>NC_134857.1:44495273-44804440 GCF_049852395.1 Peromyscus maniculatus bairdii
ATGCAAATTTAAATGCAATGATGTGATACTGTGTTGTAGAATATTATTTTAAGATAAATTACATTTGTTTATGCTCTGGAACATTTGTTTAATGATGCAAAGATGTGTTGTATTCTTTTATGTTGCATTTGTTTAACTTTGTGAAGCTGTGTTACTGTGCCTGTCTAAAACACCTGATGGTCTAGTAAAGAGCTGAATGTCCAATAGCCAGGTAGGAGAAAGGATAAGCAGGGCTGGCAGGCAGAGACAATAAATATAAGGAGAAATTTAGAAGAAACAAGAGACATCAAGGAGCAGGAGAACAAGGAGAGGAAGATGCTAGGGGCCAGCCACACAGCCACACAGCCAGCCACAGACTTAAGAGTGAAAGTAAGATTACAGAAGTAAGAAAAAGAAAAAGCCCAAAAGTAAAAGGTAGACAGGATAATTTAAGAAAAACTGTCAAGAAACAAGCTAAGCTAAGGCTTGGCATTTATAAGAAAGTATAAGCCTATGTGTGTGGATTTATTTGGGAGCTGGGTGGCAGGTCCCCCCAAAAGAGCCAAAGAGTAAAGAGCCAAAAAAGCAAAAACAAATAACCAACTACAATATTGGGAATAATGCTTCTTCCAAAAGGCACAGGTAGACAAATAAAAAGTTCAGTATTGGGTGTAAGGATATATCCCCTCAATTTGTTGGTCAGAGGGGTCCCATAGAACACCCCCCCAAGCAATACAGACTGTTATTGCTCTTAATTGCTGTATAAGTTTGCTTCTCTGTTGTGATGAAAATACTTTGAGTATAAGCAACTTGAAGAGCAATGTATTTATTAAAACTCAAGGCAAATGTATCAAACTAAAATTTTCCCAAACTGCTTCAATCATCTCTAAAAGGAACTCTTTCCCAGTGTTTCCCCTCTAACCCATGTATGACTAGTCAAACATTCTACAGTTCAGGGTCCTTTCATTGACACTCTGCCTTGGGAAATCTCTCACACCTATCTGCTACTATTTACCGCCCAACACCAAGCCCCTCCCTATGCCGGGGCTTCTATTGCCAGCCTTACTCCCACCTGGATGCTCATGTTGTCAACTCCACAACCAAAGGGACCCTTAAAGACGTTCCTAAGTCAACTCTTCACAAGATGCTTTAAAGGCTTCTATGGCTTCTTAGTCCCAGGTCAGAATCCTCACAGGAATATGCAAAGCCTTCCTCAGTCCTGCTCGTTCTCTCTGTTCTTTTCATAGCACCTTTATTCCTAGGGAGATGCTAGGCCTTCTGGGCTTCCTCAGTAGGAAAGGTCTCCTTACACCTCCCACTTTGGCAACAGATTCCACATCTTTTCTCCAGACCACAGATCTGGGAGAAATATTTCCTGCTCCTTTCTCAGCCCAATCTGCAGCACTGTCGCCGTGTGTCCTTTTCAATGACCCCATTTCTCATTGTAGGTTCATTGAGGGAATGGATAGCCTGACCTTCAGTCAGCTATGTGAACCATGTAAACAGAACAATGTGGACTCCTGCTTAGAACTGAATTCCCAGCACTGTGCTTATATGAGTGGTATGTGACCAACAGACATTTGCTAAATGGGGTGAAAACAGATGCCCAGAAAAGGAAACAAATATGTGAGTGAATGCAAACAGTCAAAGCTAATCCTGCTGGGTCCTCAGGATGGCCCAGCAGGTAAAAAGCACTCACTGTAAATGCCTAGTCACCTGAGTTCAACTGTAGAACCCACAGAGGGAAAGAAAACAGCTCCTAAAAGGTGGCCTCTCACCACCACATTCCAGCTATGGCAGACATAGGCACACACCTCACCAATAATAAATAAATAATTTATTTGAATTAAATGTTCTCGCTGAAGAACACAGCCTTGCAGGTGGAGAGTTTCCAGCTCCCGCCAAGCCCTGGCAGTCCTGCAGCCCACTTATAAAATAAACACACAGATGCTTACATTATTTAAACTATTTGGCCTAATGGCTCAGGCTTCTTGTTATCTAGTTCCTATAACTTAAATTAACCCACTTCTATTAATCTATACCTTGCCACGTGGCTCGTGGCTTACTGGTACCTTACATATTGCTTTTCACGGGGGCAGCTGGCTGTGTCTCCCTCTCTTCGCCTTCCTGTTTCCCCAATTCTCCTCTCTGCTAGTCCCGCCTATATTTCCTGCCTGGCTACTGGCTAATCAGTGTTTTATTTATCAATCAATCATAGCAATATTTACAGCATAGAGAACATCCCACAGTTCAGCCTGTCCAATCCAAACGCCTCCATGGTCAAATGGAAGCCTTAAAAACAAGTAGTCCAGGCTGAAATCGCAGCAAATCCTGGTCCCATAACCTCAAGCTGAGCGGATAGGTTGACAGAAAGGTAAGACTTGGACTTTAAGACTAAGGTTGCAACTCAGTTGATGGAGTGCTCTCCTGAGCTCATGTACAAAGCCCTGAGACTGATTCCCAGCACTGTGTAAAACCAGATGTGGTGGGGCATTCTGCAGTGTGAGGGTGGAGGCAGAAAGATCAAAGGTCCAAGATGATCCTTGACTACTTACAAGAGACTGTCTGGGAAATGGGAGGAAAGAGATTGGACTGTACCACTTACTAGCTGTGCTTCTTCAGGCCAGTGACTCCACTTCTGGGAGCATCTTTGCATCCAGTTTTCAAAATGAGCATACAGACAAGCGTACTGTTCAAAGAGAAGCTATAATTAGTGAGCAAATAATATGTGCTCAATAAATCTAGGCTCCTCTCTTTTCTCTTTTTTCTTCAGTTGTAATTATTTGTGTGTATTTTATGTGTGTATGTGTGTGGGCAGATTCCAGCTTGGGAGGTCTGTGTGGAAAGTTCATAGCACAACAGAAAGATGTGAATTAGAATGTAGAAACCAAATTTAATGGTTTCAAGATTTGTGTAAATCATGTCTTTTCGAGCAATGCCTTAGGCAGGCCCAGCCTGAAGGCATGCTAGAACATGAGCACTCCCGACCAGAAAAGTGAAAGAACTCTCACTGCCTACAGTATAGTGCTATCTCTTGTGAGGTGAGCAGCTCAAGAGAGCTGCCCGGAGGAACACTTAAAGCAGTGGCTCTCAATCTTCCTGATGCTGCAAACCTTTAGTACAGTTACTCACGTTGTGGTGACCCCCGCAACCATAAAATTATTTCCATTGCTTCTTCATAACTATAATGTTGCTACTGTTATGGATCATGATGTAAATAGAATGAAGATCATGTCCCACAGGTTGAGAGCCTCTGACTTGAGTGCTCAGAATTGACAGGGACACTAGCAGGGAGCTCAGTTTTACAAAAGCTGTCCTGCAGGGATATGCCTACCTGTAAAGATGCCAATCAGACAAGGCACATGGGAACGTGTAGAGACCAAGAAAGAGAAACAGCACACTGGTTGTGGGCATGGCTCAATGCTTTCATTGCAGGGAGACTGTTCTGTGCATTTTAGTATTCCTCACATTAGATCTAGCACTTTTCCCCCCTCACTTCCAAAATGCTTTGGAGTTGTCACATAGACCCAGTCAATAATTCAAAATAAGATTTATTTTTAGAAAGAAAAGTTTTATCTTTTAACCTCAAATGAACAAAAATAACTTAACACCTTGTTTCCTACAGAGACCTAGGACTTCTTATCTGACTATGGTGTGCTTTCTTAGGTGGAGACAAGGGTAACCGCAGCTGTAGCTTGAAAGGTTAGGTTCACTTGAGCTGTTTCCAAGGAAGTTGGGAATGTTTTAAATGCTGTGACAACTGGTGCTTACTAACATCAGGTGACTTTATCTACAGAAGATATCTCAGATTGCTAGTGGTCATGTCAGAGGACAATTTGAGAAATTGAGCTTCAGGTATTTGGCCCACCAGGAAGCAAGTCACTGATGGGTGAATCTGGATAGGCAAGGCCCCAACGGCTTGGGCTCCAGAATGTCTCTTGCTACTGCTGTGCCTTTACATGTTGCCACTGCCATTTTTCTCTGGTATCTGACATGGTGTGAGTGGATGTGGGAGGATCCCCACTGCCTTTAATGTTGTGTGATTATCTCATGGAACTATCACCTTCTATTGGGCATTTTTACCTGTGGACCATTATGAGGATGATTTCCTCTTAAGCTGTACTGTTTAACTGAAGCAATGGCTGTGTACAATAATAGTGGTAGTTTAAATAGGATTTTGATGACCAGGGGTTTTTAACAAATGTAGTAAAGGATTATGATAGAGGTTAGTTTAGTGGTAAAATTATTACAGGTAAAGGTAGGATATACTGTCACCCCCACCCCTGGTAAAGCAGAGGCTGTAGAAGGTAGAAAATAGAAACTAGGAAGTGTCATGCAGATAGGACTTATGAGTTTCTCTTGATGAGCCATATAGACTACGGTTTAGGTTAATAATTAAGGAAAACAATTGAGTCCCAGAAGCTAGGCTACCACACGTTCTTTTAATCTTAATGTTAGGAGATTTGTTCACAGGTTTCAGTGTGCATCATAGCTAAAACAAAGCTTTGTTAAATAATGATGTCAGGTTAGTGTAAGATGTTTTTGTTAATGTCTTTGAGGTAGGAAATCTTAGGGAACAATTTAGAAAAAAAAGTTTAGAAAGGCACATTTTTAACAGTTGAATGAAGGACATGTTGAGGTCAGGGAACAAAAACAACGTAGCCCAGCTATTGCTGGCTGATAGATCTTTCTTACTAAGATGGGTTGGTGATCAAAGGTGATGACTAATTCCTTGTACCCATTTCTGCCCTCGGCTTCCTGGTATGATTTAATAAAAACTGTTCATGAGGATTAAAAATAGGAATGACTGGTTGTTTTCCATATATGAAAGTTAAGATTTATGATTCTTTTAAGACTTTTTATAACATTACCTTTTGAGACAAATAATGCAATGATTGGGCCTTTCTTTGTAATCACAAAATGCAGCCTGCCAGTAAAAGAACTGGCTGAGAAAAAAATACCTCGCTTGCTTACACTTTGTTAATCTATAACAAGTTGCTTGGACATGAATGTATTTGAGTTCTTGTGGATAATTTGTTTTTCACTTGTAATACATGTAAAATGTTTAATCATATAAGGGACATGGAAAATATGCTGTTTTTTACTTGTATTCATTGTAATCATTCATTGGAAAAATAGAATCTAACCACATTGTAATTTTTATATTTGCTTGAAAGGTTCTGCTGGGGTATAAAAGCTGTAAAGGAAAAAATAAAGAAGTTAGAAGGAAGACACCAGGAAATAGTGAGAAGGAAAAATGTGGAAGGAAGACATCAGCAAGTAGAGTAGAAGGAAGTCATCAGGGAAGCAGAAGGGAAACTTCAAGGTAGAAGAACAGAACAAAAAAGAAAGGGTAGAACCAGGACAGAAAGAGTAATAAAATAAAGAAGCTTTTGTCCCTCAACAAAGAAGGCTGTATGTTTTTCTCACCAACTCCGCATCTTGTTCCCAGTCTCTCTGACTTACAGAAGGCTGAACCCTCTGCATCAGATTCCATGGCATGTTGGATTTTGTCCACTTGTTTTGTGTAATCTCTAAAGCTTTTTTGTAGCTTTTTTTATTAATAAGTTTTCTATTCAGTCTACAGTATTTCCACCTTGATACATCCGTCTCCAGTTCCAACTCATTGCAGGAACCCCAGTGGACATACGCACCATGCATACAAAGAGGACAGGAAAAAAAGAACTGGCCCAGGAAATGCCTTCCCTGAGTCAAAACAATGCCAGAGCTCAGACTTGACTTTGCAGTTTTCCAAACTCGTCTCTGTTTCTAGTGGCAACTGTGAACTACAACGGGCAACGTGTTTCCCATTGGGATTGCACTTGCCAGCAAGTTGCATAATTAGATTGGATTTGCTTAATCTCTCTTAAAGCTGAAACATGAAAAGGTTTCCTTTAATAAATGGAAAAAAATAGAATGATGGAAGGTATTTAGAATCAAAGCATAGGGAATTTTTGCCACCTACTCATGGTGCCCTTTCCTGATTTGGTTTCGGGGTTTGCTGCTTGACATGATATGTTTGTGGAGGAATTTATAGTGATTGGTTCTTATAATCAGTCCGATGACAAAAGATTATGTCCTTATATCTCTTTAACAGGGTTAGGGAAAGTAAACAAAGCTATACCAAACCTTTTATGAGGATCTGTGGGGCCAAAGCATGGAGTTTGGACTGATTGAGGAAAACATGGTTCAAAATCCAGCCCCTGTGAATTTGCCACTGACGGAGGAGGAGTTTACTATTAGAAACAGTAATAATGTAATAGTGAGCACTTTGCATGTCTTCTGATTGTCCAACATATTCCTTTGTACTGGTAACATCATAGGAACCCTCTTAGAAGGAAATACCAGCTGAGCTGACTTAAAGCACACAAACAAGAATTCTGACATGGCATTCAAAGACATCCAGCAGCACTCTCTATGTGTTTTCAACTCTATTCGTTTGTTGGTTTACTGTCTTCAGGTAAATTTAAAGACTAGAAATAGTTCTAACAGGAAGGCCACTGAACATCACCTAATGTAGCACACTGATTCCCGACCTTCAAGACAAGTAGGCACTCTGGGCTTCATTGTTTGTTTCTTTATTTAATTCCCAAGTCACATAAACACATTTATTTTATCACAGATAAGGATTAAATCATGATTGAAAATGGTGTTTCAAAGCCAGGCAGTGATGGTATACACCTTTAATCTTAGCACTTGGGTGCAGAGGCAGGGGGATCTCTGTAAATTCAAAGCCAGCCTGGCCTACATAGTGAGTTACAGGACAGCCAGACACAGTCTTGAAAAAACAAACAAAATGAAGAAGGAAGAAAGGAAGGAAGTGAGAGAGGGAGGGATGGAGGAAAGAATTTTGTATGTTTCACAGGTTTGCTTGCCACATTTTTATGGTTCTCCGTCATCCAGCACCTCATGTACTTCCTTTCTATTTGGCTTCTGTACAGTTATTTCTCCCAAGAGGCTGAGGCCTTTGCTTTCTTCAGATCTATCTTCCCAGCACAAGGTTTTCTACTAGTGTGCAAACACACACACACACACACACAGAGAGAGAGAGAGGGGGGGGGAGGAGGGAGAGACATACACACACACACATACTCACACACATATGCAAACACACCACTGTCTCTGGGGGAATAACAAAACACTACACCCAGATAGCTCACCATTGTGAAACTATCCTGCCTCCTGATAAACCATAGGAAAATATACTACCCATACACTTATGATAACCCCAGTCTTATGAAATCACTCCCTTATGAATGGCTTCATGACACAGATCCAAATTGCTTTTCAGCATGCTTTTGTTGTTGTTGTTATTTTGTGTTTTGTTTTGTTTCGTTGTTTGAGACAGGGTCTCTCTATGTAGCCCTGGCTGTTTTCCACCTGCCTCTGCCTCCCAAGTGCTGGGATTAAAGGCGTGTGCCACCACTATGCCTGGCCCTCAGCACATTCTAAATAAGCCTTTTTTTTTTTTTTTACAGGAACTGAATTATTTCCATCAACTGTTATTTAGGAAATCATAGTATCCACTGTGAACACATATGTTTTATTTTAGAATCACGTTCTCTGGAAGTGAAGCCCAAAGCACCAGGGCAGTGACAACTCTCGGGGAGTCTACTTTCCAGCCATGGAAGTCCCAGGAGAACACCCCTCATCGCCGCCTTGATTTTTCCCCTTCTCCTAACTGGACCAGCACAGTTCCTGAGCACAGTCTTCTTTAAACTGGACCAACTACTGAAATAGTTTGTATCTTAAATGTCCCACAAAAGCACCTTTAGTATGTAGAAGTATGATGAGAAGTGGAAACGAAGAGGTGGGACTTACTGGGAGACTTTTAGGTCGCAGGGGCACATGTTTGAAGGAGAGTGTGAGTTACTGCCTCTTTCCACTGCTTCCTTGCCATGAAGAAAAGAGTTTTCCTCTCACCACAAAGTCAGCCTCACCACCGGCCCAAAAGCACCGAGTCCCTCTGATCAGAGAATGAAAGTTTCCAAATACTGAGCCCAAGTAAACCTGTGACCTTGCTGCTGTATTACTTAAGTGTCTGTTATCATGATACGAAGCCTACAAACATGTTACCATTCCATTTTCTGCCTCTATCAGTTTGTTTTGTGTTCTAAACATAAGTAAGAATATGTAATATTTGTCCCTAGTGGATTTATATGGTAACTCCATATCCATAATATTGGCTAATTCCATAACTTGGCTATTGTAAATAAGCATGGACAAGCAGATATCTTGTCTCCAACATATTGATTTCAAATATTCCAAGTATAGGTCCAGTGGTAGGAGTGGAGAGAATGGGGAAGTGATAATTAAAGAAGGAAGGGGCCTCAGTTAAGTAGAAGGAATTAATTTGATTTTTTAAAAACCTGTTGAACAGCTTAGTGATTACAGACAGTAGTAAAGTACTGTTCACTGAAGTACATTTAAATGTCTCTGAAAGAGTAGATTTCAAATATTCTCTCAATAGATGTCAAATACGTGACGTGATGGATGGGTTGGTGGGTTGATTTGTTCACTTGATAATACAGTTTAAAATCACAACATGATTGTTTTACCCAAAAATGTGTACATCTACAGTTTGTCAATATATAATAAAATACTAGCTGATTAATATCCAAATAGTAATTAGCTGAAATAGTATCTAATAGAAGAAGTTAACCAATTAGTATGACAGAAAAGGAAAAATCATTTGAAAGTTCTCATAATTCTGACAAGAAAATCAACAGGCACCCCCCAGCTGTCACAATTGAGAATTACTAAGTTGGACTAGAATGTACTAGAACTGATATGGCCTTCAAGACAATTTGGTTATTGGCTCCTATTAACCTGGAATTTCTTCAGTGAGACCTTGGAAATAGCTAAGAAGGAAATAGTTAATAACTAATGGAAGCCCAAGAAAGTAACAGGAAGAATTACAGACTGCAAGGTGGGAATGCAACAGGAAATCTGTTTTATACTTGATCATTTAGCAGTGTCTTGCTGAGTATATATATTTGCCAGCTGTCTGGCTGTACATGGAAGATACTCGGATGAGAAAACCAGTATCTTCCAATATATCACAATTAGATGCTTTATTTAAGGTTACCACATGAGATTTCATTTTTAAAAAGTTCTGTCTAGATGAATCAAAGAGGAGGATGGATGGATAGATAGATAGATAGATAGATAGATAGATAGATAGATAGATAGATTCATTGAGACTCATCTCTTCATTTTATAGACAAACAAGTTGGATGCATTCCAATTCATTTAATCATTGTCAGAACCAAGACTGAAACCGATTTCCTCTAACACCAAACTTGGGAGTCAATTCCTTCAGTCTTCATTTTTAGACATAGTGATTCCAAGAAAGAAGTAAGACTGCATGCAAGAACAGGACATCTTTGTCTCACCTCATGGAACTGAGTAATTATAAAAGCAGCATTGCAGGCATATAAGTATATTTTCCAAATATTCTTTGCAAATAATGAAAAGCCCGATTCAAACTGCATTAAAGTAATTAAAGGTAAAGAAAGTCTTTACCTCACATATGTGAATAACCCAGAGGCAAGTTACTGTCTTAGAGTCTGGTGATTCACTCAGTGTGACTGAAATGCCTCTTATTTCTTGGCACTGTTCCCTGACTGGTAGCTCATCCCCAGCAAGCTTTTTCTGAGATGTCAAGGACTCCAGCCCATCTGCTTCTATGAGGAAGAGGAAGTCTGCTTCTCACAACTGGAATCTTGTTTTGGCAGGCTTGACTTATCCACATCCATCTGGGGCCCATACTGATTGGCTTGTGGCTATCAAAGACAACATAATCCAAACCTGGGAAGGAAATATGAATTATTTTTAGAAAGAAGATTGGGAGGAATAGGTGGAGAGAGGAATCAACAGCAGGGCACATTGTTTCAGCTAAAACTAACTGAACTCAGCACGTGGCGATCCTATGGTGAGATCTAAACTCTTAGAATCTGTTAAACATACAAATGTGAAGCTACAAAATAAATGATATTAGAGTTTTAGCATATGCTGTTTTCAAATTATTTACGAAATAATATTTAAAAATTAGAAAAAACAAAAATCACAGAGCATGTTTTATTCTAATTTATCCAAAAGGTTATGCAGCAGGTAACAAAAAGTATAGACTTGTGAGCTTGGCTTAGAGGTAAAATATAGTTAACACTTGTTCCTGGTTTCTGAATAACAGCAAGTGCTGGTGGCTGTGTGTAGACGAACTTCTAAATGATCTTATTAAATAAAAAACACAGAGCCAGAAATTTGGATGAAAGCCTTAGAGAGATCAGAAAAATACGGAAAGCCATCAGCTAACCTCACCTCACCAACTCCACAGCTTCCAAAAAGAGTGACTTCCTGGCAACCCAGGCTTATATGCCTTGCTTTCCTGCCCTCTCATTGGCTCTTAGCCCAAATACCTCACTTCCTTTTCCTACACAGCTCTGTCACTGTCTGTCTGTACAGACCTCCAGGTCTCTATGGTTGGTACTGGGAGTAAAGGCATATGTCACCATGCTTGGCTCTGTTCCTTATTGTGGCCTTAAACACACAGAGATAGTGCCTGCTAAGGGATTAAGGGCATGTGCTGCCTGACTTCTTTGTTTACTTAAAATGGCTGGCCTTTTCCCCCTGATCTCCAGGCAAACTTTATTTATTAATGCACAAATAAAATATCACCACATTTCAGCACAAATAAAATTTCACCCAGGCTGTGTCAGAGGAGCAGTAGGTGGCAATTGAATTTCAAGGTGTCAGCCCACAAGGAAGGAACTCCCTGATGGGTGAATCTCAGTTAGGCAAGGCCCCAAGACCACAGACCACAGAATGTCTTTTGTTTATACTGTACCTTTACATGTTTGCTGCTGCTATCTCTCTCTGTTATCTGGCATGGTGTGAGTGGGTGTGGGGAGATCCCCACTGCCTGTAATATAGTGTGTTTATCTCATGGAAACATCTCATTCTGCGGGCATTTTTACCTGTGGATTATTATGAAGATGATTTCTTCCCTAGCTGTTTTGTCTAATTGAAAATAATAATGTTAGTTTAAATAGGGTTTTGATGATTGAAAATATAAACAAGGAAGTGTTACACTGCTATAAAACATGGGTTTCTATTGAGGAGCCATATAGTCTGTGCCTTAGCTTAATGATTAGGAAAAACAACTGAGTCCCAGTTAGCCCAGCTAGCTTAAATTCTTTTAACCTTAATGTTGGAAGATGTGTTCACAGATGTGGGAGTGCATCACCACTGAAACAAAGCTTTGAAAATAATTTAAAGTTAGACTAAGATATTTTTGTTAAATAGCTTTGAGGTGAAAAACCCAAGATAATCTAAAGTTTTAGAAAGACACATAGTTGAATACAGAACTCTTTAAGGTCACAGAACAAGAAAAAAGCAACCCAATTATTACTGATGCACTTTTCTTGCTACGATTGGTTGATGATCAAAGCTGATGATTAATTCCTCATACCCATTTCTGTCTTCAATCTCCTGATAAAAGAAACTGTTGATGAGTGGGTTATCTACCCTAAGATTTAAAGTAGAGCTGACTGATTCTTTTTCATATATAAAAGTTTAGGTTTGTGATTCCTTATAAGATTATCTTTCAAAATAAGTAATAAAGTAATTGGCCCTTTATTTGTAACTGCAAATAAAGCCTTCCAGTAAAAGACCTGAATGAGAAGAATACCTTGCTTGCCTACATGATTAATCTATAACAAGTTGCTTGGATATGAATGTATGTGGGTTCTTGGGATAATTTGTTTTTCACCTGTAATATGTAAAATGTTTAATCATGTAAGGGATATAGAAAACGTGGTTTTTTACTTGTATTCATTCACTTGAAAAACATAATGTAACCATATTGTAATTTTTATATTGCCTAAAAGATTTTGCTGGGGTATATAAGCTATAAGGCAAAGAACAGAAATAGAGATAGAAAGATCTAAAATGGGCTGGAAAGAAAACATCAAGAATGAGAGGAGGAAATCACCAGGAAAACAAAGAATAGAGAATGCAAAAGAAGAATAATGAAAAGGTCTAAAGGATGACATAAAGAAAGTGTGTGTGTCTTTTTCCCAGCCCCCTCAGATAGAAAAGTCTACTATGTTCCAATGCCATGGATTCCTCTCCATCCCTGGGCTGTCTCGAGGCTGGTCCCTAGGCAGCAATAAGCAAGTAAATATGCTGCCTTTGCTTTAAAGTATACTTGGTACATTGGCACACCGAGTGTGCCTGCTTAGTTCTTGCTTATCACTATGGATGCTCACAATTTGGGTGCCATGTTTAACGTTTTATTTGATATACAATTGTTTTTATAAACTTAATATTTATGTTTTCCTTACAATATCCCCAATAATAGCATCTGCCATGTCATCTTGTAAAATTACATACAACCTTTCTGAAAGTGTATGACTTGATATATATTATCTTATAATATGTATAATAAGAAATGACTTAAATTTTAGTTTATATAGTCTAGTTCTTAATTTTAGAAAATTAAGTCAATTATTTTAAGCCATTGGTTTAAATTTGAGAAAAATATAATGTCTTTAATGACTCATAATTTTGTGAAGATTTTTAAATTGATGGAAATTATAAAGATTATCTATATACTCATTTTCTCTTGCTTCCTAGCCAACCATTTTTTTCTCATGAATATTTTGGAAGTATCATCACATAACAACCAAATAAATGCCATATATGGGTCTCTGTGCTTGATAAATGAGTTGGTAGCTGTTATAACTGTAGAGTTCAGGAGCATTTGTTCCTCCTAACACAACATATAGAAGAGTGTGCCCAGGAATGTTTGCACACTGTTTAGTTGATTCCATGGCAAAGTTATAGTAACAGCAACTAACAATACAAATACAGTGTGCTCTACAGCCTTAACATATTGACATCTGCACAATAACCTAGCAAAGTACTAGCCTACTTTTCAAAAGAAGGATTAATTAACACAAAGCTTCAGTAATTTTCCCATGTCTACTTTACACATCATGACCTATTCTTCTTTATATAATATTATTCTCTCATATTACAGAAAATGGATCCTCAACTATGCTCTTCATGAGATTCATAATTTTTTAAATATTAGTTACTAAAAGCATTCAAAAACTGATGATATCAATTTTGGCTCTCATCTAAACTATTGTGGTATAAATGGAATTCCCATATACAACAAGTAGACTATAAGTTGGTATAACCAACTTGGGGAAAACTTATAGAAGCTACTTGGCATGTTATAAGTCAATTAATAGATTACTTCTATTTGGGCTTTTATTAGATGATATATCCTGTGATGGTCAATTTTGTCAACTTGATTGGGGTAAGAAACACACAGAGTGTTAATTAAAGTGTGGTTGTATGGACTGCTCCAGAGAGAACTAACTGAAAGAGGAGGATACATACACACTAAGGATGCAAGAAAAGGAAAAGGGGAAAAGCAAGCTAAGGTCATACATTTGCCTTCCTCTGCATCCTAGCCCACATGGAGTGAACAGAACTGCTTCTCCATATCTTCCTTATTGTGATGGGGAATGTTCCCCACTTTAAATTGTTTCTGTTGTCACAGAGTCACAAAAGTAATATACCCAATACAGGCAGATGTCCCTTTCTATATGGCTTCTTTGAGCTCTCAGATCTACATATCAGAAAGTCAAGACTATAACCCTCTTATTGTTCTCTTATTTACTCCCTTGATACAATTTCTTTCCTGCTCTAATGGATCCATCATAATTCCTTGCCAATATAATCACTTCAAAAGTTTGATTAATTGTTTTGAATGCCATAGTTTGTTCTCAGAATCACAGATGTCAATTTTTATACTTTCTCCAAAAACCAATTTGTTTTTTATAACATATCCTAGATAGTAAATGATGTAAGTACAACTTATTTGAATCTGTGTGTGTATGTGTGTGTGTGTGTGTGTGTGTGTGCACGCGCGCGCGCGCGCGAGAGAGAGAGAGAGAGAGAGAGAGAGAGAGAGAGAGGGGTGGGAGAGAGAGAGAGAGAGGAAGAGAGACACAGAGAGAGAATATCTGAGAAGATGAGACTACATGCTATATTGTAAGGTGAATTTTTTTTAGATCAATTTATTTTATGTGTATGTCTGCATGAATGTATGCTTGTCATGTGGAGGCCTGGTGCCCATGGAAGTCAGAAGACACAGTTGGATGTCCTGGAATTATGCACAGTAGTGAGCCACCATGTGGGTGCTGGACTGAACTTGGGTCCTCTGCAAGAACAAGTGCTTTTACCCACTGAGTCATCTCTCCAGCCCCTTAATCTGCATTTTGTTTGGATAAGGATCTCGAAAACATCAAATAGAAAAACTGAGTAGTAAATACCCAGTCCTATAGGAGCAGACAGAGACAAGTATAGGAATGTCTATTTAACAGGAGAAAAAAAAAAAAGAAAAACTTGCAAAATATATCCACTTTATGGCCTTGTCAAGCTATTTACTTCTTCAGCTTTTTGTGATGCCTAAAGCCCCAAGGAAAGAAAAACAGAAATGTTTATCTGGAGATGTCACTGTGAAGTACTACTTAATAATTAGGATAGTGGAGACAGTAAAACTAGGTCCTGAACACAGCCCTCTTGACAGCCTCCACCTGCCATAACCCCTGTGTGCTGTGATGTCCAAACTAAGACTTACATATAAAACACACCTTATATGCACTAGACCCTGGTCCTTTAGAGATGCTGCTCTCTGTAGACCACACAAGATTTGTGTCCTTTTCCTTCTATTCCTAGAGCAGAGATAAGACAATTATTTCCTTCTCTGCTGTTACTTATTCACTAGTGTAGAAGAGGTATGTGTAGTTCATTTAAGGATTCTCCATCTCCTAGAAAACAACCATTGTTTTATGTTAACTATCTGGTACATTCTGTAATACACACACACACACACACACACACACACACACACACACACACACACGCGCGCGCGCCAATATGTGGCTATTTTTTGTTGTTTGTGAGATAATTTTATTTCACATATGCAAAGGAAGAAAGTGGAGTGGGAAGTGGGGTAGAAAACCGATTTCCTTGCAAGACTCACTAGCCAGGCATACCTCCCTGACAGGTCAGCTTCGGGGAATGACTGCTTGGCAGAACTCAGCCTTATATCAGGGCTGCTTTGCATCTTTCTAAGTGTGGTGGCGTCATTCTCTCTTGCTGCAGATGCCTTCCTCTGTGTCTTGAAAAGGACAGGTGGCTACAGACGACTTCAGTCACTTGAACTCAGAGAACCTTCTCTTGATTGTCAGTTAATTGGCCGACACACCAAAAAGGTATCGCTTCGAGAAGCATTAGACCCAGATGAAAAGGAGAGGCTGTGAACTGAATTAGTGGGTAGGAAAGGAAAGCTAGAAAAAATTCAACAGATGTCCTGATTATCAAAGCAACCCATGCTTTTGGTGCCCATTCCCCATCTTCTTGACCTGCCCATATGTGCTGCTGCCCTACATGGTTTACAGAACACTATTAGCAGCTTCCTATCTCGTGTTCTTGAAAAAAGAGCCAGAATTATACAGTGCTTTAACATTTTGTTATTTACTAGTAAGGTTTTAAGCAAAGTGTTATAAAATAAAGATATGGAAAGTGGCAAAGTTAGAATACCAGTGAATGAACATGGAAGGTTAGGTGCTTTCCAAATAGAAGGAGATTTAGAATGTCTGTAAATAACTTGCCCCGTGGCTCATGTGTTTATTTAAGTCCATGCTTCTAGAAGGTTTGGGAACAGCTTGTTCTTTTTTTATCATCATAAACATTTCATCTGCCGATTCATTTATAACATTAAGCTGTTTTCAAATCCTTCCACCCCCTTTTAAGTGGTTTGAAAACAAATTTTACCCCATGTCCCATCTGGTTAATATAAATTATGAATTAGCCAAAGCCAGAATCATTAACATTTTTATAGTACCAGGAATTAGCCTAGTATTATACAAGTGGCTGAGGTACACCAGGCAGATTCCCGGTCTCTGTCTCTCCATCAAGCTAAATGTTCCTTCTAAAGTGTTGCTCTCTTCTATGTTGTATTAAAGAAAGTGGAGGGTGGGGAGACTGGAGAGGTATCTCAGTTGGTAGAGTGCTTGTCTAGCATGCATGAAGCCCTGGATTTATTCTCTAGCACAACATAAACCCCAGTGCGGAGGCACGCACCTGCAATCCTAGCATTAAGGAGTGGAGGTCAAAAGACCTTCTGGTTTGAGGTCTTCCCCTGATCCATAGTGAGCATGAGACACTGTTTCAAAAGAAGAGAGAAAAAAAATGATAGATAGGTGGTACGGCAGCTCAATGGTAGTGCAAACTTATTGTGCACAATGCCTGGATTCAGTCTCCATCACCAAATAACAATAATGTACAGTGGAAACTGGCTCTTTCAAAACACTGCTACCCCTCCGTTTCAGGTTCTTCAAGTTGTTCAGCAGTGATTGACAGGTGCCAGTAAAGCAATTCAGCATTTGAGATGACATATCTGTTCTGCTCTCTTCTTTTTGTTTGTTTGTTTGTTGTTTTGTTTTGTTTTGAGACAAGGTTTCTCTGTGTAGCCCTGTCTGTCCTGGAATTCACTCTGTAGACCAGGCTGGCCTCCATCTCAAGAGATCCTCTGCTTCCTGAGTGCTGAGATTAAAGGAGTGCACCACCACCACCCGGCTCTGTTTTCTTCTTAAAGGTTATGTCTTAATCAAGATCAAAATATTGAAAAAAAATGAAACTAAATTTCTGATCTCAAAGATGTTGTGAAGATCTTGAAATGCATCTCTATGTGTAAAAGACTTTTCAAAAGTTATTTTTAAAAGCTTTTTATTTTTTGATGCCATTACTTTAAAGCTTTTTATAATCTCACTGTTACAATATAAAAGTTCTCCACTAACTGCTAAAGATAAAAATCTGTCTTTTACAAATTAGAAGTGAATTATATTTGATAACAAAGCCAGACAAACTTTCCAATGCTGAGAAGTAAATACAAATGAACACAATGTGTCGGGACCACTTCAGGATAGCTGCGCAGACAATCTTGTAACTGATATATTTTTCACAGTTTGATCATATTCTTACTTTCCTTGTCCTAAAATTACCTTTTTATTTATCTCATGGGGGTAGGGACATCATCATGCATGTGAACATTAGGAAACAACTTTTAGGAGCCAGTCTCTCCTTTCACCATGTGGGTCCCAGGTATCAAACCCAGATCCTTAGGCATGGTAGCATGTACCTTTACCTGCTGAGCCATCTCCCTTGCCCAGTCTTGTGTTCATTTTCTAAGAAACTAAAATACGTCGTGGATTGGCAAACAATCTCCTTCTGCTTCCCTGAAAGGAAAACATCAATGTATCTCTTGTTTTCATGGCTGAAACTGAGTAGGTGAGTACTGACAATACATTGCTTTAAATTTCAATGCGTGATCTTTTTTTTTGGGGGGGGGAGGTTTCGAGACAGGGTTTCTCTATGTAGCTTTGTGCCTTTCCTGGAGCTCACTTGGTAGCCCAGGCTGGCCTCGAACTCACAGAGATCTGCCTGGCTCTGCCTCCCGAGTGCTGGGACTAAAGGCGTGCGCCACCAATGCCCAGCATTTTTTTTGGTTTTACAATGCGTGATCTTAATGATTTTAAAGTAAATACTCTCAATGTATTCCTTAATTCTTAGAACTTTTTAAACACTCTTTTAAATGCTATCTAACAAAGAAGTGTCACTTTGCAGAGAAGTCCCATTGTTTGTAGGTGCTTTTAGTATGCTCCCTTATTTCCATATTAATGCCTTGGACATACTGCTACAGTATGTATCTCAATCTGATATTCATATACCTATGTGCCTTCCACTTTTGTTATTATGTTATTAGGAGAGTATATTAGGATTCTCTAGAGAAACAGAACTGATAGAATGGATACACACATACACACACACACACAGGATGTATTACAGTGGCTTATAGGTTGTTGTCCAACTTATTCTAAAAATTTTATCTCCTGATGGAAAGTCCAAGAATCCAATACTTGTTCTGTCCATGAGGCTACATGTCCTGGGTGATCTTCAGTCATATTCGGGAATCCCGAAGAAGTAGGCTCTAGTACTTACTAGAGGGAAGGAACAGACTTGACAGGGAGAGAGATTGCAAGCAAGTGAAAAGCAAGAACTTCTTTCTTCCATGTCCTTTGTACAGGCTGCCACCAGATGGTGTGGCCCAGATTTAAGGTGAGTCTTCCCCGATGATCTGGATTTAGGGTGGGTCTTCCTACCTCATAAGATCTAATCAAGAAAAATACCTCATAAGCGTACACAGATGCTTTCATTTTAGTTAATTCCTGATGTAATCAAGTTGACAACCAACAACAACCATGAGAGAGAGGATCATTCAACTGATATCTACGACACTAAAATGCTAACAATGTTACCCTATAAATGTCAGTGAGGTTTAGTCATATGCCTAGGGACATCACAATCTTACAATCTGGTTTTGAGTTTTCTCTACTACTCACAAAGATTGTGAAGAACCAACCTGCTTCCATTTTAGGCTTAAATATAGTAAAGAGAAACTCAGTTCATTCCTGTTTATGATTAAACCTCTGTTTCTCAGGGATCAGGCTATGCCCCACCTCTAACCTTAACTAAAATGGTCTGTACTGCCTGTTCCAGGAATGGAAATCATGTCTTTGTTTCAAAAAGTTGTTTATAACCTTATTGCAACTCTTCTTTTTTTTCCAAAAAGGTTGTTATGACTACCTTGTTATGCCCACCTTGCAATCATGTCTTTGTTTTAGGAGGTCCGTAGGACTAACTTGTTAGGATGTTCTGCTCCTATAACCCCGCCTATTTTCCCCTCCAAATCTCCTATTTGGAAACTCCCTGCCCATGAACTATAAAAGTCTTGTCTTCCTCACATCCAGGGCTGACCTCTTGAACCCCACTTTAGGTAGAGGCAGCCCATGTACATGAATGAAAAAGCTTTCTTTAATTAATTGCTTGTTTTAATTAACTTGGTCATGATGTTTTGAGTCAGTGGTCTTTTCCCTCCCCTCTTCAGGATTAACAATTGCAAAGTAAGAAAGCATGACTTAGAAAAGCCTCCATATGTTTTTCTCTTTTTCTTTCTTCCTCCTCCTCTTCCTCCTTCTTTTTGAACCAGCATATCTAATGTGGCTGTCTTTATAGGAATCTCAGAACTTCATTTCCTCTTCAAACACCAAAAGTTCTTGACTCTACTTGGGTTGAATTCTCACATGGTATCAGTCAATTTCTACTGAGCAAACGTTGCCTCTTTATGCAGGGTGTATCTTCTGCAGCTTCCCATAAGCCCCACTGCTCCCTACTGTATCCCTGATGCCTGACTAAAAGTTAGTTATTCTTAGTATTTGTACTGTTTTTCTATTGGTATAAATGTTTTTCTATGTTGTTGTTTCATTTTTTATTTTGTTGTGTAACCAAAGACAATATGGGAAAAGGAAAGAAAACTCAAGATGATACTGAGGGCTACATGATTTTTAAAAATACACCAACCTGTTTTATTTATCTGCTCACCTAACCCAGCAATCTTAGCAATGTCCTGGCCAGTTCACTCAGTACATTCAAATGCGTCTGATTGGTCCCCCTAGCTGTACTTTCTCCTCATGAAATCCATTCCCTCTACACTGATGCTGTCATTATTTTTTTTAAAGGTCTCCAGTGGCAACTGTAATAATAATAGTAGTAACAGTGGTGACAGTTGATATCTGACTGCTACTGGTGACTAGCTCTCCCAAACTGTTCTATTGACTCTGTATTGATATTTTATTTTCATGTCAGTTATGCATAGTAGGTTCTATCCATAGCAGTTCTGCATGACCTTTGACTAACTCTATTCATACACAACTCAGGAGCACAAGTCACTCAAACTACTCATCTTGCACTTCTCATTTTGTACTTCTACCCAGGGTTTCTCTGTTGCTGCTGATACTGCTGACTCTCGGAAATATATATAATAGAACTCAGGAGAGCAAGCTCATCATCCATCACAGAATTTTGACAATTAAGCAATGGAAATTGGCTAGTAGGTTCCTCTTCTGAGAAAGTGGGTCCACCTCACCTTCCTTCAACTCACTCAACTTTTTCCTTACATAGTGCACTGCTAACATACTTGCCTTGGGCTCTGTTTGCTGCAAAACGCAGAGGGAAAGGTTCAGTTCTATTTCCCCTTCTTTTTTACTTGCACTATCCAATTCTATCTTCAAAGATCAGCTTACCATATTAGTAGTTTTATATAATATTTTGTTTATTCTTTGAGAATTTCATACGTGCATATGTCTTGATAGTATTTCTCCTCCAATTCCTCCTAGACACACACACACACACACACACACACACACACACACACACACACATCACTCAAGTTTCTCTCAACTCCCTCTCCTCTTTTTTTTAAATAACTCATTGAGTTTAATTAGTGTTGTCCATGTATGCATGGGTGTAGGACCATCCACTGAAGTAGGAACATTGTACCAGGGACTACTTGCTCAAAGAAAACTGATTTCTTCTACCCCAGCAGCCATCAACTGTCACTATGGGTGGGGTATCCTGAGCCCCTGCACATCCATTCTGGAATGTTACTCCCTTGATTTTACTATGGTCTTGTACAGGTCAACTCAGCTGTTGTGAGTTCATAAGCACATCTGTCCTGTCACATCCAGAAAAGGTTATTTTGCAGCAGTCCTCCCCAGTCCCTGGTTCTTCTGATCTTTCACCTCCTCTTCCATAATGTTCCCTGAATCTTGTGGGGTGGAGCGATACTGATACAGTGGTCCCACTTATGACTGAGGATTCCACAGACACTTGTTCTCTGTAGGTGGACTTGTTGTGAGTCTTTGTATTATCCACAATCCACTGCAAAAAGGAGATTTTCTGATAAGGATGATACTACTCATATTTTTGTTTGCAATAGATAGAAAAATGAATTCATGTTAGTGGAGTAGATTAGAAGGATGCAGGAATATTTCCTGTATTACAGGGAGGAGCTAAAGCTGGGTCTGGGTAAAACTAAACAGTGCTCTCTTTTCACATTTTCATCTACAGCCTAATTTTGGTCCAACATCTCTTATATGATTTGCATCCTGTAGGCAAGATTTTCCGGGATACATTTCTCATGGCCTCCACATTGACTAAGACTAATTCCGTTCTCTAAAATTTGGTTTTGAGAATTCTCAAAAGATGACTCTAATTGTCCTAGTTTAGGAAGAGGGGAAGGGTGAGAGAAAGTAAACAGGAATTCATTGCAAGAAGAATCTACATATTTTTCTGCATTAACCTTCTCTGATCCTGAACAGGATCATGTGGTAATTAAAAGACATGCAGCCCAGGGGGAAATTAATGTCCACTGTGTGTCTAGCACAAAGTGCCAGCTTAGAATTCTTCACAAACATACTCTTCTGAGCCTATTTTACCATGAAGCAAGAATAATAAAGTCCATCATGGGTGAAAAAAGATTTTTTTAAGGGACTAGCATGTAATAGGAATTAATCGGCCCAAAGCAATACAGCCCTTGAATAATCATAAAACATAAAAAAACCTTTACATTGCTGTATATCGTTTTTAATATTTGTTTTGTGTATTTGTCTTCCATTTAGGTTCAAATATTCCTAAAAGGGCAGGGAGAGTCTTATTTTTCTTTTTAGTGGTCTTAGCTCTGGCATGTTACTCAGTATATTGGAGCAGAGTAAATATTTGTTAAAAGAGTGACTTCAAGTGTACTCACTAAAGTGCACTGTTCTTCATTTGTGTACTATTAGTACTTTGGAGAAATGATCAGTCCTTTTTCATATTCAAGCAAAGGTCAGGGTCCCTCAATTATTTTGTGAGGAAAAAGTTCTTCCTCAAAATGTAACAAAAAAAAAAAAAAAAAAACAACTTTTGTAGTTAGTACTGTTGGCAATAATTGAAAAATAAAAAGAACAAAACTCTCTTTTGCCTTAAAGAGTTGAATATTATCTTGTTGATGTTGTTATTTAGGTTTCGGATGTATGTTCTGTATAGTTAATTCCACATGTTCTCCATATGCTGAAATAATAAACATCTTTAAAGTTGGCCCCTTTCCTTCTCCCTCCCTTCAGATCCATACCCATGATGCAAGCAGAGAGTCTTCATGTGTATTTAATTACTCGAAAACGGCTTGTATATTTCTGTCTATTAATTACAGCACTCTAGAATTTATAACTATTTCCTCCTCCACCCCATTTGCCATATTCTCACAATATTACTTACACGATCCTGATTTAGCATAACCAGAGCAAGGAAACATTAAAATGCACAAGCAAGGGGTTTTAACCACATGAATTTTCAGGATTTTAGGTATGAAATTTTTTATTTCTCAAAATTAAAAACAACTTAAAGAACTCATGTATTCTAAGTGAAAACTGATGATCTTTAAAACCCAAAGACACATATCTGATATGGCCTATTTTATTCTTCAGGGCTATAACAAGTTGGATTTGTTTGTTTGTTTGTGGTATTAAAAACTAAATCTAAGACTTGTACATGCTAGGCAAGGGCTCTATGCTGCGTTAAACCTCCAGTTTGGTAAACCATGCTTTTCTTCACTCCTGTTGTGAATTCACCACGATTTCATCAGTCCTGTGTCCTTGGAGGTATATAATAAATAATAAAAAAACTTTCTTCACTATGAAAACTTTAAATCAAACTGCAAAACCTGTGGTAACTCATGTGGCAGAAATAGAGACACTTATGTCTCTTGATGTAACTATCAAACTTTTGAAACAGTAGATCCTAAATTCCTAAAGGAATTTCCCCAGAATCTCATTTAGAGAAAGAAAGGAGATTTCACACAGTTCTAGCAACTTATCAGACCACCTCACCAGATGAAACTGAAGGCCAGCCAGTGATGAGTTGATGGTCTGGTTAGGAAGATATCACTATTTGCATGCACATATCCCTGCCTTCTGTTTAAACTTGGGTGTCACTTCAGGACCTGGAAGACAGGAGGGGTGGGGGTGGGGGTGTGCTGGCTCTTTCTGTCCCAGTGTGTCCACACTGAATAATTCTCCTTTTTTTTGCATTTAATTATTAAGTTAGCTCTTTTTACTGGTTCACTGGGGACAGGTAGTTGTACCTGGCTTGGGGACAAACTGTGAACCCCAAGGTCAATAACACTGCTTGTGTTGCTTAGTTTTGTTAAGGAGACACACTGGAGTCACTTGGGAAAGGGAACCTCAAGTAAGGAAGGATGGCTTCCATTAAACTGGTGTCTGCACATGTCTGTGGAGCATTTTCTTGATTCTTGATTGATATGGGGCAGGCCCAGTTCACAGTAGGACATGCTATCCGGGGGAGTGTGGTCCTTGCTTGTATAAGAAAGCAAGCTAAGTGAACTATGAGTACCAAACCAGTAAGTACTATTCCTCTTGTCATAATGAGGTTTTCTATTGCTGTGATGAAACACCATTGGCAAAAGTAGCTTGGGGAGGAAAGGGTTAATTGGACTTATACTTCCATATCATAGTTCATCATTGAAGTAAGTCAGGACAGGAACTCAAACAGGGCAGGAACTCAGAGGCAGGTGCTGATACAGAGGTCACGGAGAAGTACAGACTTTCCCCTCATGGCTTGCTCAGCCTGCTTTCTTATAGAACCCAAGACCACTACCCACAATGGACTGGACCCAATGCCCTACAGGCTTGACTAAAGTCCAATTATATGAAGTCATTTTCTGAAGCTGGGGTGGCCTTTTGCTCCTATAACTCTTCACCCATATTCCTATAACTAATCTCAAAACTTGTTCACTAAGCAAGGCTTGAATGGGATAATTTCCTTGGTCTGTCATTACTGACCTTTGGGGTGAATATACATTTCTTCACATCTCCCCAGGAAAAGTCACACAAGACAACTGGTTTTCAAATAGGAATTAACAGAACCAAAGATGAGTTGTAGATGAATGGTTGGATAGTTCTTCCAGCTGTTTCTGGGAAATGCAACTAAAGCTGATCTATTTGAGGGTGAAACATCCAAAGGGGTAACCCTACCCAGCATAGTAGGGTGGCATGTCTCCTTGCTATAATGGTGACTGTGTGTTCCCTGAGATGGTCAATTAAACATCAAACCAGGGTTAAACTTCCTGAGAATAGTGTGTCCTTGGGAGAAATCACCACGTAGTCATCTTCCTGTACTTGATATGAGGTGAAATGCTGTATTAATTAGTTTTCTATGGCTATGATAGAATACCATGTCCAGACCAGCTTACAGAAGGAAGAGTTCATTAGCACTAACAGTTCCAGGGGCATAAGGGTCCATGATGGCAGAGCAGAGGTATGGCAGTTAGAGCAGGAAGCTAAGAGTTTACATCTTTATCTGCAAACACAAACAGAGAGAACAAACTAAAACAACACATGGCTTTGAAGACTCTGTCTGCCCCTAGTGAAATGCTTCCTCCAGCAAGGCCACACTTCCCAAACCTACTTAAGCAGTGTGACCAACTGGAGACAAAGTAGTTAAACACCAGAGACCATGGAGGACATCTCATTCAAACCTCCTTAATGAAGGTGATTCATCACACAAGTGTATGAATGTCCTCAAAACAGCACATATGACATGAGATGTCGTCAGTTAATTGAATTACTCATCCAAGTGTACATATAAATTAATGAAGGAAGCTTCATGAGTGACCACACAACCAGTAACCTTTAGGTGGCAGCTATATTTAGTTTTAAATGTGAGTTTTGCTGACTCCACCAAACATACCATAGATGTGTGTGTATATGTGTGTGTATATATATATAAGTATATAAAACTATAACCTCCCATTCAAAGTTCTTAAATGAAGAAAATGTATCTTGACATCTGGGTCCATCAACCTTAAATATATTCTACTGGCCTGTATCTATGCTGGCCTATTTTAGCAAAGGTGGTCTGCCAAGAGTCATATTATTCCATTATCAGAATATAGGCAACTTCCAGGCTTATCATTTATGACAATATACCTGCATTAATGAAATCAATGTGGAAGGGTTGACTTGTTAAGAGAGTTTTATTGGGCCAGGCATGATGGCACACACCTTTAATCCCAGAACTCAGAAGGCAGAGGCAGGTAGATCACTATGAGTTCAAGACGAGCCTGGTCTACAGAGCAAGTTCCAAGACAGCCAAGACTACATAGAGAGACCCTGTCTCAGTTTTACTGACTCCTCCAAACACATTTAATGGTAGCTCCACAATAGAATGGGTACCTACAGTCAAGTTTGAAACTTTCATATAATGAAATTTAGCAGCTGGCTGCTTCAGAATTTTGTGTAAAAGCACTCAGTGGAGTAGTGTTCTATTGGAAGCTTTACTGTGGGGCTTTTAGAGTATTTGTCTCATAAACTCATTGCTTTAAAAAGACTTGACAGGAAATTCACTGGGAGTGGCTTTGTGGACAATGATGGAAATCAAGCCTCTCCATCCACACATCCCCACACCCTTGACTATACACAGCAATTTCTTTTTAAAACTGATCATATTTGATCTAAGGCATTAACCCTAACTATTTCCTTACTTTCTTATGTAATTCTGCCCTGTCAGTTCTCATTTCAGATATCAAAATCTTTTCCAAAGTTTAAAAACATCAGTACATGCTGGATGATGACTGAAAACAAGCCATGGTATATGGCTTTAATAGCAATTTTTACACAAGAAATGGGCCAGTCTATACAGAGCTGGCTCAACCAGTTTTCCATTTTAAGAACTGATTAGAAAAACAGAAATTTAATTTTAAACTTACTTACATTTTGCCTACTGTAGAACAAATGGATACAAAATACTGCTTCTCAGACCAGAGATATGACCTTAACCCTGGATTCTGCCTGACTCAATCCTGCTGCAAAGCCAGCAACATCAAGTGAACTGGAGGATATTTGGGGAAGTAGATCAACTGATACTGTGGAGTGAATAATTAGCCAGTTTAGAATAACCGAACTGCCAGAAAACTAAAGAAAATCATGTTTTAAAAGTTTGTTACTTAATTTCATTCACAGTTTTTATTGCCTCCAATTCAGATGCCAGCACAAAGTGCTTAGTAACTAATCATAAATAGAAAGATTTGTCCCAAACTTAGTTTATTATCATCTCTTACAATGTTATGTGGCACATGCACATCATTGCATCTGGCACAGACTATCTTTTATGTTGCTATATATGTCCCATTAGTCTTTTACTGTGTAATTTCATAATTAAGTTTTAAGAAAATATTGCTACTTACCACATTAATTTTTTCTAGGACATTCAGGACTACATAGAGAGATGCTGTCTCAAAGAACCAAAAAGAAAAAGAAAAGAAAAAAGATTCTACTAACTCCTGCAAATGCATCTAATGATAGTTTCAGAATAAGACAGCAGAGGTAGGTAGATCTCTGTCAGTTCGAGATCAGTCTGGTCTACATAGCAAAAGTTCCAAAACAGTAAAGTTTTAAAATTTTCATAAAATGAAATTTTCAAAAGTTCCTATAGACAAACACATTTCAATATTTCATTCAAAGGTAATGATCCCTTTGTCCTGAGGCAGTCATGACAATCTTAAAACAACTGAGACTTCCAGGGAAAGATGATGGGTTCTAGCAGACTCCACATGATGTGGTGAGTGGGGAAAACCAAGGCAACCAACAGTGTTCTTAAGGGAGAAAGAATCCAGGAGCACCAGATATCCCAAAGAGTGATAGTACCCCTGAATAGAGCAGAGGAAAAGAAGGTGAAAGGAGACAGGGGGGGGGCAGGAGGAGAATTCAGCGGTACACTGCTCACCAGAAGCTGTGAAGAAGAAAAGAGGCTCAGGTTAGGTGACGGCAGGCACTTGGAATCCCAGGGCAGGAGAGTAGAGACAGGTGAATCACTGGGGTTCACTCACCAGCCAGCCTAGCCTACTTGGCAAGTTCCAGGCCATTGAGACTCTCTCTCTCTCTCTCTCTCTCTCTCTCTCTCTCTCTCTCTCTCTCTCTCTCTCTCTCTCTCATACACCTGCAGACACATGTAATTACACACATGAGCACACACACACACACACACACACACACACACACACACATATACAAACACAAAGAAAATAAAGAGAGCTATGCACACAGCTCCAGCTATGTAGTTTCACAGCAAGGAGGCAATAACAAAAGCTTCATCCAACAGGTAAGCTAGACATCTCTTTGGAAGAAAGATTGGCACACCTACCCACAGGTCAAACCCATTGCTCTTGAAAGTCTGAAATTTAATTGAGATTTTGGTGAGACAGGAACTCCCCCATCTCAGTCTCTTCAATTTTTAAGTCATTTTCAAAGTCCTTCGCATCTCTTCTCTTAATGTTTCATAAAGGATATAGAATAGGACTGTGTGTTTTTTCCAGGGTTTCAACTATGGAGTGGATAAGTTCAAACACTGAAGTTTCTTACTTCTCTATCTATCATAGCAAGAATCTTGATCATTTCCCTCTCAGTCATAATGATGCCCTTCCCATCATTATCTCATAAACACATGGAACAATTATCCTTTCTCCAAAATTCACTCAATTTCCCATTGTAAACAAAACTTAAAATTTTTAGGAATTACAGCTGTTAAAAATATGACATCATGAAATGTGCAGGCAAATGGATAGAACTTGAAAAATTATCCTGAGTGAGGTAACCCACACCCAGAAAGACAAACAAGGTATGTACTCACTCATAAGTGGATACTAGCTATAAAGTAAAAGATAATCGTGATATGTTCCACAGACCCAGAGAAGCTAAGTAACAAGGAGGATCTAAGCAGGGAGGCAAGGATCTCCCTGTGAAGGGTAAATAGAAGAGATTCCACAAGTGAACTGGAGACAGGTAGGGCTGGAAACGGGAGATCGACTATGGGGGGGACACTAGGAGAAATGAATGAAATTGGGGGTCATTTCAGGAACAAGGCAGAAACCCAGTGCAATGGAAATTCCATGGAATCTACAAGAGTAACCCTAGCAAAGACTCCTAGTAATGGGGGGAGGGGAGGACACAGAGCCTAAACAGCCATCTTCTGTAACCAGGCAAGCCCTTAAGTGGAGGGACTGGGACACCAATCCAGCCACAAAATCTTTAATTTACAGTGTGTGTCCTGCCTGCAGAGTGTTCTGGGACTTGAGCCTAGCAGAATCATCACCAAAGAGACCCAGAGAAACTTCATTCAGCAACCAGTGGGAGCAGGTGCAGAAAACACCCACAGTCAAACATTAGGTGGAGATCCAGGATTCCTGTGCAGGAGGGGATTGGGATAGATCAGAGGAAACAGACGGATCAGGGACACCACAAGAACATGGCCCACAGAATCAACTGACTGGGCTTCATGCAGCTCACAGAGATCAAGGAGCCTGTAAGGGTCTGTCTTAGTTAGGGTTTCTATTGATGTGAAGAGATCCCACGACCACAGCAACTCTTACAAAGGAAAACATTTAACTGAGGACTGGCTCACAGTTCAGAAGTTCAGTCCATTATCATCATGGTGGGACATGGCAGCATGCAGGCAGACTCTTGTTGTTGGAGAAGCAGCTAAGAATTCTACATCTTTGATTCACAGGCAACAGAAAGTGAACTGAGATACTAGTTGTGATTTGAGCATGTATAAGACCTCAAAACCCATCTCCACAGTGACACACTTCCTCCAACAAAGCCACACTTTCTAATAATGCCACTCCCTATGAGCTTATGAGGGCAATTACATTCAAACTACCACAGGGTCTGACCTAGGTTCTCTACATATATGTTATGGCTGAGTAGGTTGGTGTTATTATAAGATTCCTAACAGTGGGAGCAGGGTTTGTTGCTGACTCTTTTGCCTACTTATGGGACCCTTTTCCTCTTAATGGGTTGCTTTATCCAGCCATCCAGCCTTGATGTGATGGTATGTAACTGGTCATATTGTAGCATGTTATGCCCATGTTTGGCTGATGTCCCTGGGAGGCCTGCTCTTTTCTGAGGGGAGATGGAAGAGGAGTGGATCTGGGGGAAAGAAGAGGTAGGGGGAGAATCTGGGGGAAGAGAGGAAAGAGAAACTGTATTCAGGATATAATATATGAGAGAAGAATAAAAATAAAAGATTACAAGAATTAGCTCTGGGATCACTTAGCCACGACATGACCTTGGAAAAATTAGCTTCTAATTCCCTGTAACATGAGAGGATAGGTAGGTAGGTAGATGGATGGATGGATGGATGAACAAATAGATATGATAAATGTTAATGTTTGTTATAAGAAGTAAATGGGATATTTGTAAAATACTTGAAGGAATAATATATAAAATACTATTTCAGCTAGGCAGTGGTGACACAAACCTTTAATCCCAGCACAGTGGAGGCAAATCCAGGTGGATATCTGTGAGTCTGAGGCTAGCCTGGTCTACAGAGCAAGATCTAGGACTGTAGCTGAACTTTTCCTGTGTCCCACCTGGTCCACAGCCGTTCAGACCCCAGTAAACACACAGAGGCTTATATTAATTAAAACTGCTCAGCCATTAGCTCAGGCTAACTACTGACTAGCCCTTACACTTAAACTCAGCCCATTTCTGTTAATCTATATGTCATCACGTGTTCCATGGCTTTACCTGTGTGCCATTACATGCTGCTCCCTGGACAGTGGGCTGGCATCTCCTGACTTATCCTTCCTCTTCCCAGAATTCTTGTCTGCTTATCCTTCCTATACTTCCTGCCTGGCTAATGGCCAATCAGTGTTTTATTAAACCAGTATACAAATCATTATTCCATAGCACAGGACAGACACCAAAACTGCATAGAGAAACCCTGTCTCAAAAAAAAAAAAACAACAACAACAAAAAAAAAAACTTTCAATTATTCAAATCCCTCTCTCATCTTTAAGATATGAATGTAGGTTGTAAATTCATAAAAAAAGTTTAAATTTACTACCCCATGGCTAAAAATATCTACACATCCAAGATAAGGACATCAGCTTTCTATTACTGTGATTAAAAAAAACAACAACAACAACAACAAAAAAACTCTGAAACTATCAACTTAAAAAATGAAATTTTTCATTTGGGCTCCTGGCTTCAGAGATTTCAGTCCATGGTTGTTTGGCCCTGGTGCCTTGGTCTGAGAGGCATAGAATGTTCTGGAATGAGTTTGTGACAAAGGAAGTCTGTTTCCCATATGACAGATTGAAAGTAAAGAAAAAGACAAAAAAAAGTGGGGGGCTATGGTCCTAATCTCCCATTTAACCTAGCTTGCTTTCCCTAGGGCCCACTTCTTAAAGATCCTGTGTCATCTGCCAGTAGTGTCAAGGACTTGAAGGCCAAGCCCTCAACACATGGATCTTTGATATACACTCAAGATCCAAAGTATGCCAGTGTAACTAGTAAGATTGAGCAGGCCGGGGTGGGAATTTAGTTCAATGGTAGAGTGCTTGCCTAGCAAGTGCAAGGCCCTGGGTTTGGTCCTCAGCTCCGGGCTGGGGGCGGGGGTGGGATGGGGGTGGGATTGAGCAGGCCTACGGAACAGGAAGTGAGGAGAGAGGGCTGTAGTGACATGGCTAAAAGTGGCCATCGCTGTATATGCCATCGTGAAGCATATAGCTGACTCTAAAATCAGGAGCTGGTATTTCTGGGTTTTCCAGTTTTACAAGAGAAACCAGAAATCCTAAGTTATATGATCCCAGTGTAACAAAAAAAAAATGTTGACAGTTAATCCAAGCTCTTTTGCAATATTTTTTGCTTAAAAAAATGTCAGGCCATTGAAATGAATCAGTGGGTGAAGTGTTTACCATACAAACCTGACACACTGAGTTCCATCTTAGTAATCTAATTAAAGATGGAAGGAGAGACCCCATTGTACAAAGTTGTTCTCTGACCACCACAAGCACACACATGTACTCACAAACAATAAATAAAACAGAGCTTAAAAAAAAAAAAAAGACTCATAGTTCTTCTCTCAGCAATCATAAATTGCCTACTTCCTCTCAGAGTAGGACCTTATGAAATTTCCCCCGTCCATGTTGGCATGTCCGCTGCTGTTGTCACTGTTCAGTTCCTGTTTAGAAGACCATATCATTGAGATTTCACAGCTGCAATTTCCCTGTCCTAGATAGAAGACACTATCTCACAGCAGATGTCCTGGTCCTTTGGCTCTGAAAATCTTGTTGTCCCCCTTTCGGTGATGTTGTCTGAGTCTCAGGTGTAGCAGGAGTGGTGTTGGAGATGTATCAACTGGGGCTGGGTACCCCATGGTGAGTTGTTCTCTGCATTTTGATTTCTATAATGATCTCTGTCTGCTACAAAAAGGAGCTTCTTTTATGACAGGTGAGAACTGCACTTGTCTGAGGGGGTGAGCATGAGTGTCTGGAATACAGTTAGAACTGTGTTAGTTTAGTCTTCTGCAGGGATGAGCCAATCCCAAGGCTATCCAATCCCAAGTACTCAGCCTTAAACATATACATTTATGTATAAGCGGCATTAAATAGGTTTAGCTGTGTGTGTGTGTGTGTGTGTGTGTGTGTGTTTACAAATCTGAGAGGAAGTGGGGAGGCATAAGAGATGTTGGAAAGGGAAAGGGGAGGTGTGTAAATGATGTAAATAAACTACTCGTATATAAACTTAAACAAACAAATAAGTAAAATAGAACAGCAACTTCTTTCCAGGTTGTCTGCTGGCAACTCATTTGAAAACAGACTTAATAAAAAGTAACACATCCAATGGTGAACAGAACTGATCAATAGCTTAACCTATATAAGATTCATGTCTTTGGGGCTAGGAAGAAGCTCAGTTGGTGAGTTTGCCTGGCAAGCATAAGGACCTGAGTTTGAACCCTAGACTCCACATTTAAAAGGTTAGATGCAATCGTGTTCACTTATAATTCCAATCCCAGTGAGTTGGACAGACAGGATGGGTAAATGGCTGGGACTAGTTACCCTGCCAGCCTAGCCTACTTGATAAGTTCCAGGTCAATTAGAGACACGTTCTCAAATCACAAGGTAGATGGCAACCGAGGAATGATACCCAAGTGGTCCCCTTGACTCCATGTATATTCACATCACACACACACACACACACACACACACACACACACACACACACACACACACCTCACATCTTTCATTTCAGAGACCTCTGAAATGCTCTGTGGTTTGCATAAGAACTGTTCCCTCAGCATCAATGAGTTTGAACACTTAGTGCCCTGTTTTTCAGTGCTTGCCGGTTGTGCTGGTTTTGAAGCTTGTGGAACCTGTAAAGGTTGGAGCCTCTCTGGAGGAAGTGAGTCACTGGGGACAGTCTTGAGGTTTATGGAGCTGCTGTGTGCTTCCTGACTATAGTCACAACATAACCAACTGTGCCACACTCCCATCACCCCTGCCTTCTCTACTCTAGACACTGTCCCTTTTTAAATTGCAAACCAAAATAGATGCTTCCTCCTGCAGTTGCTCTTCTCTTGAAGTTGCATTTTGTCAGGCATGTGGTCAGAGCAACAAGAGAAACAGCTAATGCTTCCCTTTTCTCCCTGTATCTCTAGTAGGTCTCTTAATGCTAATGTATTATATTTTCTGCTGTATTCTGGGGGCCACAAAGCTGATAGAGCCGCCTTTTCTCAGATCACAATGACCTCCTTAACTCTAGAGCATTCTTCTGCTCCAGTCCTTCAAATCTTCTCACCCAAGGTGTCAGCACTAAATTCATCACCTGCCATTCAATCCTTTGATCTCAACCTGCTTCCTTTTGCTTTCCTCTGGCCCCTCTGGTCAGGCTGCATCCTGGTTGTTCCATGAGCAAACTACTCTATCCTGGATAAATTATCCATTAGCCTCAGAACTCTTTCAAGTAATATAGAAACAAATAATGCTAGAGCATAGTAGCATCATTCACCTAGAAGTGCTCTTGGAATGATTAAACGAATTAGTGCAGATTAAAGGCAAAGACTTTAAAATCCTAGTTATTTATTAATACTAACTCTTCTAGACACCAAAATGTCTTTAAAATGGAATAATATTCTCTTCCTCCAAAATATTAACAAAATAATAAATGTGAGTAATTGGAGAATCTGAATAATCAAAAAACCTTGCCCATAGACCAGAAATGGAGCCAAAATAAAAAGTACTGAGTGTATTCAAGGTCATTTAGAGTCCTGGGACAGAAGTAGAAAATGACTGTGGAAAGCTTGGCTTCTGATGATAAATAGTGACTTAAAGGGGTTAAGGCTAGGGGAATTGGAGCCATGCTCCCTGGATGGGTTACCTTAACATCTAAAAAGAAAGGGAGCTTTTAAGAAGTTGCAAGAGCCAAACAACCATCTTCTGTATCCAGAGGGCCTAGTCCAGTCCCATGGGGGCTCCACAGCCACCAGTCCACAGTTCAGTCCACTAGTGTGGCCGGTCATCTCTGCACATCCTCCCATCATGATCTCGACGTCCCTCACCTGCAGTATCTCTCCTCTCTCTCATCAATTGGATTCCCGGAACTCAGCCTGATGCCTGACTGTGGATCTCTGTATCTGCCTCCATCAGTCACTGGACAAAGGCTCTATGATGATGACAGCTAGGTTATTTGCTAGGCTGGTCACTAGAGTAGACCGGTCCAGGCACCCTCTGGACCACTGCCAGCAGACCAAGGTGGGGTCAACCTTGTGGATTCCTGAGAGCCTCCCCAGCACCCTGCCTCTTGCTACATTTTATTATCCCATTCAAATCCCATTCTTCTGCTTTAAATAAACAATATTAACATGCATTCTGTATTAGTTATATATACATATATTAGTTAAACAAATTAATAATTGGCAATGTTTATTATGTGTATGATATTATTTATTAGTTTCTATAACTATCTTTTCATTTAAAATTAAATATTAGATTTATCTAACATTAAAAAAAAGAAGTTGCAAGAGTCAGGCATCAGGCATGGTGATGCATGCCTTTGATCCCACCACTCCAGAGGTAGAGGTAGGCAGATCTCTATGAGTTCAAGGCCAGCCTAGTCTACAGAGTGAGTTCCAGGGCAGCCAAGACTACATAGAGAGATTCTGTCTCAAAAAAACAAATAAATAAAAAAAAAAAGTTACAAGAAACACTGAAGCTAAAAAGCATAAACAGGATAAGACAGAGTGAAAAAGAAAAAACACCTTAACCTCACATATATTGTTATGTAAAGCATAGTCAGCTGGGCAGTGGTGGCACATGCCTTTAATCCCAGCACTTGGGAGGCAGAGAGAATCTCTGTGAGATCAAAGCCAGCCTGGTCTACAAAGTAAGTTCCAGGATGGGCTCCAAAGCTACACAGAGAAACCCTGTCTTGAAAAACCATTAAAAAAAAAAAGAAAAATGAAAAGCATAGTCAAAAAATGTACAGTGTCAATAGTGAAGGGATTGGCTCAGTATTGGCTCAAGACACCCAAAAACCAAGTTCTCAGCACAAAGGAGGTTTATTTGGCCAGGAGGGACAAAGGGCAGGAATAAGAGACAAAGACAGGGGATAGAGGATGAGGGAGAGGAGGAAGGTCAAGTAAAGTACTGGGAAGGATTTGTTTTATTTTAAATAAAAAGAGTAGTGAAAAGAGAGAAATACAAGATTGAGAAGATTCAATATAATGGAAATTCCAGATATCAGGATGGCAGAGATGGAATAACAGCTGCAAAGTCACATTAGCTATGTTTCCACAACTGCCAAACAAGAGTCCTCCTATAGGAAGTAATATCGGACAGACAGACAGATAATCCCAGCGATACCCTTGTGAAACACATCAAAAATAAAAAATAATAATAATAAAAATGTGTAGACATTATTTGCAAAAGCAAAATGATAGACTTTTCCTAACAAAAATAAAACTAAAAAGATACAACCCTAACTTACATGTTAACAGAAAATATATAATTCTACATACACCCAAACTACTTTATTGTACATCTAAGGCATATCAGAAAACAACTGTCTGTTATGTGACAAGACATTTTCTAGTGAGAGGCAAGACACACATGTCTACTCACCCCAGATAGGAAGCCCATGATAGACCAATGTACGGATACCACCAAAGTCCAATTTAGTGAATCAATGAGCTTTATTGGGATTACTTACAGGAATATGGGTGAGGAGTTACTTACAGCAGCATAAATGACTCAGAGACAGCTGCATCATCAAAGCCTACCCCAGCATGGGTGACACCTCACAAAAGCTGGGAACCTGGAGCACACTGCACAGCCTGTAGGCAGCTCAGCAGGTTGGAGAGTATCCTTTCCAGGTGCCTCAGTTGGTCTAAACCCGGTCCAGGCAGCTGGACTGGCTACTGCTACCTTCAGGTTGCTCATCTGTTTTCCGTTTCTCCCAGGCAGGTGGACTACTCTGAGAGTCTTTCTTGCAGCTTAGCTCATCCGAGAGTGACTGTCCATGGTCTTTATTGTTTACTCTTGGGGGTGAGAGAACCTAGTCAATCTGGTCAGTTTCAGGGACTTGATGAAGTTATTTTGAGTTGTTTATCTGATGGCTAAAGACGCTTTCAATCTTAGAGAAAATGGCTACACTACACTTTCAGACTCACAGAAGTTCAGCTCTTCAGATCTATTTTTTATTACTGCCTGACAAATTCCCACAAGGTTAAGAGCTTAACAGAACATACACTTGTTATATGATAGTGTCTGTGGGTGTGGAATCTAGGCATGAACTAGAATGCCTGGTTAGGGCTGTGATTAAGATGATGGTCAAGGGCTGGAGAGATGGCTTAACAAGACGATGGCCAAGTGAGACAACAGAAGGCTCAAGTGGTAAGTGATCCACTTCCGGCTCTGCTTAGTTGCTGGCAGGATCTATTTGCTTCAGGGCATTTGAACTGAAAAAGATAGTTCCTCAGATCCTTTAGAGGCTATTCACTGATTTTGTCCCTCTCAACAGAGTAGCATACAAGATACTATGCTTCATTAAAGGCATCATGAGAATCTACTCTTTACTCAGAAGTTTCTATCTCTTGAAATCTGCAACATCGTTTATGTAAATCACATTGACCTGAAACTCAAAGTTGTCTTAAAATTTCCAACAGTATTTGCCATACCTTCTGAAGGGCTCTATTAAGCCTGAGCATGGCAAACATGGCTCAGGGAGGCCTTGCCCTTCCCCATTCCCTCTGCCTTGCTATACTGTTAGATTAAATACATAAAGCCAGCCACCAAGGTCTATTCCCTTATTTGTCCACTTCCTCCCTTTCCCCAAGGCTGACCACCAAGGTCCAGCTACCAAAGTATTGAAGTTCAGCGATCAAAAGCCAGCTCCCTTTTGGCCACCATAATTAACATGCCCAATCAAGACAAACCACTCATCCTAACTCAAGCTTTCCCATTTTCCCTTATAAACTGGCATTTGCCTATGGGCCACATCTGTCTCCACTCTATCCACAGAAGTCTTTTGTCTCTCCAGGACAACATATCCCTTCCCTTCTCCCTTCCCCCTTTTCTCTTCTCTCTCTCTCTCATTTTTGTTTTTTGTTTTTCAAGACAGGGTTTCTTTGTATAACCCTAGCTGTCCTGGAACTATGTCTGCTGTAGACAAGGCTGGTCTGGAGATCCCCCTGCCTCTCCCTCCTTAGTGCTAGAATTAAAGGCGTACAATACCACTGCCCAGCTGTGTCTTTGTCTCTTATTCCCTGCCCCCTTTCCCTCTGGGGCAAATAAATCTCCTTTTTGCTGAGAACTTGGTCTTGGTGTGTCTTGTGCTGATTCCGGTCATGACATCCTTCAAAGAAAGGCACTACTTTTTGTTGTTGTTGTTGTTGTTTTTTCGAGACAGGGTTTCTCTGTGTAGTTTGGGTGCCTGTCTGGATCTCGCTCTGTGGACCAGCCTGGCCTCAAACTCACAGAGATCCGCCTGGCTCAGCCTCCCCAAGAGCTGGGATCAAAGGCGTGCGCCGCCGCGGCCGCTGCCACCGCCGCCGCCGCCACCACCACCCCCCAGCAAGTCACTACTTCTTTAAATATGATTGCCCTAATGCAATCCAGTCTATATGCAATACTAGATCTAAGAACTCTTTATGCTTAAAGTCCATCCCCTTGTAACTGATCAAGACAGAATTGGGGTTATCTGTTGTATCTGTGGCTCAATAAAGCACATTTATAAAAAAGGTAATAAAAATGGAATGAAACAGGGCTCCAAAGAACAAACATAAAGAACTATTTGTTTACACCCACTATACATATAGAGAAAACTATCAGATAGATGACGAAGAAGAAAGAGAAGGGGACAAGAGAGAAGGAATGGGTATTTGTCTCAGAGGGACAAGGGACTGCCTCTGGATAGAGAGGAGACAGATGTGCCATATAGAAAAATGGTGGTTTATAAAGGTAAAGGGGAAAACCCTATATGAGGATGAGTGTGGGATGACTCATCCCTAACGGGCTTGAGGGCCAGACAGCCCAAACAAGTAAAAAAGATACTTTCTGAGAGCCAGCCTGGGTCTGCCTGATGGTCTTAGCAACAGCAGCTGAAACATGATCTGGAGATGACCTGGACCAATGAGAGACAGCCATGTCACACCAGATGATGCATATTCATCAGACCTCCCCCAAGGGTGGGGTGGAGGGTATATAAAGCTTGCCTCTTCCTGAATATACTGAGTTTGCTGTTTCGACATTCTCCCCGAGTCTGTGTGGTTTGACTCTGTGCCTACTTGGCCCCCACCCCCAAAGGGAACAACAACAAGGACCTTGATACTGATGAGGTGTTTAATTTTAATTGGGCACATTAATTAAGACAGCCAAAAGGGGCTTTTGATTGTTGGGCTTCAATACTTCAATACTTTGATAACTGGACCTTGGTAATCAGTCCCAGGAGGAGGAAGTGGCCAAGTAAGGGACCAAATAGATCTTGGGGGCTAGTTTTAGCAATGTAATCTAACAGTTTTTAGCAAGGAAGAGGGAACTGGGGAGAAGGGCAAGGCCTGCCAGAACCATGCCCACCTACACTGGAGCTGGCCAGAGCCTCTTCAATGCCTGCTTGCAGAGTAGCATTTATTTTTGTACCACTGAGAGTGAATTCCTGAGACTGATAGGATGTTGATGTTCTAATAAAGCAACGGGGTGATCACTAGAGGGCACAGCTGGGTCATCCTTAGATGTATCAATAGAAGGAAGTTTCTTCAATTTATATCTAAAAGGAATCTATAGTGTCATTTCACTTTTGAGGCACACAGCTAAATATGTTGATTTTTCAAAAAATGTAAAATGTCCATCTTATTTCCTGGATACAGATAGTTTAGGAGTGGGAGAAAAAAATTCCATCAGCAGATTAGGCACTGTTTCATATCTGGATTCCAATGTTATTTACTTACGTGTTTTGTTTCATTTTCTGGTTCCTAAGTCATACCTGTTATGTTTTAACATGTAAAACAAAGTAATATATCTACTCATTTTAAAGTTCTGTTTCAGTGTTTTTGTTTTGTCTTTTCTACTTGCTGGCTTGCATTGCAGACACCACTTCCTTGATGGTATATTTCCATTTCTTTTAAGCTTCAACTAGTAACTAACCTTAGGAAATAATAAAAGAAAAAGCAATCTCACTAGCACACAAGATCACCACTGTGCTGCTGTGATTGGTAGAATTCTGAGATCTTACAACTTTACATAGAACTTTCTGTTTCCAGTTAAATTTCCTGTTCTGTTTGTTAATCAAAGCAGCAAGAGTTTTCTTCGTGGCAGTTTTGCACCCACAGCCTGTGAGGTGTGGTGTGGAGACGGGCTGCAGACAGGCCTGTTGCCAGTGCCCCCTTAGGTCACCTTCACCACCCACAGCTTCCACCCCTACATCCTCACTACCTTACAAACTCCTTTCCTGGGTCCTTCTCTCAAATCCAACTAAAGACTCTTGAATATCTGAGCAATGGGAGAAAGGATAGAGAAATGTAAAGCAAAACCAAACTCATATTTTAAAAATACCTTTAAAATACAGATGGCAAGGTGGCTTAGCGGGTCAAGGCAATTGTCTGACAAACAGTGGAAGAAGAAAACCAGCTCTCTCAAGGTTTCTTCTGCTTTCCTCGTGTGTGCTGTAGCACGAGTGACAGGCACAGGCACACACTCACACACGAAATAAGTAAGTGATAAATTGTAAAACTTTACAATCTCGCTAGAAAGAAGTATCACTCATGAGAGGCTAGGTAACTGACAACAGAATGATGTGTTTGATATTAAACCTATGTTATGAATTTCCAGAAGGGCATTAATTTTAAAAGGCTGACTCACTCTCCTTTGTAGACTTGTCCACTGGTGTGCTGCACATGCCCCAGAGGATGGCCAATACCCATGTACATGTGGGCAGCACTAATTGAACTCGGGGTTATTAACAACAACAAAAAGAGGGTATGAAGTTGGGAGAGAGTGGTGGAGAGATGTAGCGGTGGAGGCATAGGATGGATACACACCATGTACATGCATGAAACTTTCAAAAAGAATCTTTTTTAAAGAAAATTTTGACTCATTGTCACTCCATATGTTAAAATGGGTTCAAGTCTAGTGTTAGCTGTGACATCTTTGTGAGTTCTGATGGAATGGATTATAAGCTTTGCAAGCACTCTTAGTGCTCTGGAATTCATGTTCCTTACATGTAAAATGTGAAAAGCAGTGTGAGCCACTTAGAGCTAATGTAAGGATTATATTTTCTGGGGCAATATACAGTAACTATTTAGTGATAATGGGTACTTGCATAACAAACATATATGAAAATGTGTTGAGAATGTTTCAATGGAGAATCTCATCACTAAGGCTCTATATCACATGTTCTGCTAAACATGAGACGGAGATGAATCGTTCAGGAATTGCTTCCATGGATTTATTGTCTAATGTGGATAATGACATTGAAATTACAAACATTCGGTTGTGTGTGGTATAAATATACAGATATAAATAATTAGGAATACATATAGTCCTCAAAATTTGACCATTAGGACTATAAATGTAGGCATGTATCACTTAATAACCAGACATGTTAAGATAATGTTACTTGATTCATCATTAAGAGAACATCATAGAATGTACTTACACAGACCCATAAGGTATTGCAATACCAGCCTAGGCTATATTAGCCATCATTATATAATAAACCCAGTCCACTGCTGAACAAAACACCAATACATAGTTCATGACTGTATACAGTATTGACTAATCAGCCTATGGTATTGAAAGATTCTACAATGGTACTGTGAATTTTCTTATGAGAGATGAAAGACACATGATTCACATTTTCTTGCAGTCCAGAAGTCAAATCATAATGGGAACATTTTTTTCTGGCAAGGATGATGAATGTGTGCTTTGACTAAGACAAAGCTGTGTTGACATTCTGGCTCTCACTTCTGACTGTGTAACCCACTTTCTAGCTGACTGTGTGTCTGTGTATCTATGGGTCTGTATATGTCTGAATGGAAATCCTACCATCTACCTAAGGCTACCTCTTCTTCCTTATAGCTGGAAAGTACTCCTGATTAGATATCTCTGCTTACGTAGAGCATAGGTTACAGAAGTTTCTATTTCTTTTATCATTGCTCAAAATTTCATTCATGGTTTATGTCTAAATTTTAGTATGTATGACTTTGCATACATATATATTTGGCATATGTATAATATTTTATTTATTCTTTAAGAACTTCATAGATATGTACAATGTATTTTGAACAGATCTATCACCCATTCCTCCCTCCAATTGTCCTCAGACCACCCTCCAACACAAACCCCTCCCAATTTCATGTCATCTTTTTTTTTCAATAACCCCCAAGCCCAATTAGTGGCCATGGGTGTAGGCAATGTACCACTGGCCACAAAACCAATGAGAAATAACTCCTCCCCTTCGCCATCAACTGCCAACTCAACTAGAGAATGGATGGACCTCTAGAACCTGTTCTCTACGTGCATGGATTTCTGATCCTTTATATGGTTCTGAATAGTTACCTCCTGTGGTAGACACGTCTGTAATTCTTTTCTTTCCATCTGGTAGCGGCATCCTTATTTCCTCAGATGACCTTCCTGTTTTTCATTCTTATGGTCTTCAGGACTCTTGACAATCATGGAAACTTGACCTCTTGTCTGGAGCCATTGGATCCAAAATAAATAAAATATGAGTCCATGGATTTTTTTGTTTTATTTTGTTTAGATTTATTTATTTTATTTTATGTGTATGGGTGTTTTCCTGCATGTGTGTCTGTGTACCACATGTGTGCAATGCCAAAGGAGGCCAGAAAAGGGAGTTACATTAATTAAACCAGAGTTACAGACAGTTATAAGCTTCCATACAAGTGCTAGGAATTGTCTTGTCCTCTAGTAGAGTAGCCAATGTTCTTAACTGTTGAGCCACCTCTTCAGCCTCAAGTCCATGGTTTTTGCAAAGTATCAGTTTGCAAATGATTATTTCCATGTATGTTGCACATCAATGTGTGTATGCAAGTAGTGATTTTCTAATGCAAAATATATTTTTAGTAACTTAGTCAAAGAAGATAAATTCCTGAGCAACTTTGACTCTAGGAATGAGGCTGTCTGCTCATCCTCAAAACCATATACTCAAAACCATAAGAATGTAAAATCAGTCGGGTATTAGTGGAGCACACCTTTAATCCCAGCACTTGGGAAGCAGAGTCAGGCAGATCTCTGTGGGCTTGAGACCAGCTCTATAGGAATGAGCTCCAAGACAGCTGGGACTACATAGAGAGACCTTTTCTTAAAAACAAAAATGAAACAAAACAAGAATGTAAAACCAGAGAAGTAAATAATATGGAAACAAGAGAATACGTATCATATAGAATGATCATATACAACAATGAAATGTTCTAGCATATGAAAGAGCACAAAAAAGCTAGTTAACATTAAACCATTTTTGGAAACTTTTTAAACCAGGTAATAATATATTATAAAGAGTTCTATTCCTCTAAACACCGTATTGTAACACCACTTTAGATGACTGTGATATAATTCTTTGTATTTGTATGCACTGCTTTGTCTACCCACTATCATACCATGACACATTTTTTTCCATGACACATTTTGATCCTATTTTTTACTATCTATAACAGCAATTAAAACTTTATATAAATTCTGAGGAGGACAATAGATTTAAAAAAGTACATTCACATCAAAACCTTTAGGAAGTTTAAACCAATTTTCACTTACCCCCAGCAATTGCTTTAAGCACAGCAACTATAAAAACAAACAAACAAACAAACAAACAAAAATTGTTATTTATTAGCTGTTTCATAGTAAGTTAAAATTTCACTTATAGGACAGTAAGACCAACACACCACCGAGACAGCCTTGTATAAAGCTCTTCAAAACATCCCCGTATGATCCTCCGTTCCTTTTCCCTCTCATTCCTGCCCTCAATTCAGTTTTGAGTTTGTTTTGGGGTAGCTGTCAGTTTTCTCCTGTAAAAACCATCTCTGCTGTCACCGAATGTGTTCACTCTCACTCCATTCACCAAATATTTGGGACCTCAGTGGAGCCTGTGTCCTGAAGGAACAGGCATTAAGAGAGATATTATGCCATTTTTCCAAAATAATCATAATATTGTTTGCTTGAATTCAATTCATGAATAGACCCAGAGATATCTGTAAATATTCCATGTTCTTTTCCATCCCCTTCTTCTTGTTAATCATCTTTCTCCTCTCTCTTTCCCACACCCCCTCTCTCCCTCTGTCTGTCTGTCTGTCTGTCTATCTGTGTGTGTGTATGTGTGTTTTCATTCATGTGTGTGCAAGTGCAAATTCATGTGGAAGCTGGAGCTTAATGTCAGGTGTTCTCAATCGCTCTCAATCTTATGTTGTGAGGCAGAGTTTCTGACTGAATCTAGAGCTCTGCAGTTGTGCTATCCTGAGCCCTAGCACTGGGATCTAGGTGTGTGCTACCACAATCAGCTTTTGCACAGGTGCAGGGAATTTGAACTCATATCCTCCTGCTTTGAGAACAAGCACTTTATCCGATGATTCGTCTTCCAGCCCCCCTTCCTTCTTTTAGTGGTATCTTCTCCTTTCTCCTTCTTGACTGTTAGGAAATGCCTCTACAGTTCTATATGGTGCTATTAAGGCTTCTCCATTTTAGAAACTCCTTCTACCCACTGTGGGTAGGGGCAATACCAGTCTTGATTTATAATAGTACCAACTTTCAGAAACAGAAATTGGTTCAAGGGGCAGACATAGGACAACAGAAGGCTCAAGGCTTCTTGTAAGACCAACCTACAAATTTTGGGAAATAGCACTTCCCTTCCTGTGGTAACTAAATTTTGATTTCGAAGCTTGGTGCTGCTGGCAGCCATCTTCTGCAGCTTCGCAGAGAAAATTGTTTAATCAAAAAAAAAATGAGATTGATACAGCACAGAAATAAAGATGAGAAAATCCAGAGAGCCAGCAAAATCATGAGCCTCCACTTAGCAGTGTTTGATTTCAAAGCTACAAATGAGCTCTGGGAAAACCTTATTTTTAGCTAAGGATAGCTTGGTGGGATTTCTGACTCTAGTAATGAAGAGTCTTTATCAATGTGGTTATAAAGTCAGCAGTATTATCAACAGATGATGAGTTCAGTGAAGGGAGGTATACAGTAATAAAATATATGGCAATATGGCAGGAATTTATAACCAATCAATACAAAATACCCCTAAGAAAGTTGTTCTTTTTTTGTTGTTTGTTTGAAGACAGGATGTCACTATGTAGCTCTAACTGTCCTGGAATTCACTTTATAGACCAGGCTGGCCTCGAACCCACAGAGATCCACCGATTTCTGCCTCCTGAGTGCTGGGATTAAAGATGTGTGCCACCATGCTTGCTTTTAAACATACACGTTCCAGTTGCTTTAAACTGTCAACTTGACACAGATTAGAGTTCATCTGAGAAGAAAGTCTTAATTGGGAAATTGCCCAGATCAGAGAGGCTTGTGGGCATGTCTGTGGGGGGCTATATTGATTGTTAACAGATGAATCGGGGTACAACCTACTATGGGTGACACTATTCTTGGGACAGGTGGTTCTGGGATGTGTAAGAAAGCTATCTGAGCATGAGCTTATGGGCAAATCAGCAAGTAGTCATCTTCTTTGGTTCCTGTCTGAGCTCTTATCCTGAGTTCCTTCAATAATGGACCATAATCTGTACCTTGACATAAACCCTTTCTTCCCCAAAGGTGCTTTAGGTCAGAATATTTTATCATAACATCAGAGAAGTAACTAGAACATTCCTGGACTAAAATAAAAGGTACAGAATGAACAGATCTAGTTGTCTCGACTCTACCTCTATGCATCTGAGCACAGGAACGCTCTTCTTTTAATTTCATTTTTTCATGTGGAAATGCTAAGTGGTTTGCTCATATTATATTGTCTCTTACAGTTTGGAAAGCCTATCCAGTGAGGCCATGTAAGGTGTTTGTCTGTTCAGTGCTGTTTGGTGATTGTGTTAGGCCTGAATTGCTGCATGCTAAAGTGGGTTATAGAGATACATTAGATACATTAGTGGGAGTGGAAATAGTGTCCCTACACACAAACTACATAGCTATGACACATTTGAGGAGAAGAAGAAAAGATGCGAAGGGCAGAACTACAATGTAACTTTAGAAAGTGTCTCTGACAGTCTAAAAAAATAGCCACTTTGATAATGAAGCTGTTGAGCACTTCATAACATTAATCCTAGTAATGAATGAATACACTTCAGCTTCCCACCACCTCATCTGGATGTCCATCCTCCTTTGGAACAGTAGAGAGATGGGATTTGTAGGACACAGATGGCTTTGGCTTTGTTAGAACCACACATTGTTGCTCTATAGAATATTTTTAAATTTTTGAATTACACACAAACACTTTTTTTTTTAAATTGGGAGATGTTGCACTAAAAATTTAAGTTTCGAGCTTCTCTTAAAGCCAGAATCTCCATCTGGCTGTGCTGAGCACACGTTTCTCCATGGTAACAAGAGACAAACTGAGTAGCATCTGTTGTGTTTTCCAAGCTTCTACAGACCTACTAAAGCACTTTGTACAGGCCAGTTACCTTCAGCCCCCATGTACATGTGAGTCTGCACTGTATCCTAGAGCTGGTTTTACACCTGCCTGCCCACTGTGCTCACACGCTCAATGTGTCAACCAACAACTGAGATTTCCCAAGACTGACCCTGCACTCCACATGGCAACAAGTTGTGAATTCTGGGCAGGACATAAGCATAGTCAAGAGCAGCCTCCCAGATGCATCTGCACAGTCAGCTACAGAAATATATAAATATAAGTCTACCGAAAATGGAAACTTCATTTTCCTTTCTGTTAAAGATCGAATGGCCAAATGTGATTTTAAATGGCAAATTCTAATCCTGAACTCACAAAACATGATGAGAGTAAAACTTCAATAGTCAAACAAAGAGAACAAAATCCCCAAAGAAAAAAAGGTTATTCTGAAGAATCAAGACTAATTTTCCAGGAAGAAAATTTACTCCAAGAAACAAACAATTCCTATTCCTGGTCTCAATGAGCATGAAAGCGGCATTTGTTTCAACGAAATCGATATATTCCAGAGTTAGAAAAAAGTTCTGAACACACAGAATAGTAATTATCAAATTACTTTTATCTTGGCTTTAAGCAAAGTTTGAGTTTTAACTTGCAGAGTATAAATCATGTTTTCGAAATGTAAGCTATCCATGAGTTTGGAGAAACATACACAGTTCTAGAAGCATCATAGCAAACAAGAGCATTTCCATCAGCCTGCACTGCACCTGCCATCTCTTCCTGAGTCAGTCTAGCCCCACCTCCAGCCCCTGGAAACCATTGTCTTTTTTCTATCACTATAGTTTTACCTTTACCATAGATAAACCCTTAAGCATTACTTGTTTCTTTTAATATAATGGCTTGAGGTTCTTCCATATTTTACATCTACAAGTAACTGGTTCTGTTTCATGGTATAATGCACTATAATTTTTTTATCCACTCACCTGCTCTTTAGGGTTTTTTTTTTTATTTTTAGTATTTTTGAGTGGTTCTCATTTTTTTTCAGTGCAGAGCCTCAATGATTAAAGCTTTTTGTGAACATTCATTCGTAGGTCTTTTTAGAAACATATTTTCTGTTTTTTGATTAAATTCTGAGAAGTGGTCTCATTCGGTCATAGGGTTTGTGTTGGCTGCCAAACATTATCTATCGAAGTTATGACAGTTCTAATTACTTAAAACCCTACCAGCACTTGGTATTGTCAGGTTCTAGAGGTTTTAAAATGCCTGTTGATGCGTATCTGTTTAATTAGCATTTCTGTATAAAATATTGGTGTGCATCAATTTGTCCTTACTTTCCATCTGTACATCTTTTTCTGATAAAATATTCAAATTATATGTCTATTTTTAAAAAAAATCTTTATATCTTGTCTGATTGATATATTCTAAATAAAGCCACTTCATTGGGTATGTGCTTTCTGAAGATGTGTAGGTAGCATCAGGTGGCAGAAACAACATAGACTATTCCCAATACCATTGCCCTGGGGTTTACTTTCCAAAACTCAAAGGTAAGGCCCTATAGCTGCAAACCCTACACACTCTGGACACAGGATTTGATGGAATCAAGCTGGAACTGATCAAGAAGTTTCCTCCCTGAGAACTACCTCTAAACCTATCTGAAAGTGCCTTATAAGGTCCCGAGGGAGAAAGTAGTCAGTAGTCCTACCCAGATATAAAGCCTATGAACCACAATGACCAATGTGGCAAGATATCTCCAAAAGTGCCACTTACTTCTTGGAGGTAACCAATGGCCATCTAATTAGACTTAGGGCCCACTCAATAGGAGGAGATTCATGCTGAGTATTGTAAGCCTAGCCAATTACCCATGGCTGGTGAGATAATAGGCCCTAGAGGGAAAAACCTAACTAATGCCACTTTCTTAAACCAGCATAATTGTTTAACTGAATTCTAAATACCTACCTATCCTTATAGCCAGAGATAAGTATAGTTCTCATTCCTCATCAAAGAAGCTTCTTTTTTCAGCAGATGAAGACAATTACAAAAATTCATAATTAATCATGGTGTAGATAAAAACTGACCATCGGTTACTCAACCCTAAGTGATACACTTACAACAGAAGTCCTATGCCTAAAGTTCAAGAAACATTGAGGAAGAAAGTGTGGAAAGGTTGTAAGAGTCAGAGGTCCAGGATGTCTGCTACAACATAGCATCTTCTCTATGTGACAGGGAAACTGCACCCATAAAATATCCACAATATGGTCACCTAAAGACCTACACAGTGACAGCACCAGTTGACAAGCCAATGTGGATGGGAGAGATCTTACAAGGCCCCATTCTTAGAAGAAAAGCTACAGGCAATTAATGGCCACTGAGAAAAGGAGATTCAGACTTCTCCAGGGATGAGCCTCCTGATAGGTTATCCAATACCACGTGGTCAGCTCTAAACACATATAAAATATGAGAAATGCTAAATGAACTTAGCACGCTGTATTTATATCTATGTATACACACATACATATATGTATGGATTATGTATGCATGTAACAATGATAATTAAAAAATAAGAAGTAATTGGGACTGAATAGATGGCTTAGTGGTTAAGAGCATTTGCTGTGCTTGCAGAGGATTGGGGTTCAGTTACCAGCACACATGGAATAACTAAGAATTGTCCTTAACACTGGTTCCAGGGGATTTGATGTCCTCTTATGGCCTCCATGGGCACTACACACAAAGAGTGCACTTCCATACATGGAGGCAAAACACTCATACACATTCAATACATAAATAAATAATAAATAAATAATTTTTAAGTAGGTCATGAAGAGGTGGGAAGACATAAGGGGAGTTGGAGGAGGGAGAAGGTGGGGTGAAAATGCTCTAAATATGGTACTCTTAAATGGAATTCTCAATAAAAATAAATAAATAAATAAATTTAAGGACTGCTTTCCAATGAAGCCTGGTCCCTAATTTTTACTGCAAAGTTTTCAGCTTAAAAAGGCATAAGAATATTAAGCTACAGAAACAATCTCAGAGGAATATATGAAGTATAAGGAATATTTCACGACTTTCATATGTATCTGGTACAGTACAGTCAACAATCCCCAACTGTGGCCATGATTTGTGCACTGCGACAAGAAAGGAGGGAAAAGAGCAGCATTTCTTGATGTCTGTGGTGGTTAGTATTGACAGGAGTCACCTAGGCAACACGTTCCCAGGCTGTGAGGATTATCTAGATAGGCTAGCCTTTGGCCATGCCTAGGAGGCACTACTGTCCAAATAGGTTGATGGAGGTAGGAAGACATACCATAAAGTAGGTTGCATCATTCTCTGGACTTGGATCCTGGACAGACTGCAAAGGAGAAAGCTAGCCAAGTTCAAGCCTGTGTTTGTCTCACTGTGGATGAAATATAATCAGGTCCATCAGGCTTGTGCAGCCATGTTTCCCCACCACGGTGGACTGTACTCTGGAAATCTGAGCCAATACAAACTCTTCCTTCCTTAAATTGCTTCTCTCATGGAATTTTATCACAGCAACAGGAAAAGTGACTGACACAAGGCCCTTCTTATAACAGCCATAATGCTCATGGCAAAACACTCCCCTTGACCATATATATCTGAGAAAACATGCTGTGGGATGTTCTATATGTTAAATGTGTTGCTCTGATTGGTTAATAAATAAAACACTGATTGGCCAGTAGCCAGGTAGGAAATATAGGCAGGACTAGGAGAGAGGAGAATTCTGGGAAGTGGAAGGCTGAGTCAGAGAGACACTGCCAGCCACCCCCATGAAAAGCAAGATGTAAGGTACCGGTAAGCCACAAGCCACATGGCAACTTATAGACTAATAGATATGGGTTAATTTAAGATATAAGAACTAGATAACAAGAAGCCTGCTGTGGCCATACAGTTTGTAAGCAATATAAGTTTCTGTGTGTTTACTTGATTGGGTCTAAGCGGCTGCGGGACTGCCAGGTGAGAGAGATTTGTCCTGACTGTGGGCCAGGCAGGACTGGAGAAAACTCTAGCTACAAATGGTGCCCAATGTGGGCAAGAGTTTCCACCTAAAACCTGAGAAAAAAGATTCTAAAACGGAGCTAAAAACAGCTTCCTAGTTGTCTCTCTCAAGTTAGCTGCAGCCTGTATGTTTGAGTTACTCTATGGTGGGTTCGTGGCTTGACCTACGCTATGTTACACAGAGGTGTCTCCAAGCTGCGCACTATGCTGTGTGTTGGATATAGTTTTTGCTAGTTTAAAAAAAAAAAAAGAGGTTTCTGGGCTACACACTGCCTTGATAAAAGCATAGAACCACTGTTCATAAGAGTTGATGGCTCCCAGAGCTGGCAGTGAATTTACAACCACCATGTTGGGAAGTGCTGTACTTACACCGCTCATTTAACAATGTAATGCAATTTGCTGATCCTTGAATGTTATTATTACCAACTATTAGGATATAAAGAAATTAAAGTTAATAGTTAGACATTATAATCAAACTTGTAGTCATATTAGGTGTGTTTTCAAGATGGAGCAGATATAATTTAGATAGACAGGTCACCTTCAAACCCTTCAGAGATCTATAGAATATGGCATTTAAATGTTTTAATAACTTAGAAAATTTTTCTTTTTTTTTTTTTTGTTATGACTATGAGACATGTCAGCTCCTGGCAGTACCAATCTACTTCAGAGAAAATATGGGCATTGAAGAAACTGCATTTGGAGTTAACTTTCATTGTGGCAAAAGTTAGCCACTGAACAACAAAGCATCCTTGAATCAACTGCTTACAAACAGGACAAAATGGACAGACAGGACACGAAACAAAAGACTACCAATTCTTGCCAAGACAAGTGTGGTTGTGGCTGTATCAAAAGGCATCTTCTGAGACCAGGACAATATGGCATCATCCCTGAAGTGGCTTTTGCAATCCAGAAAAGGTACAGTGCCCTTTTCTTGTAAGGCAGCTGAACAGGCAGTAGACCGATGGCTTCTGGTAAAACAGTTACTCTTGAAAGAATAACTAAGCTGACAGAGTCTAACATCTCAATGGTAGACTGGCATTTAGTAAAAGAGTTGAAGCCACCCACAAGCTGAGAAGAAAGGGATGTGGAAAAGAATGGGATGCCGAGATGAAGCCACACACACAAGCCAAGAAGAATGAACAGTTGAATTCAAAAAATAAAACATCATCAATTTCCAGAATTTAAAATCCTGAATCATGACATGATACTAGTGGAATTCAGGTGTTTCTGATACATGGACTGCTCTCACCAAATATGAGGTTGAACTGTTGACCTTGTGTACATTCTACTTCACAAATGAGTTGTCAGATATACTAAGCCTATAGGCTGAAGATGATGCCCCAACACTGTGGAGAAACCTCGGGTGACTGTCCAGGCAGCTGGCTGTTTCTGTCAACTCACATTTTTTTTGGAAGCTGCTTGTGTGCACTTCCTATTTTTATTTTTGTTAGGTAATATTATTTCCTTCTTGGGTCTCTGAAGGAGTTGAAGATTAGTTAGTTATAGTTGAAGATCAGATAGTTATAGTTATAGTTTTCCTTCTTAAGAATTTCAGAAGAGAAACTCACTAAAGAGGTATAAGTGTATAAATTTGAAAGATGTTATAAGATAGTTCTGTTAGTAATAAAAGTTAGGATAGAAAGTGAATCAGGTACATTTTGGTCTTACCAAAATAGGATAGATAATGGAATTATTTTCTCTGAATTTGTTATGCAAATGGACTAGAGATTGTTTAGGTGTTTGTTGCTTGTGTATATTGTATATAGTTATTGTACTTTTGTATATAGTTTTTTTTATATTAGTTATAACTTTTTTCCTTTTTTCTTTTTATAAAAATAGAAAGGGGGAAATATGGTGATATTTTATTTGTGCCGAAATATGATTTTATTAGGGTGTTAATAAATAAAATTACCTGGGGGTCAGAGCTAATAGCAAGCCATAGCAGAATCCCAATCACATGATAGGCAGATCTTTGTGTGTTCAAGGACACCACTAGCATGGAGACACATGCCTTTAATCTCAATATCAACCATAGAAGACCGGGAGGTCTGTATAGACAGGTGGTGACGAGGAGGTCATGTGGTTGGGTTCATAACCAATGAGAAGGCAGAACAGAAAGTCAATACAAAAACAGATACACAGGAAGTAGGTCTCTTTCTCAGGGGAAGGACGCCAGTAGCAGTGAGTGGTAAGAAGGCAGTTTTAAGTCTCAGCTCTTAGCTACTACTCTGACCTCTTGGGCTTTTAACTCTGCATTTGGCTCTGTGTTTCTTATTCAATAAGACTGTTACATCTACAAAAACACTCTGGGTAGTTCCCCCTCCCCCATAATTAGCATATAGTGGGCCTTTCAAAGTATGTTATCAAAAAAGACCAACTTTAATGTATATTTTGGCTAACACATATACTCAGAACAACTAGAAAATATCTGCAGAAATGTGTGGTGAACAAAGGGTTATTTTCCTAAACACCTGGAGTATATATTGAGTTTAAAAACACACACAAAGGATATGAATAATTAACGCACGAAATATATGCGAAAAAAATATACTAATACATACACATATCAGAGCTTTGGACAGAACTTATTCTAATTCTATTTATCCTAAAGATGTGAGGATTTTCAGTCTTTCCCCTACAACTCCTTTGACATCCCTAACTAGGTAGTATCAATATCTTTATTCACATTGAAACACTACAGGCTTCTTTGAAGGAATAAATACCATGTGCCTGTGAAATGGTTTAGGTTATGATTTCCTCAATCTCAGGTCTAAGGTCAAGTGCCTCAAAATTACCTGGATGCCACTTACCTGCAGCTTTATGGGTCCTAGCCCAGAACACAGGATGAGAAGTAAAGAACGAGGGTATTCCAGTTGGAATTGAGTGCCTTGAAAATGCTTCTGGATCAATCTACATGTGCATTTGACTTACAGAATGCTGCCTTCGTGATCAACAAACATCTGCTCTGTTTTGTAGCACCTGTAAGGTGTTTTCCCAAACATTCTCCAGTTCTGGGCTCATATCCAATCTGAACATCAGCTCTACTTTAAAGAACAGGACACAAAATTCAGGAGATCACTGACATTTATCACTGTGAGACTGTAATATTGTAGGCAGCCATTGGCATGTGTGGTTTTAATTTTTGCTTCTCTCACGACTAATGAGACTGAATGCTACATACATGCTTTAAAGCCATTAGAATTTACTTCCATCTGTATGTGTTCTTGTCTCCCCAAGAGTTTTGCCACTGTTCTTCTATGATTGGACTGTGTTTTCTATTTGTCTCAACCCTAGTCCTTTGTCATTTATATTTGTACAAAACATTTTCTCCCATTATTTCTAAAACATGTCCTTCTATTCTGTTGCATTTTAAAAAATTTTATCAAGTTATTTTACTAGTAAAACAGCACATGCTTTATGTAATGTATTGAATATATCCTAAATGAGAACACATTGGCCATACAATTTTAAAACAACCTTGAAGTTTTTCCAACCACTTTGGGTTGAGCATTTGCTCTGAGTTGAGGATGACCTAAGGTCTTACTTGGCACAGTCCTTTGTGTTCATTATCAAACATAATCAAAGAATATTTTTTCATAATTATTGTCACAATACAGTTATAATTTCATGTAATTAGGAATTAATATGTTTAATGATAACCATCTAAACTGTAAAACCTGTGAAACATTGGTATATGTTGAGTGAATGATTACATTAATAAAATTTTAATGTATTTTTATTTATTCTTCTCTCATACATTACATCTGGACTGCAGTTTTCTCTTCTTCCACTCCTCCATGTGCCCCCCAACACACACAAACTTCTCTCCCCCAGATCCACTGCTCCTTTGTTTCCCTTCAGAAAAGAGCAGGCCTCCCAGGGACATCAACCAAACACAGCGTAACAGGCTACAACAAACAAGACTAGGCACAAACCCACATATCAAGGCTGGTTTGCTCATTTTTTCAGGTGTTAATTTTTCAGAAAGCATATTAATAATGAAACTTTTATTCATTAGTAAATTCATGACTTCTTTTTATCTATTAAGAGTCAGAAACATTGGTTATTTGGGTGAGAGGGATGCATTACTATGCATTCTATAGTATATATGTATATAATGCTTGCATTTTATGATGACTATATGAGTGTAGCATGAATCTTAAAAGTTCTTATTAATAAAATCAAACCCGAGGCCAGTTATTGGGGTCCATGCTGGTAGATCAAAGAGACAGAACAAGCCACAGCTATCTCACCTTGCCAATTCCTCAGCTGGTCCTGTTTCCTCCGACTGGAAGCTTCTGTGTCCTCATCCCAATGGCTCTCAACTGAACTGCTGCTGGAAAGCCTGAAGCTTAACCAGCACATGCTTAACCAGCCAAAAGCTTCTAGTTTCTGGTCCTCACGCCTTATATATCTTTCTGCTTTCTACCACCACTCCCTGGGATTAAAGGCTGGCTTTCTGGGATTAAAGGCATGTGTCACCATGCTTGGTTATTTCCAATGTGGCCTTGAACTCACAGAGATCCAGAGGGATTTCTATCTCTGGAATGCTAGGATTAAAGGTGTGAGTGCCACCATTTTCTAGCCTTTGTATCTAGTGGCTGTTTTCTGACCCCAGATAAATTTATTAGAGTACACAATATTTTGGGGAACACAATACCACCACATTTCCTCTCTTTTTGTCTAAAATTAAAAAAGCTTATAACTAATACAAGAAAAACTATCTTCAATAAGTATATGCAATATACAGTCAAGATTACATTAAGAATGTCTAGTCCATTAACATTTGACAGATCCAGACAAAAAACTCCATTATATATATTAACAATGTCCAGTCCAGTAACATCTGATAAACTCAGACCAAAAAATTTTCATTATTTATCTTATTTAAAACAAGTAGTTCCTTTTTAAAAGTAGATTCCATAATCTCCCTTTTTATCTTATCATATCCATATTTTCTCTTTTTTCTTTTCATAATACATTCAGTAGTCTACCTTTTGTCATTGTTATATCTTCCCCTTTTCTTCAGTGTAGATTCAATGATCTACCTATTTATCCTATTATTTCTTTATCTTTTTTCTCAGAGTAGATTCGATGATCTATCTCATATCTATATTCTCTTTTTCTTTTTGCTTTCTAGGGGTGAAGATATCTTTAGGGAATCTTGAAAAGAAAATTTTGGAGTTAATCATCAAGTCCTGTATCGTTTGTCCAGTCTCTGCATAATAGGAAAGTTCAGGGCTTGTTTCAAGTCCTTGTTTGAGTAGTCTGTCAGGCTGGATCATCTCAACTAGTTCTCTCGAAATTATTCTGACCAGTTTGTAGTCCAAAGTCAATTTTTCCATGGTGTTAATCAGCTTAATGGCTTTATCATAGTCCATGTGGAATCATCGTTGTAGGATCCTGTCATCTTTTTGAAGATTTCAAAGTCACTGTTAGGCATGGTCATGGTTTCCTGCAGACTTTTTTTTTTTTTTTTTTTTTTTTTGCCTCCTCTGTGGTTTGGAGCAATCATAGTCTGATAAATGTCTGTCTCTCGGAACCATGAACATTCTTCCCTAGAACAGAAAATCTTCACAACAATTTCTCCCCACCATTTGTCTTGCCAAACTTTTCCAAACTGACCTTTGCCAATGCTTTCTTGTAACACGATGGTCCTGGCAATTCTTTTCTGAACCAGCAGCAGTAAACCCTTCGTCCCAGGTAGCAGCAGCATCGCAGTCACCAACACGATGAGAAGGAGCTGGCAATGTGGAGCAGTAGCCACTGCTTCCACGGTCCCACCACTGTTTGTGGTTCAGTCCGGGCTAAAGCTTCTTCCAAGCCTCCTAGGCCGGCCTCAAATTCAGGATCTTCCTGCCTCTGTCTCCTTCAGCAAATCCTACTGGCATGCGCCACCACAACCGGCTGAGTGTAACGTGGGCCTGAGCTGGGGCTCACAAGGCCACAGGCAAACAGCTTTTTCATGAATTCGTAACATGAACGTTGGGCGCCAGATGTAGCAGGAATCTTAAAAGTTCTTATTAATAAAATCAAACCCGAGGCCGGTTATTGGGGTGAATACTGGAAGGTCAGAGAGACAGAACAAGCCACAGCTATCTCACCTCGCCGGATCCTCAGCTGGTCTTGTCTCCTCAGATTGGAGGTCTCTGAGTCCTCATCCGGAATGGGTCTCAGCTGAATTACTGCTCAAAAGCCTGAATGCTTAACCAGCCAAATTTCTTCTCGTTTCTGGTCCTCACACCTTATATATGTTTCTACTTTCTACCACCACTCCCTGGGATTAAAGGCTGGCTTTCTGGGATTAAAGGCGTGTGTCACCATGCTTGGCTATTTCCAATGTGGCCTTGAACTCACAGAGATCCAGAGGGATTTCTATCTCTGGAATGCTAGGATTAAAGGTGTGAGTGCCACCATTTTCTAGCCTTTGTATTTAGTGGCTGTCTGTTCTCTGACCCCAGATAAATTTATTAGAGTACACAATATTTTGGGGAACACAATACCACCACATATGAGCTAAGAGTTACTCTAATTCTCAGAGATCCACAGTGAACAAAGAGATGTTTTCTAATACCATTTCCAGGGGATTACTCAATAAAGCCTTTTATTTTACATTTTAAAATTACATACATCTGTGACCCTTATTTTATTTATTGAATATCTGTTTTAAAACAACCTGACGCAGACATCAGAGGAAACATCCAGAAAATGCCCAGAAAGATTTTATAAAAGCTGCTATTGGGTTGTCACTGATTAAAGCAACAGATTTTCCAGGAAGTTTATTCAATGCCAGATCTAGGCCTCTCTCACAGATGCAGATAGAAACTAAATTTACTTAAAATTTTCTTATCATAACTAGCCATTTTAAAACAAAGATGTACATGAACTAAACTTGAGTCAGATTCTAGGTTAAATTTGTCTATACATAGTCATTATATTCAAATACTCTTTAAATATAATGTCAACAGCATAGACCCATAGTAAAATGAACAATAAACAAGTGTGCAGAGTGTGTGCCACAAATACCTCTCACCCTTTTCTAGACTTCTTTAATTCACCTCTCTCCCAGCTAGCTACCTCCTTTAGAAGTTATGTGTGTATTCAATACTTGAACTGTTTTGCTCTGCTGGATTCAGTTAGCCAAGAATGACTGCAGACCATGTACGACAAACCGAGAATAAAGTGATAGCCTCTCCCAAGCTCAGAGCTGGGCTGGGGAAAGCTGGAAGAGAAGGACCTTGACAAAACCTCTATGATCCAAGCGGGACACCTCGTGCCAAGGCAAGCAGGGTGGGAAATGCTGGGGTGCTTATGTGGCGACGCCTTCCAGCCAATCACAGGCTTCATCTCTCCCACCTCAGCCAAAATTTCAGAGTGAACATTTATGCTGAGGGTCCAACTTCTCAGCCTCCACTTCCCTCTTCTGAAGTAAAGTAACTGGCGATTTCTTTTGACGTCCACTCCCTTCTAGATGTCTGAGCAAATCTCTCTTGTGTCATTACACTCCATTTCACCTTGGAGGGTACCGTTATCCCTGTGTGCTCAACATATCTTTTTTTTTTTCCTGGGCTTTCCTCTGTTTGGCTTTCCTAAATACCAACCCTGGAGTGATTGCTTGTCCTCAGCTGTGAGCTTCTGCTGGACCCATATTCATGGCCTCATGCTTTGGGCCAAGTAGCATGTGTTCTGAGATAGGTGTCCTAAGCACAGAAGCTCAGTAGCCCTGAAGGAATTGAATCAATATATGTGATACATGTTTTTACAAATGTCGCTACACACTTCACCGCAAAAGTCTCTCTGAAATAGGATTGCCAGGTTTAATGAATGGGAATACCCTATTCCTAGTCAAATCTAAATTTCACATAAGTAGTAAGAGTAATTGTTAGTGTAGTACATCTGATGCAACCTTTCATCTGGATTTTATCTGCCAACCTTACCCCAAGATCAGTTAAACAGTTACATTAAACAATCCTCCCTAATCTGCATGTCTTTGCCCTCAAAACAAAGTTCTAATCCTTTAATGGCTTTGGTCTGTACAACAGCCCATCAGTTTCAAAACTGGGCATTTTTAATCATCTTGAGTCAGTGCAGGAAGCATTTCAAAGTGGTTGCTAGGTGGCAGATCTCCACTTGGGAAAGCATTTTTCAAACTTGATTGTCACTGCTGGAGGAGAGTAGCTTGGGTAGTGAGCCTGGATGTGTACAGCATAGAAAGCTTTACCCCGGTACTACCTTTTGTGTCCAATTGAAACTTGATAGCAAACGAGAGCTTGAAAAGTACGCCTAAAAACTTTTCTTTTTGTATCAAATGCTTGAATGCTTAGGTAAACACAGAACTAAATAATCACAGGGCTCAATTTATTTCAATTATTTTTCCCCCTGCTGGATTTTTTAGACAGGTAAGAACTGATTTCTTCCAAACAAATCTGGGCAGGAGAAAACTTGAAAGTACCGACCAGTCTTAAATGCCCCCACATTATTCGTGATATAATTTTACCTGGAAAATGGAATGCACACCCAGAATTTGGTTTATCTTGAGTTCTTTTGCAGATAGAACTCTCCACACAAAGGCACAGTGTGGCCTGTTCAGAAATGCCGTGGTTCAAATTACTTATCAAGGTTCACAGAACAAGAGTTGTGACTCTACACGCTGACTCATTAATCCAGAAGAAAACTTAGACCACAAGAAAGCACAGAAATTGAAGTGAATAGACACTGGGAAATGATTACCAAAGGGAAAATGACATTGATGATAGCATCCGTAAGGAAATATCCACAAAAAGGACCAGACTGGCTTAGAGGGTATTTCTGTGACTCTATGGTGAGTACATCTGCATCATACCATAACCAAACTGCAGGTTCAGTAACGTATTCACGATCTGTCATTTTATTTATTGATTTATTTTACTTCTTTGCCTACCCTAGTCCCCTGGGAACAGAGTAACTAAAACAATGACTTATGGGGAAAATAGAACATGAGGGAACTTCACATTTTTTCCCTTAATGTACCATATTGTTTCTGTTAAGATATCCAATTCCATGGACTGAACAATTACTGGATTTTCAGTCTTTCTGTCATGAGACAGACTACGTGGACCCAGCCTACAAGCCTGTCTAATAAATTCCACACATATATGCATACACACAATACACACATACATATGTATACATGCATAAGTATCCATATGGATATTTATATATTCTATTAATTCTGTTCCTTTAGAGAACTCTAATACAGAGGGTGTGGTGTATGCTTTAAATATCTGGGGATCAATGTGCTTATTGCCTCTGCCAGAAGTCTGTAAACTAGCGTAAATTGCTCATCATGGATACCTCTAAAGGGCCAGGGAAGAAATTACAGGCAAAGGAGGAAAGGGTTTTTTTTGTTGTTGTTGTTGTTTGTTTTGTTTTGTTTTATTTACTTTTTTCACTTTTGTACAACTCCAATGTTTACTACATGCGTGTCTTATCACCATAGATTAAAGACACTGTCAGCTTTTGCTGTAGAAGTTTTCTTTTTTTTCCCCGCTGCAGTTGCTGAAGAGGCAAATACCTGGTCAAAGTGAAGAGAATAAGTGACTGATGAAAGCCGAGCCCTAAATGGAACATCTGTATCACCCCCTCCAGGGCTCAGGCAACAAGGCAGAAGAGGGGGTAGAAAGAATGTAAATCTGGAGGAAGTAGGTGAAGTACTGTTAAACCTTGTCTTTGAGGCATATCTTGGCCCCTACACTCACAAACTCAAAACAGGTATAATGGCCTGTATAAGACTGGTAGACACTGGGCTCCTCTACTTTATTTCATGGAGGTGACAGAAGCTCTCAAAACTAACTGTGGCTGGGGGAAGGAGAGACACTTTCTTCAGTTGTATAATCGTTGGTAAGATGCCCATACTTCTGTAAAGAGCCCTTCACCGAGGTTCTTGTAAACCACCTTAATTAAACCTATTGAGTCACCCCTAAAGAGGGATGATAATAGAAGGGGAACTAGTTGGGGAAAGGGAGGGCATCAATTGGATGGGAAAGGAGACAAAGAGAGTGTAATGAGGACTGGATGTGATTAAAATACATTATATACATGTGTGCATGAAAATGCTGTAATCAAACCCATTAAGTATAATTAATACCTGCTGATAAAGTGTTTAAGTAAACAAAACAAAGCCACAAGAACATAGCTGTTTAAAGAGATGAAGATCTTATTAATCTATGCTGTGTGCTCAGACTGGAGCCCACTGAAGACAGAAGCTGCTGAAATGCTTAGCTCATCCCTGGGATTCAAGAACAGCTCACAAACCTGACTGGGGCTGCTAGTCATGTGAACTTAGAGGTTTCTCTGAATAAATTAAGATCTTCTTCTCAAAATAGGAGTTCTCAAACTTCAAATGTCAATCATCCTCACTATGGTTGTGGACTAGCCAAGTGGATGCCTCGTCTTCCAGGAAGTGGGTATAAAGGAAAAACCCAGCCTTGCTGATCAAATCTGCCTATAATATTCCCTAGGCGTGACCACCGAGAGTCCTCTGGGACTATTTCCATGAAGTCTAGCCTTTTGTGTGAGCAGGTTGATTTCTCCCATCTCTCATTAGGCTCACTTCTGTGCTCATAGTTACCTCCAACCCCTGGATCAGCTACCACAAAATTGTTCTTTTCTATATCAGTTCTCTGCAAATGGCACTGGGGAAGAGAAATGATTTTGTTTTGTGGTTGAAGAAGCGATGGTCATTAAGATTAAGTGACTGTCCTTCTAATAATTGGAAAGTAGCAAACACATGAAAGCCCAGCTTCCTAATGTCCAGCCAAGTGGGGCCTGTCTTGAAACTAAGACAGCTTACTTCTCCCTTCCCCAGCAACTTCCGCCCTATTTTCTTTCTCTCTTTTAATGTGAAAATTCCTGCAGGGCCATAGTAGTGTACACCTTTAATCCCAGCACTCTGGAGGCAGAGGAAGGTGGATCTCTATGAGTTTGAGGCCAGCCTGGTCCACAGAGTGAGTCCCAGGACAGCCAGAGCTATACAGAGAGACCCTGTCTCATAAAACAGAAACAAAACAAACAAAAAATGAAACAAACATGCAAAACAAACAAACAAACAAACAAAAAACCCTCCCTACTTGTAGTTAAACACGTCCCTGTTTACTGACTGATTTGTCTATTAGCCCTCCAGGCTGGATTTCATGCCCATGAATGTAAAATCCTTCTAGCTCCAGAGCTTTAAATGGAAAGTATTGTTAGTGTTAGGGGCCATACTGGCTGGTCTTTCCTGGTGCACCACAACAAGGATCATGAATCCATTTTACTTTCTTTTAATTTTGTATTACATTTGTGTGTGTGTGTGTGTGTGTGTGTGTGTGTGTGTGTGTACATGGGTATACGGAGGTCAGAGGACAATTTTGTGGCGATCATTTTACTCTTCTTTCACCTCTTGGGTCCCTGGCGTAGAGTTTATGTTGTCAGGCTTGATGACAGACATCTTTATGTGATGCTCCATTCTGCCAGCCCTGTTTTTTTGTTTTGTTGAGAGAGGGCTCCACTCTTTAGCCTAAAGTGGTCTTGAACTCATAGCAATGTTTCTGCCTCAGCCTCCCAGATGCTGGGATTACAAGTGTGAGCTACCCTATCCAGCTTCCCCACCTACTGTCTTTTAAAAATCTGTGCTAATCTAACATACAGAAATCTATGATCTTGTTACTTCCATTTCCACCACTCTGGTTTAGTATATTTTGTGTCCGAACAAGTAGGCATTTGTAGCTTCTTCTCAATCTGCTCGTTTTTCCTTGTCAGATAATTCCTCTGCTGTGAGATGTCTTTCTGTATGCTGTGAATATGTGTTGCTCTGATTGGTTGATAAATTAAGCTTCATTGGCCTATGGCAGGGTAGCTTAGAGGCAGGCAGGAAATCTAAGCAGATATATGGAGAAAAGAAAGGAGAGGAGGGAGAGATGCCAGCTATCGCCAAAGAAGCAGCAAGATGCCAGCAGACTGGTAGCGCCACAATCATGTGGCAATTTACAGATATAATAGAAATGGGTTAAGTTATAAGAGCTAGCCAGCAAGAAGCCTGCCATCGGCCATGCAATTGTTAATTAATATAAGCCTCTGATTGATTATTTTATAAGCGACCACTGGACTGTGGTGCCAGAAGCAACTGGAGATTAGTGAATAAAGTAAATATGTATGGATTGTCTTGCTTTAATGTATATTTAAATGTTTTCTGTAACTTACTTATAAGCGATATCCCTTAGATTTTTGGAGTTATATGCTTGAATTAATGCACAAAGACTATACTTTTGATGGTCAAATCTGTCAATCTTTTGCTTCTTTGATTCTGAACCTGCTTTCTTCAGATTAATTTTTTTTTCAGAAAAGAACAAAGCTTAAGCTCTCCAGAGAGAACCAGTTGCTGTTCAGGTGAAAAAAAAAATATGCAGGCCTTTTAGCAGTTGGCAGCTGGTGCCCTCTACATTACTCATAGCTAGCAAAATTAACTCCCTACAGCTCATTAATCCAAACTCTCCTCCCTGGGAAACTTTGTGTTTGTATGCTTCAGTATTCAAGCTCTGGAGTATAATAAATTGAGCTAGGATTCCAAGTCAACCATTGACCAAGAATGGGAGAAATGGTTCAAAAACGGTTGCTTATTATTTTTTATTTAGAGATAGACAGATGCAGTTTATTTTCATGGGCAGCCTTAAAGACAAAAGGATCCCAAGGCATTAGTCAGTTCTCTATATAGGATAGATTACTTATGCAAAAAAAATAAAATTAAAAAATCCCCCCCCAAAAAAGTGGTGAGTTTCACTCTAACCTTGCCCCATTCCCCAAGGAGTTCAGCATGCAATGGTGCCTAGGGGTAGCTCCTGGCCAGGCAATGGTGGGAATGCATGGAAGAAAAGCCCACAAACCACAGGAAGTTGAGAGAACCCTTTCTCTATACACTCACTCAGCTCTTAATAGGATTATAGGGTTATTGATACAGCTAATTGAAAGGGAAAGGATAGGAATGCAGCCATAGTTTCTTCTTATTGTTTTAAAATTTATTTTATTTTTGCTTTTTTTTTCTAGACAATGTTTCCCTGTGTGTAGTAGCCCTGGCTGTCATTGATCTCACTCTGTAGACCAGGCTGGCCTTGAACTCAGAGACTTGCCTGCCTCTGCTTCTCAAGTACTGAGATTAAAGGCATGACTCCCTGCTGCGGGATGGTCTGTACGTCAAATCTGTTGCTCAGATTGGTCAATAAATAAAACACTGATTGGCCAGTGGCCAGGCAGGAGGAAGTATAGGCGGGATAAGGAGGAGAAGAATTGTGGGAAGTGGAAGGCTGAGTCAGAGACACTGCCAGCCGCCGCCATGACCAGCAGCATGTGAAGACACTGGTAAGCCACCAGCCACGTGGCAAGGTATAGATTTATAGAAATGGATTAATTTAAGATATAAGAACAGTTTGCAAGAAGCCTGCCATGGCCATACAGTTTGTAAGCAATATAAGTCTCTGTGTTTACTTGGTTGGGTCTGAGCGGCTGTGGGACTGGCAGGTGATAGATTTGTCCTGACTGTGGGCAAAGCAGGAAAACTAGCTACAGCTCCCTTTGCCGTTTCTATGATAAAAAAAACATGAAAAGAAAAAGCAACTTAGGAGATGAAAGTTGATTTTGCTTACACTTTCAGGTCATGGTCCATCACTGAGGAAAATCAGGGCAGGAACTTGAAGCATAAACCATGACGGAATGCTGCTTGCTGGCTCCCTCCAGCTCATTCTTCTCTAGTTTCTTTATAGGGCCCAAGACCACCTGCCCAGGGAATGGTACTGCACACAGTGGACTAGGCCTTCTTACATTAATTAACAATCAAGACAATCTCTCACAGACATATGTAGCTGGAAGGTTTTCTGTGTCCCACCTGGATGCTGTCAGGACAAATTTCTCCCTCCCATATCCTGCAGCCACTTGGTCCCAAATAAACACACAGAGGCTTATAGTATTTTCAAATTGTTTGGTCTATGGCAAGCCTCCTGCTAGCTAGCTCTTATATCTTAAATTAATTGATTTCTATTAATCTATGTTTTGCCACATGTTCTGTTGCTGACCGATCTGCTGGCATGTTTCTCCTTGGGTGGCAGGCTGGCATCTCTTCGCCTCTCCTTTCTCTTCCTGTCTATCTGCTTGAATTTCTGCCTGCCTCCAAGCTGCCTTGCCACTGGTCGATGCAGCTTTATTTATCAACCAATCAGAGCAACACACATTCACAGCATACAGAAAGACATCCCACAGCACTTCCCCTTTCTATCTAGTCAAAAGAAAGTGCTGTAGGATGTCTTTCTGTATGCTGTGAATGTGTTGCTCTGATTGGTTGATAAATAAAGCTGCATCGGCCTATGGCAAGGCAGCTTGGAGGCAGGCAAGAAATCGAAAGAGAGAGACAGGAAAGAGAAAGGCAGAGTGTGGGGAGACATTGTGAACCGCTGTCAGAAGAAGCAAGATGCAAAAATACTGGTAAGCCACAGCCATGTGGCAATTTATAGATTAATAGAAATGGGTTAGTTTCAGTTATAAGAGCTAGCTAGCAAGAAGCCTGCCATATAGCATGCAAATGGTAATTAATATAAACCCCTGAGTAATTATTTCATAAGCAGCTGTGGGACCGCGGGCCAGGTGGGACTGGAGCAAACTTCAGCTACAGACATGCTCACACACCAGCCTGATAAAAATAATCACTCAACTGAGATTCCTTTTTTTTATTTGTCCCCCACAGGACTCCAAACTGTGTAGGTAGTTAATACCAAGAAGGACAGTAGGAAAAGGGAGTGTGTCTAACGATTGTCAACTATAGTAGGAACCATTACTCCTTGAAAAGTAGCTTGTCCCTCTGGCACCTGCTGGACTGAGCCCAACTTATACCTGCATAGATTAGGGGCTATTGCTTTATTGGTGGTGGTAGAACCAAAAACAGAACCAAACCCCAAACCAAAATAAATCCAAGAAGGAAATAATAGGAACCAACTATCACTCCAAGATTCCTTCCCACGTCTTCCTCCTGTGACCAAAAAAAAAAAAAAAAAAAAATAGTTTTGATCTCAGCAGTTCCCTCTGAAGGAAGACAGAATGGACCATGGAGCATTGCATTCGTCCCCCTTTTTTTCATTCTGCTTCTCAACTATTGTTAGGAAATAGTCCAGACTTCCAATTAGAATCCCTCTTTCCCTGGCAGTCTCTTAGAGGATTATATTTACAAACAGTCAAGGGCAAAGATAACTCTAAATTGCGTTAGCTTCTACTAAACTTGACCTTTTAAAAAGTTCCCATAATTCTTAGCTTGAAAAGCAGCCTGTGACCAAGCCCTGAGCCCGCGGAGGAAAACTCTGAAAGGCAGTAATCCTGCCAAGGCCGAAGCACTGTGGTTTCCTTAGGTCTCTAGGTTATGTCACCCAAATCTGTCCGTGCAGCCCAAATAGTTCCGCGTGGAGCAAGAAAGGCACACAACAGGAAAGGGCTGTCGAACATAAATCAGAACCGACTCCATTCCTGTTTCAGTCTCTGTGCTTCTACCAAGGACCCAAGAGGCGGGCAGCAGGTGTCCAAACAGAGAAGGGGAGATGTGACTGATGCAGGCAAAGCAGGAAGGATCCACTAGCAAGGCGGTCAAGCAAGGAACGAGGCTTAGGCAGGATACTGCCTTACCAATACAAAAACAGTTAAGCTGTTTGCCCATTCCGACCCAAATATAAGGAACGGTGACAATTTCTCCCGAGTCTTCTAGAGTGGTGGCAGGCAGGTGGTGCAGTTGGTAAGAACCTAAGGCCATGCCAGACAAATGGGGCTACCCTTTCCTGGGATATAGGATGAGCTAACAAAGGCATTTCAAACAAAGCAGCACCATTTTGCTACCCCCAGCACCCTCCACCCTTCTTCCCTTCATAAACCCTTACTGATACACTAGAGGACAGAATTCATATGTGGCGGTCACTTCCCATCCCCTAAACTATTCCCTATGGGCGGGTTTTATCCAACAATAGTACAGTTCTAGTTGTCAAAAGTCAAAAAGGTCCAAAGGGGCTATGTGAAAAAAAAAAAAAAAAAAAAAAAGCTGTCCCTTCGGGAGGGTGTGATGAGAATGTTCACAACAGCAGAGCTCTGGCTGCCAAGCTAAAGATTTCTGCAACATGGTTAGATGAGAGGGATGACTCAGGCCTGGTCCTTGCCCTCTAGCAATAATTCCTTCTCAGCAGTGAAGGCAGCAGGAAGAGCTCCCCTTCTGGTTCAATTTCACATAACCTCCCTCCTCAAACACACTGCTTTGTGTTTGTGTCTCTGTTTGATTCTGTCTCTGGAGTAGGAGGCAGGCAGTGACCTGGCACATGATCAGACTCATGGACTCAAGAGTAGGAAGGGACCATTCTACAAAACTTATGTTATATTCAGTGTGGATGAGAGAGAGAGAGAGAGAGAGAGAGAGAGAGAGAGAGAGAGAGAGAGAGAGAGAGAGAGAGAGAGAGAGAGAGAAATAGACAGAGAGATAGACAGAGAAGCACACACACACACACACATACACATACACACACACACAGAGGCAGAGAAACAGAGAAACAGACAGAGATATAGACACAGAAATAGAGAGCTAGACAGAGATACAGATAGACACACACATACCTACACACACAGAGTCAGGCATACACATGCACATACACACACACACACACACACACACTGAGAGAGAGAGAGAGAGAGAGAGAGACAGAGACAGAGAGAGACAGAGACAGAGAGAGACAGAGAGACAGAGACAGAGAGACAGAGACAGAGACAGAGAGAATATAAATAAATATTGTTGCAGAGGTCTCTACTACCTTCCCAAGGATCATAACTGAATCCTAAGCACCTCTGAAAAGCCAAGTTTTCCTTTGTCAAGCCCATACCGCTGGGTGGTGGGGAAGAAAGAGGGCCTCTACCAAGCCAAAGGTGGGGTCTTGTTCCCACATGCACTGAAATCACTGGATTGCTGGACCCCTGGAAACAGTCAGTTTTGAACTTTCCTTCTCCTGATGGTCCATGCTAAAGAGCCTCCCCACCAACTTCAACTGAGATTTCTGTATCTCCGCTAACCTAAATTGATATGGTTAATATCCAGGGCTCGTTTCTGATTTTTATTTGTATCAGAAAAGTCCAAATCAGAGACTTAGAAATTAGAAGGATAATCCCGCCCACTCCTTAGGACTGTCAGCAGTGTCCAAAGTGTCCAGAAAGCCCTTGACATTAAGCTGATGGAAAGCCTGAGGACTGGAAGAGTTTTCTATGTTGGGCACACACGTGCTTACCTCTGTGCACTGAGGGCAGTACAGGGATCCAGCATATATTCAGGTATACTTAGAGAGAAACACATACTGCAAGATGCCTGGGCTATGCACTTCCTCCTGCTGGGCCCTGCATTCCAGAGATGGCTCCAGGCCTACTGCAAAAAGGATTAGAATTCCTAAATTCTTATTTTGGAATTTTAAATGCCAGGATCTTCAGTGGAATTAGGACTTTTTGTCTAACACCTCCCCTACTCCCCCCACCACACTTAGCTTACTTGTCAATCCATAGCACCTACATATTGCATTATTCTGGTAACCCGCAGACTCTCATTTGGTAATGACTGCAATTTTGTAAGTGTGTGCTGCAGCTACCTAGGGGCCATCCTCAGGCTCTCCTGTAAAGGAGCAGCATGCTCCTTTGTCTTCCCTCAGCCCAATGCCCACATTCTTCCCTCTCAGTCTCTATGAAGTAGCCACATTTGGCTGCCCTATGTATCTCCCAAGTAGAATTCTAAACGAGAATCATTATATCTGTATATTAGATTAACATCTAGTTGGCCCTGCAGAAATGTTGGCAGTCTAGTCACTGTCCCACATTTTGCTCACACTGAAACATCTCTTTCAGAAGCCCATTCCATCTTTTCTACCTTGAAATATTTTGGCCCAGTTGTATCCTCTTATCAGAGGTTTCCATAGACCAGGGAGCTTTCGGCATATCTTACTCAATTTGAGTGTCTTCTGTTGTCATTTTAATGTTTCAAGCACTTGAGACAAGTTGTAACCTCCAAGCAGATCCAGGCTACTGCTTCACTTTTAACTGCACCCAATAAGTATTTGTAGAAAGTGTAGCTAAGTCAATTAAAGGTACATGGACATATCAGCAAAGGTATTAAGTCTAATCAACATAGTGCTACTGGGTAATAGTATTTTATGGTGTGTTACTTTTGTTTATGTTCCATTTGTTTAACTCTGTGAAGTTCCTGTTTAAAACACCTGATGTTCTAATAAAGACCTGAACGGCCAATGGCGAGGCAGAGGAAGGATAAGCAGGGCTGACAGGCAGAGAGAATACATAGAAGTCTGGAGGAAAAAAGAAGAGGGCAGAGAAGGAGGAAGACTACAAGGGGCCAGCCACTCGGCTACACAGCAAGCCACAGAGTGAGAGTAAGATTTACAGAAGTAAGAGAATGGGAAAAATCCCAGGGGCAAAAGGTAGATGGGATAATTTAAAGTTAAGGAAAGCTGGCAAGAAATAAGCCAAGCTAAGACCGAGTATTTATAATTAAGAATAAGCCTCCGTGTGTGATTTATTTCGGACCTGGGTAGTGGACCCCCCAAAAGAGACAAAGAGTAAGAAAACAACAACATAGTGCACTTCAAATTAGCTAAACACAACAATAAAAGTACACTACTCAAAGAACTCTTTTATTCCAATTTTAAAGAGTATTTAAAAGAGTATTTTGCCGTGCTTTTCAATTTCTCTGAAACTGGAAATTTTCTTGCTATCAAAAAAGTAGCTACTGACAGTTACTGGGATGATGACACAGTTGTCATTACTTCTGTATTTGTGAACAACACACACACAGATCCATATAATTATATTGAATAAAAATTCTGTGTTTTTTGTACAACCACTGTGGAAATCAGTATGGCGGTTTCTCAGAAAATTAGGAATCGAACTACCTCAAGACCCAGCCATCCCACTCTTGGGTATATACCCAAGGAATGCTGATTCATACCATAAAGATACATGCTCAGCTATGTTCATAGCAGCACTATTTGTAATAGCCAGAACCTGGAAACAACCTAGATGCCCATCAACGGAAGAATGAATGAAAAAAATGTGGTACATATACACAATGGAGTACTACTCAGCAGAGAAAAACAATGAAAGCATGAAATTTGCAGGCAAATGGATGGAACTAGAAAAAATCATCCTGAGTGAGGTAACCCAAACCCAGAAAGACAGTTATGGTATGTACTCACTCATAGGTGGATTCTAGATATAAAATAAAGAACAATCAGACCACAACCCATAGAACCATAGAGGCTATATATATAGCATGGAGGTCCCTAGGACGACTGTGGCTTATAATAAATTTCAGTTTTACTCAATTATTGAAAAAAAATAGCCAAATGAATGGAAACACATGAACTATGAACCAAAGGCTGAGGGGCCTCAGGTGGATCAGGCCCTCTGAATAGGTGAGACAGTTAATTGGCTTGATCAGTTTGGGAGGCAACTAGGCAGTGGGACCAAGTTTTGTGCTCATTGCATGAGTTGGCTGTTTGAAACCTGGAGCTTATGCAGGGGCACTTGGCTCAGTCTGGGAGGAGGGGACTGGACCTCCCTGGACTGAGTCTACCAGGTTGATCGCAGTCCTCAGGGGAGGACTTGTCCTGGAGGAGGTGGGAATGGAGGGTGGGCTGGGGATAAGGGGAGGAGGTGGGAGGGGGGAGAATAGGGGAACCCATGGCTGATATGTAGAACTGAATGGTATTGTAAAATAAAATATATATATAAAAAAAATTCTGTGTTTTAATTAGAGAATAATGAAGGCAACAGACTTGCAATATGTTTGCTAATAGTGAGAAAGAAAGTCCCAGACCCAAGAGTGCAACATGCTCTTAAGAAATACTATATTATTGGTGCTCTTTCATGGGGGAAAAGCCACACATATTAATAGCTGTGTGAAAAATAAGTGTTCTAAAGAAATAGGCTTGGAGGCCGGGCGGTGGTGGGGCATGCCTTTAAATCCAGCACTCGGGAGGCAGAGGCAGGCGGATCTCTGTGAGTTCGAGGCCAGCCTGGTCTATAGAGCGAGTTCCAGGAAAGGCGCAAAGCTACACAGAGAAACCCTGTCTCAAAAACAAAACAAAAAAGAAATAGGCTTGGTGTACAAAACTTGAACTAATTTACTCTGCTTATATTTTACACTTTTTTTTTTTTTTTTTTTTTTTTGGTTTTTCGAGACAGGGTTTCTCTGTGTAGCTTTGCGCCTTTCCTGGAACTCACTTGGTAGCCCAGGCTGGCCTCGAACTCACAGAGATCCGCCTGGCTCTGCCTCCCGAGTGCTGGGATTAAAGGCGTGCGCCACCACCGCCCGGCATATTTTACACTTTTTATATGTGCACAGTACTAAAAATCTGTCTAAGAAAACCTACAAGTATTTTTTCAGTAATTATAAAGAATTCCATAACACTACATTGTGTCATATTTTAATTAATTATTATCTTGGCAACCAATTAGTTATGTCTTGGATTTGAAAGCATACAATAAATTAAGTGGGGGCTAAAATACACGCTTAGCTGTATGTTCCCAATCTTTCCTTAGTGAAAGAACAGCATTTGGTGTTTCACTGCTGTTTGGAGATGAGGTTGTTGCTAAGGAAGGATGGAAGCAGAATCTGGGACTTCTTAAATAGTAGTCACAATTGAAGAGCCAACGTAATTTGCAGAGATGCCAATTTTTTACATCATTAATTTATAGGCTTTTAACTTTGATTACAGACTGTATTCTCATCCATATTAAACCTTCCATTTATCAATTTCCATACTTTCTGAAATTAAATTTATTTTATTACATAAAACTGTATTATTGACACAAAAATTCCCTATTTTAAGGGTCTGTATAAGAACACATAAAGTATGCTGGGCGGTGGTGGTGCACGCCTTTAATCCCAGCATGCAGGAGGCAGAGCCAGTTGGATATCTGTGAGTTCGAGGCCAACCTGGTCCAGGACAGGCACCAAAGCTACACAAAGAAACCCTGTCTTGAAAAACAAAACAAACAAACAAAAACAAAACAAAACAAAAATGGTCTTTGGTCAACATTTTGATGCCATTTTCCCTAGGTCACAAAACTTTCTCAGATCAAAGTAAGATCAAGACACATAACAAACATCAACCTTCCTTTCTCCACCGAAAACAGAATCAAGCAAGGCTTGTAAACAGTGGGTGCTCCCAGGAATGCTGAGAGCTTGGAGACTCCCATGTGTCTTGCTAACAGAACCAATTCTCCGGGTCTAATCAACTAAAATCATCTCTCTTCTCAGGTTGCCTCATTATTCTTACATACCAGGACTTTCACCAAGACACAGTCAACTCAGCAACCAACAGCTAAGGGAGGAATGTTCATTTCTCTTACACATCCACTCACTCAACAGGTATTTATCATCTCCTGTGGGCGTGGACCACTGGCATTGGCCCCTGCCTTCCTCAAGATTACAATGCAAAGGCAGAATAGAATAATCGTTAATCTGTAAACATATAAGCATACAGATTTACAAATTTTGATTAGTGTGGAAAAGAAAGAGACCAGGTGGTTGGGGAAATAAACAGCAGAGAGTGTTCCAATTCAGGGGGCCTATGTAATGGAGTTGACAACCTAGAAAGCCACGAAAGTGAGGGTTCTAAGGCTTTGGATTTGGGTTGGCTTAAGTACAGCTAGAGAGGGGACTGGGCTGTAGAGGTAGGCCCACCTCAAACCGGCCTCTTAATCTCTGATAAGGATTTGGAATTTACTTTTTGAACGCTATTTGATTCTACACATTCATTTTCAGTGTATATTATACACAATTACACACTCACACATATTTTGTATTTTGTTTACTTTTACTGTGTAACTTTCCAACACACACAAAGTCCAAAGATTATGAAATGAATTCCACCTGGCCTCCGAGCCCGTTTTCCCCTGAGTGGATACAAGCAAATCCGTCTACAGTCCACACAGCATTCTAAGTAGGGGAGAGAGGTCCAGTTTGAAGATCGCTAGTGGCGCAGCACCACGCTCCGACATGGTTTACCATTCCGATTGGCACGGCAGCATGCTCCGACGTCGTTTACCATTCCAATCTCCTCCCGGGCTCGGGGGATCAGAAAGTACACCTTGGCACGGCTCTCACGACCGTTCCCACGCTGTGCTCCGAGCCGCGACCGCGCCCTCCAGCTAGCCCCGGCGGCCGCCGTCTGAGCTCCAGCGATCTGGTGCTCGTGTCTAGGCACCCGGCTCAGGTGTGCGCGTCCTGCAGGCAAAGGGATCAATATGCACTCGATGTAGACCGGGGCGGGAACTCCAGGGCTCCTCTCGGCAAGATTCCCGGGCTAGAGGGGCGGGGCCAAAGGGGGCTGGCCCTGGCGTGGGGGCGGAGCCGGCGCCTCGGGCCGCTGCTGCGCGGCGCAGAGCTGTTACCCCGGCGCTTTGGTGCGGACCCAGGCCACCCACGGGGCCGGGAGCACTCCTTGGTCTGCGCCCGGGACACCCGGAAGGGTGAGCGCGCCGCGAGCCGTGCAGCGGGGGGCCGGGTGGACTGGCTGGGGACTAGCGGCTGGATGGAGGCGCCGGGAAGCGTCCCGCGGAGAGCTCTCCGAGCCAGCTGAACTCTTCCCAAGTGTCCTACCCTCTTCGAGCGGGTGGCGGGCTCTCTAGGTGCCGGCGGGCGTTGGGCGCGGGAAGAACGCAGAGGAGACCGGATTCATCCGATCGGCTGCAACTCGAATCTCTGCCTGCGGTCGCGCAGCGTGGCGGGAGGCGCTGTGCCCGAGAAAGGGCGGGTAAGTGCGGCGCTGCCGAGTCCCGCGCGACACCGGAGTGACTGCCAACCTGGGAGCCGGCTGGGCTCCCAGACGAGACCAGTTGTCCGGAGGCAAAGTTCCTTCCTCCTAGGCAACCTGAGCAGCTCTCCTTCTCCCGGGGCCGGCCCCAAGGCCCCGCTATGGACAGCGAAAGCGAGGTGGATTTTTCCAGCAACGGCGTCACCCCTTTGTGGCGGAGACGGTCCACCCCTCCTCTCCAGCTGCTCGGCCGGAGCAAGCCGAGGCCACAGTCCTACCAGAGCCCCAGCGGGCTGCTGATCACCGACTTCCCGGTGGAGGAGCTGGCCGCTCTGCCCTCGCCGCAGACTCCCGCCCGTGTGCCCGCCGCCCCGGATGGCAGGACGGTGACCAGGAGCCCCCAGCTTCTGTGCGCGCATCGGAGGCCGGTGACCAATGGTCGCACGGTGTCCCCGGACTATAGAGCTGCTTCTCCTCGACTTCGACGGCCCAAATCACCCCTAGTTCTTCACGCGGCGTCGGGCGGCTCCCAGAAGTCCCCTGCTAATGGCACGGTGGCCTCTCCCGCGGCGTTGGTGTCCTGTGCCTCGCGGACTCCCGACGCCCCTGCCCCATACGACCCCGAGGAGGACCGCACCCGGGTGACCGCCAGTAAGGCGTCTTCGCCCGTTGCCAATGGCCTTGTCCCTAAAAACGACTCACCTGGCTCAGCTTCACAGACTGGTCAGACGGCTAGGGACATGGAGCCAGGTCTCTCGAGACTCTCCCCTGTTCCCCAGCACAGGTCATCAGAACAAAAACTGCCGCTCCAAAGGCTGTCCTCGCAAGGGAATGAGCTCCCGAACCCTTCCGTGGTTTTGAGTACCAACAGCCCGGCCGCCCTCAAGATGGGAAAGCAGCAGATTATCCCGAAGAGCCTTGCCTCGGAAATTAAGCTGAGTAAATCCAACAGTCAAAATGTAGAGCCCCACAGGAGGCTCCTCAAGGTGCGCAGCATGGTGGAGGGGCTGGGAACACCCCTGGGCCACGAAGGGGAGGAAGAAGTCGACAACGACATGGACAGCCCGGGCTCTCTTCGGCGAGGCTTGAGGTCCACTTCTTACCGAAGGGCAGTGGTCAGCGGTTTTGATTTTGACAGCCCCACCAGTTCAAAGAAGAAGAACAGAATGTCCCAGCCTGTTCTGAAGGCAGTAATGGAAGACAAGGAGAAGTTCTCTAGTCTGGGAAGGATAAAGGTAGGACTGGGCAGGCTCACATGCCATTCCTTAAACTCAAAGGGAACGTGTTGGGGACAAGTTTTGAGTGATCATGGCACATTTGATAACCTTTCAGATAAAATGAGTTTAAATCAGTACCCAAGTCGTGGAGCAGTTGTTTGCTGGCCACCATGTTCCTTGCTTATATTTTATTACTATTAATCACTGAGTGTACTTGACACACTAGTAGCTTAGAACTTGAGTGAGGGTGTGAGGTATGGTACGCTGATCCAGGCCTAGCAGTTGCACTTAGTGAATATTTTTCCCACTGGGATTTAAAGGAAAAAAAGACAGCTAGAGAGGGATGCTTTGGAGTGTGTGCCGCTTTCTTAGAAGCAGGACAGTGCTAAGCAATAGGGCAAAGACTGCCTTTGGCAGTCACATTTGTTTCTTGATTCATGAGAGAACTGGAACCAGTCTATAAATGTCACACAGAAACACGCCTGTTTGGTTGTAGACACGCGGTCTTAAAGAAAAGACATTACATAACATTTTATGTACAACGCCCCCTCTCCCGCCCCCGCAGCTGTCAAGGGTAGCAAAGTTGAGTTTTAACAGTGAGAGTGAATCAGGTAGTGAAATGAGTGGGGCCGCTGCTGGTCGTTTGCGGATTCTCAGTCTAGTTTAACAGGATGTGGGGGGACGCTGTACATCTTATTTTACTGTTGCTGTGAATTGGCATGGGGATTCTCTGCAGCGTGCTTTTGGAAATCCGAGGGCTGTAACAAAAAGGGGCATTTACTTACAATAGCTGTGTTTTCTAGTTGGCTCATTCATACATAGTTTGCTTCTCTCTCTCTCTCTTTCTCTTTTTGCTTTTCTTGTCTCTTAGAAAAAAATGCTGAAAGGACAAGGAACATTTGATGGGGAAGGTAAGCACTTCATTTTCCAGACTTTTATTGCGGCTTCAATGTGGTACATCAATTATAAGTTGAAACCCAACTGCAGTAGCAAAGACGCTTGAGATGAAAAAGCAAAAATACTCAGCTTTGCTTGGACTATACAGTACAAAAACTGTGTTCACTAAGCTAAGGTATTTACTCGTGGCGGGGGTGGGGAGGAGGCATTTTTATAAGGTGGTAACTTTTGCATTTTACAACTTGGGAGCTCTCATTCTTCTTTGCCCCAGCTCCATACCCACCTACCTGAAAACAGAGCAAGTTCTAGCTCTTTAGTCAAGCACTCCGAGAGTGACACTTGGATCTTAGGCGGTGTTTCCTCAGGCCACATTTTTTTTCTTCCTTAATATTATTTTCACCTTCGATTTTCAGTTCTGACTTCCTGTTTTCCTACTAAGTTTCACCTTTGGGGAAATGCAACTTTTCTGGTGGGAAAACAAACACCATAATCTTAAGAATTTGTGACCTGTATATTACTTTGTTGTTAAGGATTTCAAAAGCAAAAGCGGCTTCAGCCAGGTGTTCACATGCTAATCAGATTAGTGGACTCTGTAAATAGATGGGTCAAGTGTCCGCCAACTGGAGGAGCATGAAGGGAGCAGCATGAGGCTGCTGGGGACAGTGAGTGGACTTACTTTCTGTCATGCTTTGAAATGCTGAGAGTTTCCACCCTTAATTGAATAATGAAGGAAAGTGTGCCTTAACATAAGGAAAGCTAATGGGAAGCCATGCCCATTTAAAATACATAATTTGGGCGACTGTAAAATAGTTCCTGCATAACTACGAATGGGTAATTAATGAAGCCATTGTACTAATTGTAGAAAGTAATTGTTATTTGGAGAAGAAACCCAGATACGGTATTTTGACTAGGGGGCATAAATTGATCTCCTTGGTTTTATAATTGGGGAAATCAGAAGCTCTGAGAATTTTAGTAACTCGTCCCTGCTGGCACCTCTGGCGACACTTGTATCTGCTACACTTTGCTGTTTCCTGGACAGTTGTGTGAATGTGAAGTCAACAACCCTCCACTTTGTATTTCCCTCAGAGGAGGCTTTTGCTTCTTGGAATTTGAACTTGATTCTGTTTATGCCTTAAATTTGATAAATTTGAGTGTTCTACAGTCTGAATAGGCAGTTTCATGTTTATCTCCTTGTATCAGCAGTTTCTGAGTATCTTATCTATTCTTATACACGATGGTGTAGACACCCCCCCCCCCGCCCTTTTTTTTTTTTTTTTTAACACATGTAGGCAAAGAATGCAAGATTTTTAACACTTAATGGCTTGACAGAATGCACCTATAAGGCAGTGTTGTGTGGTGGTGAGAACTTGTGGTGCCAGGTTCTTGATGTTTCTAGTCATCGAATGAGTGACAGGGAGGCAAGAACTTTGCATCACCGAGCCCTGTCTCATGTGTGAAATGAGAGTGATTCTGCCGCAGCCCATGCTTTTGTGAGAATGAGTGAGCAATCGTACCAGTGACATTATGCCTATTGCTTATTTTCCTATGTGGAACAATCACAGAATAGTAAAGTCTTGCATAGACTCCAGTGCTACTGTAGACGCAGTACACACAGGGCTGTATGTGTTTGCCAAGAGAAAATGCAGATGTGGGAGGAGCATTTCTAACTCCCTAAGCCCTATACCAAACTCAGAATCTTCTCCGTCATGCCTGAATCCCTTCTGATATTCCTGTCTTCTGCTTTCTGTCTGTATAATTGGAAGGTTTTGAAAGCTTAGAACCTACTCCTCCCCCCACAACCGGTCTGTTACCAGTCGGACCTAAGTGGCACAGCTCAAGTCTCCATTACCTATCAGTCACTACTCCACCGGCATCCTACTTAGTCGCCTGGGTGGCTGGTCTTTGATGAGCCCATGGCAGCAAATCTGTTTCTGGTGGGTTCCCTTGCATTCAGGATAAAATGCAATCATTACGGTGTGAAAGAAGCTAAATCCTTTTGAACTCAGGGTCAAATCTAATTCTTTTATTTAGATTACTTAGATTTGGTTATTTAGAGTTGGACTATGCGGCTCATCTCTGTAAACACATCTTGCATTGTTTGACCACTGTACACACCCACCATACAACTGCCTTGACCCTCCTGGGAGCTCCTGTGGTTTATATTTCTTCTTGCTTCAGAGTGTGTCCATCTGCTTTTTCCTTGAGCTCTGCTGCTTTCCTACTCGAAGAGCTTAGGTTTTCCTCACTGATGCCTCTCTGACCCCCAGGGTGGTATCATACTCTGGCAGTTCTGTCAGAGCAACTCTACACACATATCTTCCCTTTTGTCATGATGCATTTATGTGAGATCATGTGCCCTCCACCCTTCAATAACTTGTGATCCCACTTGGCGTAAAAATCGGGGTCCTTTTAGTGACCCAACATGACCTGCCCCATACTCACTCCTTGTAACACGAATCTTAAGAGGTCTTATTAATAAAAAAACACTCAGGAGCCAGCTACAAGTCTCCCCTCTCAACTTCTACGATTTCAGCTCTCTGCTGGTACTCCTGCTACACTGGCCTTGCTGCTTCTTGTCCACACAGACATACCAGACAGACTCCTGCCCCTAGTGAACTTGCAGTTCACTCGGAGTGATATATTCTTTCCTGAGCTGGGGAGATGGCTCAGCAGATAAAGTGCTTGCAGCACAAAAAACGAGGAACTGAGTTTGTATTACCTAAACCCACATAAAGCCAGGTGTGGGTAGAGCACATCTGTAATCCAAATCTTCCTCTGATGAGCTGGTGTATGCAGCTGTGAACAAGAGAGTCTGTGGCAAACAAGGTGGACATCGTAGATGGACACCAGAAGTTGTCTTCTGACTTCTCAGGTATGCTGTTACATGCCCGTGTAACACACAAACATACTACACACACACACACACACACACACACACACACACACACACACACACACACACTCTTATGTCGTGCCTTAATTGTGTCTTGTGAGGTCTTCCTAAACCACCCTACTTAAAATGAACTTACTTTCTTCCCAGAATTCCTACCCCCTTCCATCATTTTTTTTTCTCCATGACAACATGGCCATATTTGAAATACTTATGAAGGGTTAATTGTTTATTTCAATTCTCCTTCATTTTATGTCAGCTTCATGAACATTGAAATTTCTTAATCTTTTTTGTCCATTATATTCCTAGTTGCTTAGCAGTTGCTGGCATCTAGTAGACATTTCCTAAATGTCAGTTGGATGAATATATGCATGAGTATGAAGTTCATTCTTTTCACCAACTCGTTGGTTCATGAAGGGATGACAAATATCTTTTCCCGTATTTTTAGAAAATAAAGCATTATGGATGTATAGTAAATGTTTGCCAAATAGGTAAGTGAGTGAACAAGTGATAGACAGTGAAGAAAACATAGCTAGCATGGATTTAATTTAACCTGAATGACAACGGGCTGAGACTGACCGTCTTCCATGAGTAGTGGACAGAGACACTGAAACTTTGCTTCAGTTGGAATGTCATAAATTCTCTGGTGACAAAATACGTTTTTTTTTTCCCCAGCTATTAATTAAGCCAGCACTAAACTTTGTACAAATGTTGACCTTTGTTTAGAGCAAATAGCATAGCTACTGGGAGCAATTAGTGACATATCCGACTTGTTTTCTTGAAGAAAATGCAGTCCTGTATCAAAACTACAAAGAAAAGGCCCTTGATATTGACTCTGATGAAGAATCGGAGCCCAAAGAACAGAAGCCAGAGGAGAAGATTGTGATTCACCATAAGCCGCTGAGATCCACATGGAGCCAGCTCTCTGCGGTGAGTGTTTACATTCTTCTTTTCTATCTGTGGGCGGAAAAGGCCAATTTGTGGAAATCGTGCATGAATGTGGTCTTTATTTTTCTCTACCAATGATCCTGTAATTCTAACAAAAAAAGACTCTTCAGATGGTAAAATGTTTCTGGAAACTGCAGATGTTAATAAGAACATAGAGCTTGGCACTTCTGATCAGGAAAGCAGGTCTGATAAAATGACAAGACATGCCTTCAGACTGATGTAGTGTGGACTCCATAAATTCTCACTCAGTATCTTCCTTTTTCTTTTTAATACAGTGTGCGTGTAGTGATAATATATCCCAGGTGTTTTCATAATTGGCTATATATATGTTATATAAATGTGTTGTATGGGTATATATGTATATTTGTGTGTTTGTGTACAATGGGGAGTTAATTACAGTTGTTCCTTGGACAGTTTATTTGATATAACCATATTGATATTTTCTTGAAGTTAGTTATTGAGATTCCCTTCTTTATGTATCTTCTGTATATGTGGTTCTAATACCTTTACAATCATGTGTAATTTCTTCTTTCTGGATCAAACACATTTGGTTTTTTAGCCATAGTCAGTTTCCTCCCTGGCTTAAAATGCCATGTATTGGTTCATTTTCTTGATGGAGTTTGGGCATACCATGTCTGACTGCTGGCACATTAGCAAGTTGAAAGGAATTCTTGTGGCTAGACATGGGTGGTAAAAACACTGCATCGAAAATAGGTCCGTGAAGCTCTGAGTATCTTAGGCTCTACCAGAACAGAGGCAGCCCCCTCTTAAGCCATGCTGAGTGCTGTTCAGTCATGATTCTCATGGCCTTTGGGAAGCCACCAGCAGAGTAAGCAGTTGCATGTGTTGGTGCTGTACAGCCAGGATCATGAAAATGCTATGCTAAAGATAGGGGTGCAACTTCTGCTTCAAACTCTGTCTCTCCTTGTCTAACCTCTATGCAATTTCAAAGTCTGGAATCCAGTTCCTTCTATCCATCTCCTTTCAGACAGGGTCTCCGTATGTAACTCTGACTGACCTGGAATTCTCTATGTGGACCAGGCTACCGTGGAACTTACAGAGATCCACCTGCCTCTGCCTCTTTAGTGTTAGGATTAAAGGTGTGTACCATCACACCTGACTGTCTGCTTCTCCTCATCTTGTTCCTTTCTGGCACTTCCAAGCTGTGGTACCTATGAAATTCTGCCCAGAATTGCAATGCTGATAGCATCAGGGCAGTCAGTGTGAATCAGTGATTCCTGTGAGTGTGGTGATAGGGAGTGGTGAGGGTTGTAGTAGGCAGGCCTTTGTCAATTGAACAACCACTTCTTAGCTTAAGTCAGGGATGTGCAAAGGTTCATTATTTCCAGGTCCTCCGATACAGAAATCCAGACTTGGATGAGTATTATCTGAATTCAAGTTTTAGGGAAATGTTATATGAGGCCATCAAAATATCTGTATCTCTCCACTAATAGTGTGCCGCCTCGCCTCTATGACATTCTTAGGATTTTTTTTGTATGGGTCTAGATTGTAAAATGTCTCCAGAAAGGTGACGTATTAGTAATATTATACCCTAATATAACGATCTGATGATATGCATGTATCCAAACAGATACCTGGAAAATGTGGCTATAAATGTCTGTCTCAGTTCATTCATTTGTTGATGTGAACCGTTGGGTAAAGGATGTAGGAGAAAAGACCTGTCTTTAAATTTTTACTGTGACAGCCGCTGTACTTGCTATAAGCCTAAGCCCTGGGGATGGCTCTGAACTCTCAGAAGAAAAGGGACTTATGTGTCACAGTTCGATCCAGCTTAATTCAGCACTGAAAAGGAGGCTGCCATGTTCATGACCTCCTGGCATCTGGCTTTCGTTGAGATGAACAAACACAGATGCAGTTAAGTCGTACTGCGTATCCTTCAGTACAGCTTTGCACATGAGCTTGTACTTTTACTTGGCCAGGAGAAAAGGTGCTGCTATACCTTTAACTTTAGAGTGTGGCTTCTTAGATTTGAGTGTACCCAGGAAGCTCACGTGTATTTATTGAATTGTTTGGCTGCCACGTGATTCGACTTTTCTTGGTATCTTTTATATTTCCCTTTCATTCACATTTTACTTTATCATATTATAAAGTGCTGTTAACATATAGCAAAGTTAAAAAAAACCAAGCAGACACTCATAAAGGTAGTTGATCTTCATGTACCCACCAGCTATAAACAACAAATATTAATATTCTAACCCATATTTTTCAGCTTCTGTTTTTGAGGCAATCCAGTTCAACACCCCTGCTCTCCTGCGTTCTCTTCTTTTCTCCCCAGAGAATCCCTATCCTAAAGGTCTTTGCCTTTTCCATATGTTTTTCCTTTTTCTGAAACACTTGTTAGGATACAGTCTCTCTGATTAGCCCAGGCTGTCCTCAGTTTATCTCACCTTAGTCTTCTGAGTGCTGGGATCACCGGAGTTGGGAATTCTATCTAGCACAAAGATGAAACCAGCTCTGGACTATAACACTACAAGGCAGTTACTCGAACCTATCTGTTAATAAATGTACAAGTTTCAGTCAGGACCGTAAGTAGAGGAGGCTTCATAAGTAACTCTGTCAGGATGAGTGGTCATGGTCGCTCCTTATCTGTCTGCCCTCGTGTCCTGATGCTTTCTTAGAGAGCAACGGCAACATTGGCGGCAGTTCTCAGAAGACTTCCATTATTGAGACTGGTTTTGGTGTCATCTTGCCATGCTTAACTTTCAGTGGGTTAGCAGAGTAGCCCCCACCTAACATCCTTGCGCGTATCCCAACTCTCACTTGAGTGTGGCCTTGACTCCTGAAAGAGAGTAAGACAAGCAGTTTTCTAACAGTCGGCAGGTCTCAATTTGGCATACATTTACCTTTTTCCTTAAGAGGGCTCTGTGTGGGTGCACGTGCACCTTGGCCACTGTTGAATGTTTAGTTTGGAAAAATCTCTTATCTTTGTTGCGAACACCTGCCTGCCTTCTAGTATGATGCAATTTTCTTATCTGTTGACTGTACGAAGCATGCAGTATGCCAAAGTCTCTTTTGATGTGCAGCAATTTGCAGTAATTTATGGCTGTTACATAAGCTCTTTAAGCCTTCATTCTGTAGTGTAATTTACCTGTAGTGTTTTTATTCCTGTGACTCCTTTGATTGCGCTGGATGGTGCCAGGTAGGAAAGTGCTCAACTGCACAGGCGGCAGGCGGTCCTCATGTACAGGGATGGGACAGATTTAACTGTGGCGTTCTGATCATTTAGGGATAAAGGAAATGTAGACCTGTGTAAGAGAGACATAGTTAATTACTCCCTCACTGGAATGAGCATTTAGAGTGCACAGACTTCAAGTGAACCGGTGGTATATGCATTTATCAATGGTGTCTCGGCCCCCAAGTTCCCCATGTACAAGTGGCATGTTCTGTTGTCGTCTAGAAAGTAGCCATATTCATTCATCTCTTAGGATGGTACAGGCTCAGACCTCATTCACTTGTCTGTCAACATGTCAGTTCCTCCCTCAGAGTTGTAGTGGAGTTCAGTATCCAGGATTTCATCGTTTCGTTGTGGAAGGGATTTGAGGTTTTGAGTTTGTGGAGTTGTTTTGACCTCAAGAGATGGTTATCTGGAACTCTGCCTGGAATCAGGGCACCTGCTGCACACAGGTGAATGACTCAGTGCCTCACCGAAATCGAGGCATGGACCCGAGCCAGCAGTTCTTGGGTCTCTGGGAAAAGCTGTGGGTTTAGAGGAAAATATTGATTGTGTTAGTCAGGGGTAGAACACTGGGTACTTGTTACACCGAGTGCCAGGTGCACTGCCAGTCGAGCTCTGGCTGGAAAGTGAGCTCCAAAGTTTTGTCATTACTAGGATCACAGGAGTGTCCCTCTGTTCTGCACGGACTTTTGCTCTTCATCATCCACTCTTACTCCAAGCACACGCTGGGGACGTTTAAGAACTGATTTGTGAGACCGGTGTTTATTCAGTTACATTTGGTGACAGCACCAAAGTCACACTTGCCAGCCGTGCCCTGACCCTGCAGTGGGGTGTGTTTGTGTAATTTCTGTTACCTCGAAATGCCAGGTACCTTTGAGAAGGGTGTTCAGGCTCCAGGGGCAGAAGCTGGAACATGCCGGCATACTTTCCACACCTAATATAGTCACCCTCTCATGGACTCTTCTGTGCTTGCTGGCATGCCACTTTATCAGTCATCATCCATCAGTTCAGATGTTTTTCTTTTTTTTTTTTTTTCCGAGTACTTAACAGAATTCAGACTCTCTAGTCCTGATTTTTTTTTTATTTTTATTTTTTATGTTTTTATCAGAGTGCTTTGGCTGGGTTTAGTGGCTAATGGTGTGATGGGGAATCCAGAATTAGGACCTTACACTCTCTGCTTCTGCATGTGTGATTCACCTTTGGGATGCTTTTTGGAACTTGCAGAAATGAGAAAGGGAAAGCTGGACATTCACAAAAATAATTTTGTTAGGTTATAAAGCATATCTTTTGAGTTTTAGCAGTTTAATCTGATAGGACTTTTTCTTTTAGGATTTAGACTGTATGTATTGCAGAAAATACTGTGTCTGCTTAAAACCCAGAGATCAACTATTGTAAAAACCATGAATATCATTCCCTTTTGGAGAAATGCTTAATACGTTCAAAAACTAAAGAAAACTTTTCATCTTGGTCTTTAAATTTGAGCACTTGCCCACACTTGTTGCTTAAAATAGTAGCTTCTGTGGTCCAATAAGTTTTCATTAATGGTTTTGTAAGATAGCAATCTCATAAAGTTATTTCTTTTACCTTAGATGGCAATTAATGCTGTCTACTACATCTTCTGAGCATAATTTTCTATTACCCTCATTTGTCTAGTGTCCACAATCATGGGCCCATGCCCATGCATACTGGAGTGCACAGTGGAGGTCAGAGTCCAACTGTGGGAGTTGGTTTTCTCAGGTCCCAGGGACTGAAATTCGGCCAGCAAGTCCCAGAGCCTTCTGAGCTCTTGCCTGTCATCTTTTATGTTTAAAATATAGAAAATAGTCATCCTTCACGTTTGTATCTTTTACCCCTCATTAAATAATCATCTTGAGTGCCAATGCACATGTCCATGATGGACGGTAGGACTTCTAGACAGAGTCTTAGCATCTCACTGTAATTATGTTGAAGTATTCTTTTTGCAGTTTTGAAAATTAATTTTAACTTACATAGGCAATTTGTAACCTGGCCCCTGTGCAGAAAACAATCCAAGTGTTTAAATAAAACTAAAGATTTTTCAATCTTTTCTAATCCCAGTTTTCTCTCCCACAGCTAAGTTGTTCTAAATAATTCTAAATATCTACATACATATTTAATGTTCTAAACATCTACATACATATTTAAGAAAAATAGGTTATATATACTCACACAAATAATTAGTTTATAACGTAACATTTGCCTTTTCTGAATTATGTGTCTTACAGACATTTGAGGTCCATAAATGAAATGATTGACATTGCTGTAATTGCTTCATTATCCTATAGGACTCAAATATAATACTTTGACCTATCCTTTTTACTGGCCTGTACTCATTATATGAGAGCTGGATTTCTAAAGATGTTTTCTTTTCAGTATATCATGTACTTTGACTTTATTTCCTCGATAACTCCCTTTTATCTCACTTGTGTTACTCTTCTTGTTTCTCCCAGTCTTCCTACTGTTATACCATATATGTATATATTGTGTATATATAAATGGTTTTATGTGTCTCTCTATAAAATCTGGATTCACTAATGAATAAACATATTTGTCTTTCTAACTTTCCTCGATACAAAATCTCAAGTTGCATCTGTTTTTTAGTAAATGATGTGATTTCATTTTTCTTTATGGCTGAGTAAAACTCCATTGTATGCCTCTAACCTTTTTACATTTATTTATATATACATTATCTATTCATCTGTTGATGAACACATAGGCTGATCTCATTACTTCTCTATAAGGAATAGTGTCACAAGAAACACAAATGTGACAATATTTCTGGCATATTGACTTAGAGTTCTTTGGGCATATCTGGAATTGATTTAGCTGGGTCATATTTTCAGTTTTATGTGGGTCCTCCATACTGGTTTCCATAGCAGCAGTCTAACTTACATTCCTGTTATCTGTGTTCCCTCTGCTCTGAACTCTTACCAGGACTTGTCTTCTTGTTGTAATTTCAGTTTGTATTCCTTGGTGGCTGCAGGTGTGGAATGTGCTTTCATATGTTTATTGACCCTTTGCTTTGCATCTTTCAGGAACTGTCTGTTCATTGCCTTAGCTCATTTATTGATTGGGTTGTTGGGTTTTATTTTGATAATTAGATTTTTGAGGGTTTTTTTTTTTTTTTGGTTTGGTGTGTGGATGTATGAGAGAGTTCTTTATACACTTTAGACAGTAGTCTGTCCGATGTATAGAGAGAGTTCTTTATACACTTTAGACAATAGTCTATCCGATGGATAGCAGAGAAAGATTTTCTCCCATTTTATGGTCTGTCCCTTCACTGGGTTGTCTCCTTTGATAGATAGAAGCCTTTTGACTTTATGAAATTCCATTTTTTCCAATTTTTATAATTATTTCCAGGTTATTAGAGTTCTTTTCCAAAAGTCTGTGTCCGTGCCGCTAACAGTTTCAGTTGACCTTAGACTTTGATCCCTTTTGAGTTATTTGAGTTGTACAGGATGAGAGACTGAGTGAGATCTAGCTGCCTTCTTTTGCATGTTTCCGCAGCACTCAAAAGTCAGGTGTGTGGGTTTATTTCTGCATCTTTCCATTCTGCTCCACTCCTCCACTCCACTCCACTTCATTCCATGTGATTTTTTATATCAATGCCATACTGTTTTGTTACTATGACTTTGTAGTATAACTTTAAGTCAGTTTTTGTGATACTGCCAGCATTATTCTTTTTACTCAGGATTGCTTGCCTATGGGGGATATTTTGTGCTTCTAGATGAATTTTAGGAAAGTTTTATTATTACTCTTATTTCTGTGAAGAATGCCATTGGAATTTTGATGAGAATTGTATATTGTTTTAGGTAGTACAGCCATTTTCTTTACATTTATTCTACTGACCCAGGAGTGTAGAATGTCTTCATTTTGAAGCAAAGAAAAATTTTCAATTTCCTCCTCCTTAAGTGTTTAAAAATTTTCATTGTGAGGTCTTTTACCTTTTGGTTAGTTTGCTCTACATACTTTTGAAGCTATAATGAAAGGGATTATATTCATGATTTATTTCTCAAAATCTTTATTACTAGTTTATAAAAAAGCCACTGATTTTCTATGTTGATTTTGTATCCTGCTACTTTTTGAAACTATCACTTCTCAGAGTTTTCTGATGGAGTCATAGGGTCTCTTATGTGAAGGATCAAATTGTAAAGAATAATTTGACTTCCCCCTTTCCTATTGGTGTCCTTTTTATTTCTTGTGTCGTTGCTTAAGCTCAGACTTAGAGGACTATATTGAACACAAATGGAGAGAGTTTAGTGGGGGGAAAAAAAAAAACCAACACCAAAACCTCATTCCTGAGTTTAATGAAAAAAAAAAAAAAAGCATTGTTTTCCCCATTTACTACAATGTTGGGGTAGTTTCATTGTATATAGGCTTCGTTATGTTGGTCAGGTTCTTTCTATTGCTAGTTTCTTTAGGAATTTGATCATAAAGGGATGCTGGTCTTCATCAAAGCTCTTTCCTGCATCTGTTGATGTAATACCAACCCTGGCATCTTTTTTTACCAGAAATTCTAAGCTACCTATGCATGGGTATCCTCTGCCATATTCAGAATATAACCACCATCCTTTTTGAAGGATTGTTCATGCTTTGAGAAAAAAAAAGTTCTGAATTGTTTTTTTTTTTAGAATTCACACATATATGTTTAATATTTACTTAGGTGATTTTTCAATTTCAGTTTGAGAATTTTATTTATTTATTTAGTCTGCAAATGCTAGGAGTATTTTTACTATACCTCTTTATATATTGTGTACCATTTGAATGTTGTTCACAATCACCTTCAAAGGGTTTTCTTGTGTGAGAGAGATGGCTCAGAGGGCAAAGGCACTTGCCTGACAACATGAATTTGATCCCTGGAAACTACATAGTGGGAGGAGAGAAATGACCTCCACACATGCCCCATGACACAGGCCCCTATGAGTACATGCACACATGCGCGCGCGCACCCCCCCCCCCCCACACACACAGAGAGAGAGAGAGAGAGAGAGATGGAGAGAGAGAGAGAGAGAGAGAGAGAGAGAGAGAGAGAGAGAGAGAAATGTAATAAAACACTTGAAGTTTTATTTCATGGTAGGAGGTGTAGCTCAGTGGTGGAAAACTTGCTAAATATGAATGAGGCTCTGGGTTCAGTGTCTATGACCAAGAAAAATGTTTTCTTTATCTAACTTGTAGTCATGTTGGACTTTATATATCCGCCTTGTGAAAAATGCAGAGAAATAGAGAACTAAATTATTCTGTTTGGACCTGATTTGTTATGGGCTGAGTGGTAGGTATGCCAATATTCACATTATTGATTTTTCTGAAGTAAAAGTAGGATGTGGAAAGGTTGTGTGTGTGTGTGTGTGTGTGTGTGTGTGTGTGTGTGTGTGTGTGTGTGTGTGTGTGCTGTGTCCCTTAGGGAAGAAGAGATTAGTGTCCCAAGAAAGTGGGAGGAGATGAGCATGGATTATTTCATTTTTATAGTTTAAGTACAAAGGAGATGCTCCTGTCTAAACCAGCTCCTGGGACCCAGATAAAGAGAATATTATTTCACCAAGTAAAAAAAACAGTGAGAGAGACTGATGGATGACAGCTTCATTTATCATGTCTTTATCAAGGGCCGGCTCGGCTCTCTACAAGTCCCTGTGCTGAGCAGTGAGGTAGAGCAAGAGTACCTTGCTTTTATGTCTTTACCAATACCATGAAGCAGACACCAGATATCAAGTACTCTTATAATGTCAAGTGAAATTCCCACTTTGGTCAAGCTGTGAGGGACATGTTGTCATGCTGTGAGATCCCATGTGGAGGAGCATCTGTCTGGGAAATGTGCTCAGTGGAGAGAAGGGTCCACTGAGGAGATCTGAAGAACATCATGATTGGCTGGGCAAAGTTGACAAGGTGGGAAAGAAGAGTCTGAGTCAGAGAAAGTACAACATGTGTGAATGTTTGAGTGGCCCCAGATAAATGGAGTTGAGGCATGGATAGCATGGCTGGGGCTTCAGGATCCTGTTTGTTGGTCCGTCCCATCCCTTTGATCTCCCTAGATTGGATATTGGACTTCCCTAGGCTCAGCCTTTAACTGTCTTTACTCACCTGCACTCACTTAGTAATCTTCTCAGTTTTATGACTTTGACTGTATACTATTTGCTGATGAGTTCTTGCTATAAAATCAAATTAAAGTGTGCCAGGTATGGCTTTCAGGGATGTGGGTAGGACACATGCAAGAGCAATAGCAGCCTCTTTGGAAAATGTAACCTTAGGTTAAAAATAAAGGCTGATTCCGTTGAGGAGTTCTGAATCTCTGAAAAAAAAGGGGGGGGGGCTGTGTGGTGCATAGCCAGCAATGTGGATTTCATTCATTAGAGTTTTTTATTTGCCCTCCTGACCTTAAAGTGTCCTCATGTGTTTTTTCTTTCATTCAAGTGATGCACTGTTTCTTAGAGGAGATGAAACTGATAGTTGGTCTCCATGATGTTTGGAGAATATCAGTGACCACCAGAAGCGATGGTTCATCTTTATATATGGGGCTAGTCCTCAAAATTTTGTTACTTAGATTTTCTGAATTTACCTAGACTTATGGCCTGATCATCTCCAGATGATCATCTACACTCTGCCTTTGAATTAGTAGGACATTTGTAATCTGCATGTTTGTTATTTAGGAGATATGGAGTACAAAGTCAGTAAAGAGCCACAGGAGAGGGAAGTATTATTGCCAGTAAAAGAATTGCAGACTAATTCTCCCTGTGATGTGAGGAGTGAACTCTGCCACCCGGTCAAACTGCAGTGACTTCAAAACAGATCAGTTGCTGCTTTGGATGACAAGAAACCCAACATTTGGAAGTGTCATTCAAAGGAGTATGGTTGTGTGCTCACCGAGCAATAGTGAGTCTTGTAGAGACAGACACATGGATCCATCTCCACACAAGCAGCAATCCCATAGCTGGCTGTCAAGAAAGCTTGGGACCTTCCATGGATCACCAAAATAAGGATTAATTTACATGTAGTTGAACTACCAACCAGAGTACTGATGTGCCAAGAATTGTACTTGGTTGTTTCACAGTGTATGTAGCCCTTGAGAGAATATCATAAAAATGGAGGCAGCTTTGACTCTGTTAAATATGGTTGCATTTCTGCTGCCATGGGATCTTGAGATGACCTAGGATAGAGCCTCTGATAATGGGCACATGTGCCCAGTCACTGAAAAGGAGGCCCCACATTTCCCTCTAGTGCTCAGCCAATGAAATAATTTATATCTGCTGGCTCCTTTCTCTTATAAATTGGCTCCTTTCCCATTTTCAGCATGCCTTCCTTCTGCACTGTGGTTCTACATATATACTCAGTTTCTGATATTCTGTAACTTACACTTGAGTTGCCTAACATAGGCTGATGTGTTCCTTCCAGCTTCCAGATGTAACTTAAAAGTTTGGTTTCTTGAGGAAGAGGGTTATATCAAATGAGTTACTTTCTCCTATATAACAGGTCACTTAAACATGCTGTCTTTGTCAGGTGCCTAACTCACTTGAGTAGAGCCAACTTTGACTTCCATGATGTGTTATGAGGTATGACCACTGACCACTTTGGATAGTGTTTTCTCTTTCTCTCCACCTCTCTCCTCTCTCCTCTTTCCTTGTGCTGGATAGTTTATGTCAACTTGACACTGGCTAGAGTTATCTGAAACTGGGGACCTCAACTGAGAAAATGCTTCCATAAGATCTTGCTGTGAGACATTTTCTTAACTAGTGGTTGATGGTGAGGGCCAAGCCCTTTGTGGGTGGTGCCATCCCTGGGTTGGTGGTCCTGGGTTCTATAAAAAAGCAGGCAGAGGAAACCATGGGGAGCAAGCAAGCACCCCTCCATGGCCTCTGCATCAGCTCTTGCCTCCAGGTTCCTGCCCAGTTTGAGTTCATGTCCTGATTTCCTTCAGTGATGGGCTACAATATGGAAGTATAAGCCAAATAAACCCTTTCTCTCCAAACTCACTTTTGGTCATGGCGTTTCATCACAGCAATAGAAATCCTAACGAAGATACTCCTCTTTCTTCTCTCCTCTCTTCTTTCTTCTCTCTCACATCTATCCTTCCTCCTCCTCTCCTTCCCCACACACCAGAAGCTATATCAGTAGACTAACTTTTCTTATAGGGTCAATAGGAATATTATTGCAACTATGGTTTGTATCAGTGTGGTATAATGACAAACATATTTTACTCTGTGTGTGTGTGTGTGTGTGTGTGTGTATGTACGCACACACACACACACCCACACACGTTTAAGTAATAAAGTCACTACATTCACTACAAGGTTATAATGTTTGGGAAAAATGCTAGTATCTCACGACAAGGTATGTTTGTATTCTGCTGTATTTTAGTGGATGGAACAGATAAAATGGTCCTGAAACGAGCCTGTACTCTAGGGACTTGCAGAATCATTTTGAAGATGATGAATATGAAAATCCTAAATGATGTTTTCAGAAAATATAGAAAATATGAGCTTGGTGACACAGAAATCAAAGAGAGCAGGAACGATTGGGAGAGTTCAGTTCATAGGATGTCCACAGGTTAAACAGGCCAGAGAGGCAGGAAAGCAGGAATAAAGACAATACTTGTGTAAAGTATGTCGGTAAAGTTTGGTACGTAGGCAAGTGGAAGAAGGGAGACAGAATTTGGTGTCTGTTCCTCAGGTCTCTGTATAATGAGCTACTTCACTTCTAAGGAAACCATTGGATGCTTTGTACACCTAATAGAAAGCATCAAGTTTTATCACCCATTTTTTCCCCTGAAATACAATTTGTTTAAGTTAAATCTATTGCAAACCCAGAAAAGTCTGTTCAGTAACTCATTATTTGCGTTTTGCCACTCCTACCCAACTGCCACTTTACTAGAAGAACAAAGAAAATAGCAGCAAAGATGCTGGCCCAACCTCCACAAGCAGGTGTTCTTTCTTCTGTTAAGAAAGGCATCTCACCCCATCTTCCCCAGGCGCTCCTGACGCAGGCCTCTGCTATGTGTCACGGCATCATTCTCAGGCATACTGATTCCAGCCCGGTCATCCTCCTTATCTCTGGTACTCACGGCTCTATCTGTCATCACTCATTTTCAACACAGCCTCATAAGCCTTGCTTGGTTTGGACCTGATTCAAATCTGTGTTGTTGCCTCCCTTTATCTTACTGTCTTCATTTCTTCTAGCTGCTAGTGGCCACTCCTCCTTTCTCTGGCTTCCCTTTTCCAAGGAAGTACTTTCACTGTTGACATCCTTAAACAATTCTGTTTGGATGCGTGACTTGTTTTATTCCGCCTTTTTGGATGGAAGATACTAAAACATATTTTAGTTTTTGCCATTGAAAGTGATTCTTTTTATTTCAATGTCAAGACATATTTATTGTAGGAAAGTCAAGAATTACTATAGACAAAAGGAAATTGAAATTAATTGAAATCTCTCCTCATCTAATCACTGTTGAAAACTTGGTCCATAACTTCTTTGGTCTTTAAAAAAATGTGTATATAGAGGGGTTGGGGAGATCGTTCAGTGGTTTAAGAACACATATTGCTCTTGCAGTGGACTGAGGTTGTTTCTAGTATCCACACTGAGTGCCTCCAACAACTGCCTATAATTCTTGCTCCAGGAAATCGGAAACTCTCTTTTAACTCCATGAGCACTTGCACTCATGTATATATGCCCCTACAAATACACATACTTAAAAGTAAAAGAAATCTTTAAAAGATTTTTAAAATATATATAGAGAGAGGTGGATGTTTTCTTTTAAGCATAAATTCAATAATGTAGAAGTAGCTTTGTCAGCTGTTATTTTTCCTTTAACAATGTCTGTGTCAGTGAACTTGCAGTTGTATAATGCATTTTTTTTTTCATTTAACACTGACCCAACTGGCTTTTACTATCATCAAAATTTCTTCTGTATAGCTTCTTAAAGCCCATATACTATTCCATTAAGTTAGTGGAAATCTAGTTCCTTTAATTTCCTATTGTTTGTAATTATTTTCTAATTATTCATTTAAAAATATGTTAACTCCTTTAAAAATAACTTTTAAATATTTATTTTTAAAGTTTTATGTATATGAGTGTTTTACCTACATGTGTGTATGTGTACCACATCCATGCCTGATGCATATGTAATCAGAAGAGGGCTTTGGGTTTCCTGGAGCTGGAGTTACACATGGTTGTGAACCACTGCATGGGTGCTGGGAACTGAACCTAGCTCTTCAGCAAGAGCAGCAAGTGCTCCTAACAGCCAAGCTCTCTCTTCAGCCCATAAAGTAGATTTTTTTTTATTGTAGAAAACAATACAAAAACACTTCCTTGTTAGCAAAGTTGACATACAGTTTAGGCTGGCAGCTGCTTTATCCTCACTCACAATCCCAACTTTTCAACTGCTATTACAATTCCTGCTCTGCTCCTCACTATTTTATTAAATAGTCCACTTTTTGAAATTACTCCCTTTTGTTAAATGGCCTTATAGAATTTACCTTTTATACCCTTACATCCTTTCTACTTCTGTGTTTCTAGCTTCCTTGTGTTAGCTAACCTCATATTCTTTTCTAATTACTGATGTATGCATAAGAAGCACGTCTCATACTTATTTGGGCGAAGAAAATGAATAAATTTGGGCTCAAACTCAGAAGCACACAGGGGAAGGTAGGTTAGAGAGAACAGTAAATAAAGGAGAGGAATTTGTTTAGTGGGGGGAATGTCAGAACCAATCAAGTAGTTCAGTTAGGAGGCCCTGCTGACAGCTCAGCTCCTGATGCAGTTGATGCTGGGGATCCAATGACTTGTGGTTTCTGGGGCATTGAGGGGGAGGACCTGGGCAGGAGTAGCTGCCAATCATGACCCCAACCTTAATGAAGAAATTTGAGGGGCCCATGAGACAAGTCAGTTGGTAACAAACATGGGGACCTGAGTTAGATCCTACTTTAAAAGAGCTGGGATGGTGCCAGCATTGGTGATGCCAAAGTGGAATCAGTCCCTGCATCTTGATGGCTAGTGAGCCTAGCCTAACCCATAAGCTTCAAGCCAACAAGACTGTTTCAAAAACAAGGTGGTTGGCTCCTGAGGAACAACAGCTCAGTCGGACCTATGATCTATACACAGATGCTCACAAACATGCACCCACAAATAGCAACATACCCACACCCACACACAAAGAAGTTTTAGAGGTTAGTGTGCCTCAGTGGCTGAGAGCTGAGGTGGTGGGATGGACAGGCAGGGAAGCTTAGAGTTGAAAGGCAAACTTTGCTATGTCTTGTTTTTAACTTGTCAACTAAGGATAATAGTATTTACCTCACAGAGGTGTGGGTTTAAGATGCATGAATAGAACTGTGCCTGCTGCATAATACATATTTGATATATTGGTAATAACCAAGAACTCAGAATCAGGAGTTGGCTAGGCACGGGGAACTACTACCTAGTGAGAGCTGGCTACCAAGGAAGGAATGCATGCTCATCTCTTACATCTCAAGAACTGCCACAGCAGTTAATTATTGTATATTTAATTACCTATCTGTTTGAGTGTTTCAGCCTCAGATATGTACTGAAATAACTTAAATTTCACTTGGGAATCTTGGCCTGTTTATGACTGCAAAACCCTCAATCCTTGGCTTGTATTATCTGGCTTTCTCTTATTATAATGGATTTGATACCTACCTGCTTGACAACACATGCTTGCTATTGAAGGTCAGGGACTCAGGTGAAGGTGATAGAGTTGAGCTTAACAAGAGAAGATCAGAGAGTGGGTTGGTCTTTTGAACAAAGGAATCAGGAAGTCACTGGCATGTTATTTGATATATTTTAAACTAAAATATACTCAAGGTCTGTGCCTTACTGGCACTTTCTCTCTCTTCCTCCCTCCATTTCCTGTCTCGCCTCTTTCCGTTGCTCCAAACAGCATCCTCTCTGTTTATTCACTGTTCAGCAGGAGAGTGGTACTGCCTCCATCTTGACCTTATGTGTTTGGTCTTAGGTATGTAGGTCTTTGATACTTTGAAAGAGAGATGGCCCATGGTAGCTTATCTAGTTTGATGTCTCGGGACCCTTCTCTGGAGATGAAGTGGTGCTAGAGAGCGCCTATGGAGCCTCTAAGTAGAGGACACTATTTCTGGACCCTGATACTGTGTCATTGTCACAAGTTGTTGCCTTGCCGTCTTTGCATAAGAACTCTGGCTCACTTATGCTTGAGGGGTTACTTCAGTTGTGGAAGACTGGAAGGATCCAGGGATGACTGGGTCCTAGAGCATATTTTTTTCTTTGTAGCTCCTTTCCACCTGGGCTGTTGAGAAGGGCACTCATGAGTAGAGAATGGCAACTGGAGATGAGTAACCAGCTTATTTTCATCAATTGAGTAAACATTGGCGAGTTTAACAGGCTTAGCTCTAATGGGAATCTGGTATAAAGTGCTTAGTGAAAACAGAATGATTTTAGATTAAAAATATGCAGTATCGTGTTTTAACTGACTGCATTTCTGAGTTTGTAGTCAGAAGATTTCCTGTGTCCTGGCCTGCTGACAGTTGGGACAAATCTCTCGCACTCTCATCCCCCAAGTAAACACACAGAGGCTAATATTAATTATAACTGCATGGCCATTAGCTCAGACTTATTACTGACTAGCTCTCATGCTTAAATTAACCCATAATTCTTATCTGTGTTTACCATGTGGCTTGGTACCTTTTTTCAGTTCTGCTTTCACATCTTGCTTCCTCTGTGTCTGACTGATGACTCCTGACTCAGTCTTCCTCTTCCCAGAATTCTCCTCATCTGCTTATCCCACCTATACTTCCTGCCTGGATACTGACCAATCAGCATTTTATTTATCAACCAATCAGAGCAACACATTCACAGCATACAGAGGGACATCACCTATCATTAGTCTTTTTGGTTGGTCCATTCACATGGGTCCCCCTATTCTGTTCTCCCTGAGTGGTGAAGAAATAGAAGGAATACAGATATCCATCTTATCCAGAACGAGCCTTACATCACAGAGGGCCAAGAACATGTCTTTGCACCACAGAAAACATTGGTCTACTGAGCCAAGTACTGGTGCTTTTGGTCTCAGCTCTGCCCAGAGAGGTCATGGACAGGTTCAGTGTTAAGGGATTTCCTTAGAGAACTTGACTGATACTCCTGTCTCAGGGAATAAAATACCAATAAAGTCTATGGATTTCCCGTCAGCCCTCTGCAATGTAAAGATATGTAGTGTATCTGTGCTGCCTGCAGAAGTGAAATGGGTGGAGAAGCCTCTCTGCCCTTCCCCGTGACAGCTGTCTGAGAAGCTTAGACTTGCGAAGTGCCATGGTCCAGGCTGCTATTACAAGATACCACAAACTAGGTGGACTATAAAAACAGAAGTGCGTTCCTTATAGTTCTGAAGGCTGAGAAGTTCAGTTCAAGGCAGATTTGGTATTTGATGAGGGGCTGCTTTCTGACTCAGTTCCTTCTTGCTACACATTTGCATGGTGTCAGGGTCTAGGAGTCTCCTTTTGGCTTTTTTTAAAGGCACTAGTTCTAGTCCTGAAGGCCCCACCTGCATGATCTCATCACGTCCTAGGGGACTCCACCAACTGATATGATCGGCTTGGAGGATAGGGTTTCAGTATGTGAATTTTAGCAGGAGACCCAACATTCAGACTTCAAGAAGGAAATTGGCATGAATTAATATCTGGGTATTTGCTTTGAGGTATTTACCCTTTTAGAGATTTGGTAAACTCTGTTTTTGGAAGGAACTAGAGAGTTCCATATCCAAGTAAGTGCTCTTTATTAAGTTTAGTAAATTGTTAAGTTATCATTCAGATATCCAAAATTTACAGGTCACAAAGATCAAAGGAAAAGAACTTAGTACTGATTAGAACAGTGAATATATAATTTACAATTGTGAAATTAGACATATTATAACATAATGAGTTTTTTTTTTATTTTCTGTCTTAAACCACAGATATATTTTCCTATCTTTAATAGGTAAGAAGTACAGTCTTGCATATTCTGGTGCTTTGTTTGAAAAGCTTTTTATTCACTTAAAATGTTAGAGATATATACATGTTTGACTGTGAATAGTGTCTGCATGACCAGATCTGAGCAGTTTTTTTTGAATTGGTTAGATTGTGCAAAATCAAGAACCCCACACTGACTTCAGTTCTTAAAGTTTTATGGAGTTACTTTATGAATTCTACTTATGGATGATAAGTAAATTTAACTAAGCAAGAAAGTTCACATACAGTTGAACTGGCCACCTGTGTGATGCCATTTGTATCCAGCTGGGCCTTCAGCTATGAGGTATATATTTAAGAAATGATGAAGGAGGCTGCCATGCTGGAATTTTGCCAGGAGGCTCTGAACCAGACTGGGAAGCTGTTTGTTCAGCGTCTTGTGAGTGTGAATGTTCAATTTAGGGACGGAAGATAGAAGAAACTGCCCACAGGACTAAACCCATCCTCCAGGCAGTAGTCCCAAGAAAGTCAATAAAGTGGCCACTGGGATTCTCATGTTGGAAAAATAAAGATTAAAAAATATAGAAATAAAAAGAATGCTGAACAATTTTGGGTTCTTTGACTTTAGATGGCAGATTGGGATTCCTGTGTCTCAGTAGCTAGTATGTTGTTTTTCCTTTTCCATACATCAAAACAAGGAAATCACTTGGGGACGTGGAATAAACTTGACCGTTCTTTAGAATCTCTTAGCAAAAGCTGGCAAACTTCAAAAAGCTTGTAACTTTTAAAACTGCACCGTTGCTTGTTTGCTTGTTTGTTTATAATTAAAAAAAAAATAGCCTTGGATTTTCTTGTCACTTCCGCTTAAGTTTACTGACAAGATCATGGTTTCTGATTTATCTATTTTTAAAGGATTTCTTCAAAGCATTTTGTATATCTTCTTTCTTCTTTCTTTTTCCTTCCTTTGCACTATGCCTTCCTCCCTTCCTTTCGTTCCTCGTACACTGTGCTCCTTTGCTCTCCTCTCCTCCCGTTCTCTCTGGCTTCTGTCACTCATTCTGAGTGGCTCTGCAGGTCACTCTCTCCTTGGTCATCTCCCCATGCTCCTCAGTTTCTCAGTTCATCTGCTTCTCTCCTGACCTGGTGCTTCCAGAAGGCTGCCAGACTCCTCAGGTGCTGCTTAATTTAGAGTTGAATGTGGAAGTGCCTTCAGGTAGACAACACGATTCTCCTGGCATTCTCTCCAAGGGGTCAGTGGCTGATACGGGAGGACAGGTCCTGTGACCTTGGTAGCCAGCCACAAGGGACTACTTAGTCATAACTCACCGGAGTGAACTTTCAGCCTCCTTGAATATGCTCCAATTCAGTTTCCTTAATCATAATTCAGTAACACTTCCTGGAGGGTTTTTTTTTTTTTTTTCCCCACTCTGTCTGGGACACCACTGTTTTTTTTTTTTTTTTTTTTTTGTTTGTTTGTTTGTTTGTTTTTCAAGACAGGGTTTCTCTGTGTAGCTTTGAGCCTTTTCCTGGAACTCACTTGGTAGCCCAGGCTGGCCTCGAACTCACAGAGATCCGCCTGGCTCTGCCTCCTGAGTGCTGGGATTAAAGGTGTGCGCCACCACCGCCAGGCAACACCACTGGTTTTTGTACATGACTTGGTAAAAGGAATATTTTGTCATTCAATGCATTAGCATTACAGAGAAGTGCTAATTCTTTGCATTGATCATTCAACCTCTTCAGAATACTTGTCTTCCCCCTCAACAGGGTGACTGTACTAGCTGTTGATTTCTTCCCCTGGTAGGATGAAATACTCTTCACTTCTCAGAAATACCAGCTGTCATCTCTGTAGGTCTCTTAGCAGGGTATTTAATTTTCCTGCCCAGCAGAATTTGAGATCTGAACTCTACTTGGATAGAGAAGCCAGCAGTGGGAAAAGGCTTGCTGGTGACCTCACCTGCAGGGATTGGAGGCCCTGTGCCTGCCTGCACATCCATCCGCCAGGACTTTGTCGGCCAGGAAATCCTGTGAAGTTCCTGCCCAGGCTTACCAAATAGAGCTCTGAAGGATTGCATTCTTCTGGCCGGTCTTCTGCCTTATTAAAACATGTATGGAAGCCTTTTTTACCCATGAGTTCTTGCTGACAGGTTGACCTCAGGTCACGATGGTAAGTAAAGATAAGAGTGTTCCATGATGGGCATGGTCCAAAAAACACATGGAAACTTTTATGCAGAGCTGGCATGAGAAGGAGTCTTAGTGATGATTGCCAAGCCCTAGAAATGGGATGCTTTTCATAGAGAGCAGAGGGTCAGTATAAATCATCAAAAGTGAAGCTTTGTCGTTGGACAGGCATAGACCCAATCCTGGCTTTGTTCCTACTAGCTATATTCTTTTGGGTCTGAAGCCTCGGTTGTCACCATCTGTGAACACTATTAATTTTCCAGAAGTTTTATGAGAATCCAATGGAAAAATATATAAAATGCTCAACACAGTTCCTAGCGTATAGTAAATGTGAGATGACTATTGATTTTACTATTGATTTGGGATGCCTTTCTGTTCTACTGCTCTCTAAATTGTTATCAAAAGCAAATTAAAGACAATGGTGTGTCTGCAATTTCCACAGCCGCACTGTGTAGAGGGAATTATGCTCCAGTGGCCTTCATGATAGGGTATGCGTCACTGCCTTGGGACCTTGTGATGATCTTTTGATGATAGCCAGGAATACTTCTAAGGTTTCGTCTTCTAGACCCTCAGCATCTGAGTATTTTTCTAAAAGTCCACTTGTAGGTGGCATTAGGACAGAGCCTCGTTCCTACCTTCCCTTTCACAATTGCTTTCTTACTCTTTTGATACACAGAGATTCTCATACCCATCTCAAATCGTTCCATGGTGTTTTGTCCTGAGGTGAAAAACAGGGATCCCAACGACAGAGTAAGTTAGAAATATTGATTTTAATGGAACCTTTTTGGTTAAAGGTATCATGAGTCCGCCTCCTAATAAGAAATGTCTTCACAAAATTTTTTTTACTTTTTATACTTAATGAATTAAAGTTGTTAATAGCTGTCAGACATAGTGGCACAAGCCTTTAATGCCAGCAGTCAAGAGGCAGAGGCAGGGGGATTTTTGTGAGTTTGAGGCCAGCCTGGTCTCCATAGTAAGGTCCAAGAAAGCCAGAGCTACATAGTGAGACCCTGTCTTAAAAAAACAAAAATTAAAACAAATAAACAAACAAACAAACCCCCAATGTTAGTAATTGTGCTGCTTTGATCATAGGTTGTTAATGACATCTGTGGGGATTACACTTTTCAGGATAGTTTCTTTATACTTGGGGCTCAATATAGGGATTATAGGGACAATAGGGAATTTTAGAAAATTAAACTTGAAAAATATCTCTGGTTTCATAGTACTCCAATGGTGGTTAACAGGAGACCCAAACACATAGCTTTTTATATTACATTATGAAAATTTTGGTGGGAAATTGACATAAGAATATGCTTTCAAGAAGAGACGAGAACAATGTGAACTGTCCAACTGCTAAGGAAATTTGTTTGTGTGGATGATAGTGGATATCAAATGGTTACAATTTTCATGTTACTGTGGATGCATTTTAAAATTTGAAGATGTAACAAATATCAGACATGTTCTTTTAGGTTTTTAAGCTCATGATGGAAAATGTTAGGTGTCAGTTTAATAATGAGCCTAGAGAAACAGTTCTTTATGTTTTGGGGAAGTAAGACAACAAAAGGTGCAAAGATGGTCTCGTTTCATTGCTGCAGATTTCTTTCCTTGAAGAAGTACAGGCTCTTCTCTTGCAGCTCTTGTCATGCTCAGAGGTGACTGTTGCTCTTCATAACAACCTTCTGTTAAGTCAATCTTTGACGGAAAATCAGGACTATCTTTCTTTTGTTGACAGAAGTGTAGAATATTTCAGAAGAAAACCAGAGACCCCTGCTTCTGGGAGTTTGGGGGCCACCTTTGTTCTTGGGTTTAGAAACTGGATTTTAAGGGGAGTGACAACAGTCAGGTAGCGTGGTAGTTGAGTATGTCTGTGACTCAAATGATGACACCACAGTGTTATATCAACTGCGCTGCTTTATGTCAACTACGCTGCTGGTGCGCATGCGTCTTGGAGACACTGTGACTTCTCACAGAACACTCAGAGTGACATCTTTGCTGAGATGCTTGGTGCTTGGCAAGGTTGTGGGAGGAGCTTTTCCTGGATTGGCTCTCTCTAAAGAGCCCTGACAGTCCAATGGTTAAATGATAGAATGAATTCTCTGTGAAAAATTAGACAATAAACACTCAGAGCTATCCATTGTTTTCTTTAATTTTGAATTTATTCTTTACGACTTGGAGGTAATTGGATATTCTGTAAATAGCCAGAACTAAAGACTAAAACAAAAACTTGAACTGATGACATTGTATTGTGTTTTTTATTTATTTATTTATTTATTTATTTATTTATTTATTTATTTATTTATTTTTACACTGAACTATGCTAATCCCACATTTGGTCTAATTTCTTTTAATTCATTTTAAAAGAATGTGCTTTATGTAGAAAGGAAGCCATTCAAGTCAGTGAGATAAACTCTACTTTGCCTTTTCTTCTAGGTGAAAAGAAATGGGCTGTCTCAAACAGTGAGCCAGGAGGAAAGAAAGAGACAAGAGGTATGTTCCTTGCTCTGAGTGATGTATGGCATCACTCATACCTTTTGTCTTCATCTACTGTGTGTGCTTGGTCAGTGTTGGGAAACATATTTGTTTTCTTTCTGTGAGCACAGCAAATTTTGTCCTTGAATAAAGCTTCACACATCTTAGCCCCCAGAACAGAAAAAAAAAAGTATAAGCGACATAATATCATTTGCATTTAAGCAACGAAGCACCTGGAAGAAATATTGTTTGTTCCATGTTGAAATACAGATGGTAGATCCTGGAGTTGAAAAAGCCAAAAGCAGAATCTAGTGCTTAAATAAGTCTCTACACAATATACCCTGATGGTGTAGTGCATGCTGCATGGCGAAAACTGGGAGAAGGAGACATGGACTTATGAATTGCCTTTGCAAATTTTCTGTGAATTAAGAAGTACACCAAAACGAAGTTTACATAAGAAAAAAGGAATAGGACTTTATAACTTGAAATTTAAATCAATACAGTTTAAAGTTTTTGCTTTTTTTTTTTTTTTTTTTTTGATTGTTGTTGTTTTGCTCTTTTGAGCCAGGGTTTTTCTATGTAGCCCTGGCTTTCCTGGAACTTACTATGTAGACTTGAACTTACAGAGATCCACTGCTTTTGTGTCCCAAGTGCTGGGATCAAAAGTGCATGCCACCACACTCTGCTTTGCTCATTCTTACAATATTGTAAAGCTGTCGCTTTGTCTCATCTTATGCATCTTAGTATGTTTACATACATGCACTTTTACATACAGGTAAATTAATTCTGCACAGATACGAAGGTGTCCTTGTCTTACACAAATGACATGGAATAAAGGAAAAATATGTGGGTTTATAATAATGACATTTTTAACTTTAAAAAAGTTAAAGAATATATCATAGCACTTGAGGGTGCCCACAGATGAAAAATTAACAAATGCATGTTTCTTTTTTTTTCACATTTAAAAGACAATAAAACTTAATGAAATCTTATATTCTCCTTGATTCAATTCCTTTCTCTCTTCTCCAGACAGAAGTTCAATGACATATTGCTCTGTATTCCATATACATACACAAACATTAAATGTTAGACTGTTTAATTTTTTTCCTTCAACATATTTAGAAGTTTATCTGTGATGGTGTATATTCCCTCTGGTCATTGTTTAAGCCTCTGTGTGGTGCTCCATTCTCTGAATGCCTATATCAGTTTTACTAAGGGCTAGCAGAGGTTAGGCCTTTTTTTTTTTTTTTTTTTTTTTTTTTTGCTGTTTATTATGGAATAAATGATATTTCTCTCTTTGTTGACAAATTCAAGGATTTCTCCAAAGTCTTAAGTCTATTAAAACAATCTGTCTTTTACATCTTATGCATTTGAATTTTGTCTATATCTATTGAATTGCAAATATCTTTATTGAGATTTCTCATACAAATACCATGACAGCTGAAGTCTCATGCTCTAACTCCTTTCTCTTCCCAGGCATACCCTTCTTTGCTCTCCAGTAGTTGTTGCCTCTTTAGTGATGTAGTCAACCATTACTACCTTAAACTTTTCTGCACTTACCTTTGCATGTGATCTGTTCTGCATAGTCTGGTGTGTCTTTAGTCGGTCTTTGTATTTTGAGTGTGATTACAGAAGCCTTTGTTGTTGGAAATATTTGAAGTCATTCCAAGGCAGAAAATCCATCAACCACCTATATTACCTATTATATTTGTTCAAGAATGGAAAATTTTCACGAGTTTGTTTTATGTTTCTTAGGGACAGTTGTGTTGATTGCATAGACTTGTATAAGGTACAGGCTAACTTTATGTGTTCTTACTCTTTAGTTTTTAAATAGTTATGTCAGTTAATTCCTTGGAACTTAGCTGAGGCTAGACCAGAATCTTTATGGACAAGAATCCCAAAACCTTACAGATGTAAAGGGGCGGGGGGTCAGTGAACAGTGTTAGCTCTGAACAGTTGGCTCTGCTAACTTGATACGCAGGATGTAGCCCAGCCATTGGCAGCTAGGAATTGGCAGCTGGGAATCCACCTGCCTATGTTTGTCCTCCCACCCAGCAACCATCTTCTGTGCTCTTGGGGCAGAGCCTGGAAAGAAACAAGATGTAAACGTCATGGTACCCAGGCCTGTAAGAATATTTACACTCCCCATCCCCCCATCCCACCAAGAAATTCTCCTAGCATTCTTATTAGTAGAGAATCTAAATCTGACTTTGTTGAAGAGGTAGACGAATTCTTTACACAGGGCGTAGGTGTCTCTGTAGATGTGGCGTGGCATTTCATCATTCATAGTTATCAGAAAGCTCCGGGTTTGTCACCAAGGGTCTCTGCCGAGGGTGCTTTGTTCCTTCTTGAGACACTGATGAGAGCAGAGTGGGTGGCTTGTTGAGCAGATGGAATTACTTTCAATTGTATGAGTTATAGAAAAGAATTCCTGTGGCTGCTAAGAACCTTGTAAGGGTAGGTGCGGTCATGCCACACAGTATTTGCCTCTGTTAACTGCAAGTTAGTCTTATTAAAACACAGAGAGAAGGAACAAATGCGAGAAGGGAGTGAGAGGGGAACTATTTGTGAGCCAGTGATCATAAATTTCTAGTGTCCCTGAAGCAGTGTGCTTTGAAAGCAGGGCTAGAGGAGGTGACCCCAAAGGTTAATTAGTGTCACAGTGAGATTTTATGACATGCCCTACTTCCTTCCATAGATTGTACCCTGTGGCAAAGGCATGACCTCAGGATGCCATGGAAAGTCATCCTGCCTCTTTAACTTTTCCTTTTATATACAAGCAGTGACAATTCTCAGTTTAGGTGCACATGCCTTCCATAAAGACAGTGGTTTGGCGATGCATTTCCCATGTCATTCCTATAGACAACAGTGAACGTTGTATTTAATTCTTCAATTAAAGTAATTAACAAGGTATTTATTTTTTCACTTTGCCAGGCCATCTTTGAAGTCATATCCTCTGAGCACTCATACTTACTCAGCTTGGAAATCTTGATACGGATGTTTAAAGATTCTAAAGAATTGAGTGACACAATGACTAAAACCGAGAGGCATCACCTTTTCTCCAACATTACAGATGTCTGTGAGGCCAGCAAAAAGTAAGTACTCTTCAGTTTGCCTGTGGCCAGTCTGGGACAGTACTTACCAGGGACACTGTGTCCTCTGAGAGAGGAGTGGCTGGGCTTAGGAAATCTCTCTCCACACAACTGGCTGGTGTCTTCATCCGTGAAGTCAGTTTCAGGATGTGCTGTGAGCTGGTGATTTAGATGTTGAGCATCTGTGTTTGCCCCTTGTCTCAGGTCTCCCCAGCCCTTCTCCTTTCCTGCATCTGTTCCTTTGTTTCTTTGTTTACAGGAGCAGGAGCCTGCTCCAGGCTAGGCTGTGACACTTGTCTATTTTAGTAAAAAAAAGGACAGGCTTCGAGCTTTTATCTTCTGTACAAATAGTTGAGGAGACTGTAACAGTGTTTTTAATTATGTCACTTTGAGTTTTGTCCTGAGAAGTTGATACATTCATTTTTGTAGTACATTTCCATACATTCAAAACTTATATTCAACATTTTTTCTAGATTTGTTTTTTTTTCATTTAAGTATTTCTGCGTATACACATATGATATTTTATGGATAAATACCTCAATGTTTAATAATGAAATTTTGTTTATAATTTTATCCTATTTTATTTTTTAATGTGTGTATAGGTATGTGTGTAATAGATTCATTTTTTTTTAAATGCTGATGGCACAAAGGGTTATATGGTAAGAAATTCTCTTTATGTACTGCTTGCTGGCCACCTGGAAAGTAGCTAGAGCAAACATTTCTTCCTTATGTGTCTTTCAAAATAGATTATGAGTTATGTGAGGAAATATACTTTTTCTCATCACTCTGTGGGTAAACATTCTTCCCCTTAACCCTTTCACCTAAATTTTATAAGCCATTACACATCTGTAATTAAAAGTATCTCCCCTTTTAAAAATACTTTTTTATTGCAACTAAGGCACCAAATTACCAATTGGGCAGCAGTATTCAGGGAGCAGAGCATGGGGCTGATGATCCTTCTCAGATCTGTCAGTTCAGTAAGGACTGCAGATGCTGTTCCTCTAATCCACCGCAATTTATTTATTCAGTAATAGATAATTCTATAAGGAAAATGCACATCTGTCTATTAGAGTACCTGTGATGTACTTCCTCTCTTTGTTGATGTCCAGGTTTTTCTCTTTTTAGCCTTACTAAACTTTGACCATCTTCTTGCTATAGAGTACTTCAGGATCGTGATCTATAATTCTTGCTCTAGATCTGGAGTCAGCTGTTTGCCCAAAGAGCCTTAGTGTCTTTTGGTGTTTTTGAAGAATTCAGGAGGTGCTCATTGCTGGATGGCTTTTGACTTTCAGTAGATAACCAAAAAACAAAAGGTCCAAATTCAAACCTACAGAACAAGATACACTCAAAAAAAAGCCTGTAGGTACACCACGCTCATCAAAATACATGCATTAAATGTGCAATTTTTATATGTCTGTTTAAGCTCCATAAAGCTTACACAGTTTTATCAAACCAAGAAGCCCAGGTCATTGTCCCAACCACCTGCTCCCTCCTTGTATGGTTAAATTTTAAAAATTACTGAGTTTTATTATATTTATTTGGGGTAGGGGTGCAGTGTGCCATAATGTGTGTGTCAGAGGACAACCTTCAGGAGTTAGTTTTGTTCTTCCACCTTGTGAGTTCAGAGAATTGAACCTGGGTTGTCAGGGTTGGTAGCAAGTGCCCTTAACTGTTGAGCCATCTCACTACCCTCCTCTCAAAAGTTACTGTTTATCTTTGCTTTTAATGTAAATGTGTGTGTACACATATAAAAACACGCACACATATTCTATCTCTTCTCGTAGTTACTACAAGCATATCCCTTACACTTGACTCAATCTCTCTTTTTTCACATAATGAGATGGACTAGAGGTTGCTCACTAGTCATTTATAAAGACATCTATACTCATTTCTGCCTGCCTGCTTCTCCATTGAGAGGCTGTGTCATGGCTTACTCATGTAGCCCTCTGTTTATGGACATAGGCTTTTTTTTTTTTCAGCCTCACTATGCCCTTTGTACATATGCTTTGTTGCTTTGTTGTGTTTTAGTTATTTTATCTTTGGAAAAAATTTGAGGAGGAATTGCAGTATCAAAGGGCGAATGCGTATGCACTTTTGTACTGTATTGCTAAATTCCCTTCAAGGTATTTGAACCACTTTGCATTACCACTAAGAACAGACAACTCCTTGCTCCTCCACAGCCTTTCCAGCAGCCTGTCAACAAATCTTTAGATTTTTGTCAATCTGTTAAGCAAGGAGTGTTATCTCAATGTGGTTTTAGCATTTCTCTTAAACTTTTTTTTTTTTTTTTTTAATTAAAACATTCTGGAACATACTGTGGTCCAACTGACAACTAATGGTATTTTTCAGCACAGTAAGTAGACTATTCTCAGTAATGAACATAGGATATTGAAGCTTTAGGGTAATAATGAGAGCATTAGTGTGAACTCACATGTTGTTCACAGGATAAGATTTGAGAAATCCATCACTGGGAGATGGGGAAGGTTTGTCATTGTGAAAATGCCTTAGATTGATGTGCACTTGCAAAACCTAGATGGTGTAGCCTACTACACACCTAAGTGATATTGTAATGCAGATGATATTGGCTATTTCTCCTAGAGTCACGAACAAAACAGAATCAAGTAAGCATAAGAAAAAATAAGACACAGGAAACATGTGATACCAGATGCTGCTGCCAGTGTAACATGGCATATGACTTTATAAGCTTTTGTTCTTTAAGTAATAGAAGTGTAATTTGGTGATAAAAGTGTAACAAGGAAATGCATGAACTGCTGACATAGTTTTGTCACAGTCAAATGTTTGTTCTTACTCTGCTTTTGTACAGATGGCAGCACCTTAGGATTGTTTATAGCAATGTCACCACAAACACGAGGAAAGCATTGTTCTACGACCACATGGCCACTATAAAGTGGTTAGACACTAGACATTGTTTAGTGTCATTATTTTTTTATGAGACTACCATCTTCTGCGTTGTCTATTGTTGACCAAAAGTTCTATGGTGCACCACAGTGCAGTTTTGTGGGTAACATGTAACACAAGCAATCCAAAAAGGAATCTGGAAGTCAAAATTTTCTTGAAAGATTGCTGAATTCAGTAATGTGAGTTTAATTGAGTTATAGGTCTATAATAGGAATAATTATGCAATCAATTAAAAAACTTTAGAAGAATATTTTAAAAATTATTTTTTTCATAATATATTCAGAATATAAAGATCCAAAGAGAAGAAATTTAAATTGTTAGATTTTAATTGTTTGAAAGGTAAAACTTATCAGAACATAAAAGATACCCTGGAGTTATAGCTCAGTTGATACCTGGCATGCATAAGACACTGGGCCCATTCATTCCAAGTAACACATAACCTGGGTATGGTGACTGTAGAAGCCCGTTCTTGGGTTCCTCGTGGCTTTACCCAGTAGGTCTTAATAGAGGATGATCAGGACCACGGGCCTGAGTGCAGGTGTCTGAGATGGTCTGCACTTGGCTGTGCTGGGGGAGGAGGTCTTTTGCTCCACCCCTTGGCGTCTCTATAAAAACCCTGGGCCAGAGACAGTTGGGGCCCGTTGGAATAGGTTCCAGGCCCTCTCGAGGCTATCCTTTATTTTCTATCTGTTTATCTCCGCAAGATTCTCCGCTATAAATCCTTCTATCTCATATTTCCTGCTGATCGCACTCAAGAAAACTCTGGGAAGCTGTGGGGGTGGTGGGTAAACGCCCCACAGGTGACCCACTCCTGCAATCCACCTTTCAAGAGGGGGCAACTAGAGTTAACTTTATCATTGACTACATCTTTAACTTGAGGCTACCTTGAGCTACACAAGACCTGTCTCAAAATAAAAAATAGAAAACATAAAGAGTAATTACCTTTGTCTAATAGAATTGTTTCTTTAATTTTTGTAGTTTACTTCATATAACTCATATCATGTTTAAATAGTGAGACACAGAAGCCCATAAAAGGAGAAATGAAACAAGTGGCCTGAAATGTGCACCTAAAATACAATAAAGACATTGAACAAATTCATGACTGATAAGTCTGTATCTAGTTAAACCTGAAATAAGTCAGCTTGTTGAATTATGGATTAAAATTCCATTTTAATTTTAACCATTCACACAGTTTAAATATTTCATGAATTTATTAGAAGGCTTTCATATCTGTAATAACACATAGTACATAGCTATTCTGAACATTAATACTTTAGTTTTATTTAAAAAAAATTAAACTGTAGGGTCTGGAGAGATGGCTCAGGAGATGAGATAATGTTTTACTCTTGCCGAGAACCCAGGTTCAATTGCCGGCATCTACATGGTAGTTTACAACCACCCATAACTTCAGTTCTAGAGGGTCTAACGCCCTCTACTGACTTCCATGTGCACATGCAGGCACAATACTCATACACACAAAGTAAATAAATCTAAAATAAAACATTAAAAAACATTAAAAAAAACCTAACTGTAGAACTTCTCAACTTTCATTACAAAAATAAAACCAGATGTACTTTCATTAATCACATATCTACTTTGTTTCCCTTGGAACACAGTACTCTGATTTGGATAGCTGCCCATGTTGTGTGATCTGTCAAATCTCAACAGAGCTCCTTCTGCTTGATAACCCTGCATTTATATTACAATAATTCCAATTACAAACATTTATTTGATTAAATTTGGAATGTCATTTCATAGATAGCCTTTTAAAAAAGGAACATGCTTAAAAGACTTGCAGGGCCTTTGTGATGCAGCAGTCACTTGATGAACATCAGGTGTGACTCTTAAGATCTTAAACATAGCACTCACGAAAGGGTCTCCAGTGTAAGAAAATGTAAAACCCCAGATAAATGCTCATTACCAACAGTGGACAGTGCTGATGAAGCAGAGCATTGTGGATACAGCAACGCCCATCAGCATGATTGTTCTTTTATGTAATGAAACAGATAGCCGTAGGTGATAGCATATTTAGTGTAGATTGAGGTCAGAACATTGTTGACATCCAGGTTGACAATGTGGCATCTGGTACCCTTTATGGCACCTCAGGCTCCTCTGTTTGCTGAATAAACACCAGGAGGCCCTTCAGTGTGAGAGAGCATTATTTGCACACAGGCAGCAAGGACAAAGACCATTCTGATTTTAAGTGTATGCATAGGCACCTGTCAGTGGTGTGTCCCTTTTAGATTCTCTTCGATGTGACAAATCACTCATTTCAGTCACTCTTACAGAGCCTCCTGTTCTGCTAGGCTAAGGGCTACACCACATTTTAGCCAGTTTCTGCCTTGTGGATGCTGGTGTTGTGGGGCTGTAGAACAACCCTAGCATGTGTGCTGAGGCACCCCAAAGCCTAACACCTGCCTGGAAATGGGGATGTTTGGGTCATAATAGAGGTCATGGGCTTAGAGGGAAATGGTGAGGTCAAGGGAGAGGAGGCTGGGTTTCTACTGTTTGTTGAGGAATTTCATCCTTAGCATTTGTATAGGGGGCTAAATGTTTGTGTTGGAAAGAACTATGTAGAACCTGCTGTAGAGCGAAACAACCTATGGCGAGAGACTTGAGGCATCAGTAACATAGTCAACTATGGTGGGAATGTGATAAAACAGAAAGAGGAAGAACTCAAAAGGTGTTTAGAATGCGGATTCTTGAGGACTTGGTAGAAAGAGCAAAGCTTCGTTTGCTTCCTAGGTTTTTGCCTGGCTAACTATGGCTGGAGCTTCTGTAACATTGGAATGTAGTGAGGGAGAAAAGATTCCTGTATGGGACATGTTAAACATGGAAATGTGGCACATGATGAGGTGTCTAGTTGAAAGGAGTTTCCTTAATGCCAGTACTCAGGATGCAGTGCCGGGAAAATCTCTGTGAGTTCAGTTCAAGACCAGCCTCGTCTACATAGTGAGTGAGTTCTAAGACATCCAGAGCTATAAAGTGAGACCCGGTCCCAAAGAAACAAAACAAATACAAACAAGCACATAAAAAAAAGGAAGAAAGGAAACCGCTGTAAAGAATTCTTGAATGGCTCTGTAGAATTGAGTCACAAAGGTGGTTCCTATCACTGTGGGTTTAAATAACTTATTAATCTTATAGCAGAGGTTTTTAAAGTGGTGATGACGAAACCATATACCTCCAAGGAAATGTATTTTTGAGTAATCCTGTGGCTTGCCATGAGTAGATGGGGTCTAGGTACAATTGGTAATAGTCCTGCACAAATGTGAATGCCCACCTTGAAATTTATAGATGGAGTACAAAGACAAATGTCAGCATTTTGACCCAGAAACACTTGAAGAGGCTATGGTTGGAATAAGTGAGCTAGGTAGTATAAGAACTACACAGTGGGTACTGCCTTCCGATCCTTTGGCTCTGGTGAATTTACTTCTCGATAGCATCTTTCTTGGCGCTATGGGCCTGCCAACGGTCTGCTTTCAAACTCTTTGTTAAAAGTCTATATGGAGGGAAAGCTAGCCTCCTGCTGACTCTCTCTGTGATCTCTCCTAGAAGGAACGCCACTCTGTTTTCATAGGATGACTAGAGAAAAGTCTAGAAAGGTGTGGTACCAGGATGGCTGTGGGCCAGTCTGTGGACAGTCTTTGACTCTCAACCATGGATCTACTTACTTGTACCTTAACTGAGTGAACATCTTGCCTGTGTCTCAAATTTGTGAGATAACTTGACTCATGGTCTTTTTCTCTTTCAAGGATCAATGATGTTCTAAAAGCCTGATATGAAAATAGAAATATTTGATATAATCTTCAATTTAAAAAAAAAATAGGTTTGTGTCATAAATAGAAACCACGCATGGCATGTGCTTTGCCTGTTTGTTTCCCTTTAATTTTTGTTTGGGTGTCCATTTAGAATAATGTACATATAATACTGCTGTATTAATGGTAAGTGTTATTGCTTTATGTCAATTTGCAATAGAATATGTCCAATTCTAATTAAGAATTTAAAATACTTTCCTATTAAAGGTTGATACTGTCAGCAAAGGAAATTCACTCATTTGCTGCTAAGTATTAGCCACCCATTTGTGGTCAGAAACTATAAGGTCTAAACAAAGGCTAATTGTGTTAGAAAGTTTTCTGCAAAATGAAAATTAGACGATTCTTTGATGTTTTATATATAATATATTTTTACCTCCAACTCTGTGCCTTCATTTTGAACATTATGTCATTGTGAGCAATTATTTGCATCCTGTAAAAGAGGTAGTGGAAGAGCTTTGCAAGTGGAAAAAGCTATTTCTTTTTTTCCCATTAAAGAAATTGAAACATCTGATTTCTTCAGAAAGCCATATGAAGCAAAAACTGCCTGTCTCCTGCAGCGTGCCGTCAGAATGCCCTTCAGCGTGCTCTTGTGTCCTGGGGAGATGATTTTTTCCTGGCATATAATGAGCAGCTGACCCCAACTCTTCTAGTTCCCGCTTTGTTTAGGGAGTAAACTATGATAACAGTAAACACATGGAACAATACTCACCTGATTTGCTTGTCCATTTAAATCCAATTTATATTAAAATTAAGATATCAAGGGACATTAAATACTATTGTTAAGTACATATGCCTTATGAAATTGCTTAATAGTACCCAAAATGGCATTTTGTTCAAATAATGGCACAGCCTATGTGTACTCTGAAATATGTTTTCTATTTGGTATTAAAATTCTAAACTTTAGTGCATTAACCAAATAACAGTAAACCTCCCAAAGTCTTTAATGGCATTAATATTAGCATTTCACCCTTTTATCTGATTCATACAGCTAACTTCTAAAAGAAAAGCACATTAAATGCAACTAGGCCAGAGAATACAGAACTCTTTAGATCAAGGGACCTGTTTAGTTTTTGCCCTGAAGTAATGGCTGTTCTGGAATTCCTTGTTAGCAAATGTTCCTTCTTTATTCAACATGTAATATAATTTACCAGAGACTCTTTGGAAAGGAAGCTCATTGCTCTGCTTACCTTTAGTAAACAGATAAACTGTGTTTTCCTTTCCTAAAACCAATTTCTCCAGCAGACACTTCACAGACAGAAGCATAGAGGCCATTCTTTGTGACCTTTATTGGCTTTTTCCCCACCTGGAGACAGATGCCCAAGGAGTTTATTTGAAATTCTCTGCAAGCCTCTCACACAAATGTGTGGGAAGTGACAACAGAAGAAATAAGTAGTCATCTCAAGCAGAAAAATAAGGGCTACTCCAGTCTCCATGGATGCAGTTCCTCTAGTTAAGAATTCGGAAACCGGGTGGAGAGCTGAGGGTTTGCAAAACTGACCAGCAGATGCTGCTGAGTAGAAACGGGTAACTGGAAACACATACTCATTCTGAAATCCTGGTGAAGATGGTGTGGGCCATCAACTAGCAAACTCACTGGGATGGGCACCAGCAGTGGTATTTTGGGCCAAGCTGGATGCTCAGAAACTATTTCAGGCAACTCAAAAAGTTTAAATTGAAATTGGCAGTAAAAGAAGCCGAAAAATAGCCAGCCCTAAAGCCAGAATAATCCTACTATTGAGGCCTACTCAGATTTAGGACGCTTTCCTCTGAAAAGGACAGAAGTAGGGGAAGTTGAGGTGAAAGTATAAGTGACTGGAGATGGGAACTTCCTGAGAGACGGTCACACCTTGGATCCGTCTTTGATTCTACATGTCTGAATGATGCTCCTCTGGACCTCAATGACAAGGAAAAAAATAGGTGAACACCGGGATAGGTGACGCAGGCCCAGGTGTGGACTTAGGATCTTATGACAGTGGACACTTGGAGTATTTTACTCCCATTCTTCTCCTAGGTCACCTCTAGCCAGGTACCTGTGGACCCTTCACTCACCCCACCCCTTTTTGTCAAGTCATAATTAGCATAATATAGGTTTGATACCATAATACAAACTTCAACAGTATTTATGTGCAAATATATTATTACTATTATCAGTATTTGCAGGAAGCAGTATTTGAAAATTATAGTTCCTACATGTAACCCTCAAATTTCAAAGATACATTCATTTTAGTAAAATGTTAGGCAAGGGCTTACTGATTCTAAATTCTAAAAAGGTTCCCCCTCGCCCCTTTCTACAAGAAAATCTGTATCCTTAACCTTCTGTGAATTGTTTTGATAAATAAAAATTACATGCAAAGTCTTTAGGACAACACCATGTAAGCAATCATACAACAATTCCTTTTCAAATATTTTTAAATACTTTCAAACATTTATTTAGTAGTGTGGGAGGCATGTGTATGTGTGTGGGGGTGGGTATGCATGCCACAGCCTGTGTATGGAGGTCAGAGAACAACTTGAAAGTCTCTTCTTTCCTTCAAGGGATGGAACTCAGGTACTCAGGTCAACAGTCTTGGAGGGAAGCATCCTTGCCCATGGAGGTATCCTAAATATGTCTGGATTTTGTTTCTCCGGCTTTGTAAAAATATTCTCTATTTAATTGCCTCTGCTAGCATTGGTCAAGAACAAGGCTTACAAGTAGGCTTAAACTAGAGTCATCTGGAAGAGAGAATCTTAACTGAAGAATTGCCTCCATAACATTGGCCTGTGAGCATATCTGTGGGATATTTTCTTGATTAATAATCTATATGGGGAGGCCCAGCCCACTGTGGTCAGGGCCACCCTGAGGCAGGATTGTATAAGCAGTCCAAGTCATCCAAAAACAGTGTTCCTTCATGGCCTCTGCTTCAGCTCCTGTCCACAGATTCCTGCCCTGATTTCCCTCAGTGATGGACTGTGATGTGGATGTGTAAGCCAATAAGCCCTTTCCTTCCCCGAGTTGATTTAGTCAGTATTTTATCACAGCAACAGAGATCTGAACCTAGGACAGTGGTGATGGGTCACAGCATATGATCAAAGCCAAAGCAAATGGAGGCTATTGTAATCATACAGGATATATTAACTAGGATTTAGTTGGCAACTAAAACCTGGTGTTTTCCATGTAAATGGTAAGGTCTTCATACCAATGTTTGGCAAAGGCCCTGGCATGCTCCGGCTGCCAACTGGGCTGTTGCAATGACCTTTATGCAGGCATTTGGGGCTATATCTCCCCTTCACCTTTATGCATTGCCTACATAAGTCCATGAGTTCTGAGTTGTCACACAGAGATTTAAGTTCAGATAAAGATACCAGTTGGAGCCCACTACACTGTTAGCAATTTAGTTTCACCGAGACCAACTTTAAACTGGAGGAGAAATCTATGGAAAAAGAAACAATGGCTGGAGTTTAGTTGCAGTATTTCATCTGCCTTCCATTTGCAGCTGTGGATTTTGAACCATTTCATAGATTTTTTTTATTTGACTCCGCCAGTTGTGACTAAAGCAAGCAAGACCACCCAGTTTTTTTTGGCAATGGAAAAGATCTTAATGTAAACTTGATGGTGTAGCCAAGTTAAATCTAGCACTTGGTTTAAGCACAACAGGGCTGGTGGGTAAATGAAGTTGCAAAGGCAAGCTGTTGTGAGTGTTCTAGTTGTTTGCTTCTAAACTGTTGTGGGTTCACTGTAAGCATCGAAGTGTGAGTTTTCCTTATCTCAACACCAGTAGTTTCATCTGACTGGATCCTTTTAGAATACCATCAAGTACCATCATTTTCTGTTCCAAGTAAGAAGGTTGAGCCCAAACTAATTATGTGAATCTACTTAAACTCATTGCTTAAATTTTATTTTTAAGAAAAGTGAGGTTTTTGATTCTTCAGATGTGTTTACCCTGGACAACCTATCAAAAAATAACACATGTAGAAGGTAAGAATTTTGTCTGGCCGGACCATGGTGGCACACGCTCATAATCCCAGCACTCGGGAGGCAGAGGCAGGCGGATCTCTGAGTTTGAGGCCAGCCTGATCTACAGAGCAAGTTCCAGGATAGCCAGGGCTACACAGAGAAAGCCTGTCTCGAAAAACGAAAGAGTTTAGTCTAAAGAACTGAAGTTCAGGGACTGGAGAGATGGCTCAGCAGTTGAAAGCAGTGGTTGCTCTTCCAAAGGACTGGGGTTCAATTCCCTTCACCCACATGGCAGCTCACAACTGTCTGTAACTCCAATTCCAGGAGATCTGACACCCTCACACAGACATACATGCAGGCAAAACACCAATCACTGCTCATAAAATAAAAATAAATTAATTTTTTTGAAAAAAGAACTAAAGTTCCATTTAGGGTTCAAGGGAACACACACACACACACACACACACACACACACACACACACACGCACACACACACGGAAAACGGAAAATCACTATGATTTGCTTTTTGGCATTCATCCTCCAGTGGAGAATTGTAAATGCTTTTCTTATATCTGAATGGCTTTGACCTCTTTAAATATGTAGACCTTACAAGCCAAGGCATTGTGTGCTCTGTGACATGCTGGTTTCATTACCCTGTTATATCCTCATGGCCACTGTAAGCAAGGGTGGTTGTCCATTGTCTTTACTATAAACTGTCTCTGAATGTAGTCCTGCCCCATTGCAGTGCTATAGTATAATCTGAACATAAGCAAATAGATTGTACAAGTGTCTGGCAGTTTGCAGTTCACTGTATTAAAAAGGCATCTCAATAGCTTATGTTAAATTCCTTCAACTTCTTCACCACTGAGTGGAGGAAGAAAAGAAAAATGTATGTTTGGAAAGTGAGGACTTAATTCAGATTTATACTTTTCTGATACTCAGTATGAAAAATATATTTCCAAAATAAACTTTAGTGGAAAAGTTTGAAAGCCTCCCAGGATTTAAGTGAACGGATTCTTTAACTCTTAAGTGGTAATGTAAATATTGAGCAATCCGTGGTCAGATTTTATTTTAATTTTTTAAGATCTCAGCTTTGTGTAAAAATCTGTGAAAATACAATTTCCCTTAAAAATTTAAAGATTCTTTTTCTGTATTCTAGGAGGAGAGATGAATAATATCTTAAATATCAACTCAGCATATTATTACCATTCTCTACAATTTTCCAGGATCTAGATTAAATCATTGTATGTCTAGGAGAATATTCTGAGTGGCTCATAAGTTTAGCGAATGTCTTTAGGTATGGATCTTAACAGGGCCTTTATCTTCACAGTGTTTTCTTTGGATTTCCAAAAGGTTTCGGGAAATGACTTGGGCTTCCAAAAAAACTTTGTGGAAAGGTTCCATGGAAATGTCAAGATTGGCTGAGATTGACCCTGTCACTTGTGGGGATTCAGACAAAGGTCTCCTTGTAACTAGCAAACTGCCTTTGTATTGGGAGTTCATTGGAATGTCTTTTCTGCAGAGGGGACCCATCTGGAGAAGCAGAACAGGGCACAATAGCAGTGTTTGTGCTGCCTGTGGAGGGGCCCTGCTTCCCGTTCTCTGTGGCTTGGGTGCCTCTTGATGCACATTTGCTTATGCAGACACAGGTCTGCACTTGTGTGAGCATGGGGAGCCCCTGAAAAATATGCTGGAAATCGCCTTCCTCGACTCTCCATCCCACAACTTGAAATTTTACCTGACTGCATTTCATTGAAAAAAACAAAACAAAACCAGAAGTTATTACAGCACTAAATTATTTTATTAGATGTCTCTAACATTATGTTAAAGGTCTTTTAGGAGGAAATTTTTTTTTTTTTTTTTTTTTTTTTTTTTTTTTTTTTTTAATGCTCTCGGAACAACTGACACTTTGGGGCAGGTTTTAAGACATTCTCATTCTGAGGGAAGGAATGGTTTGCCTCGGCTGTGTTAGTCCCACCCCTGGATTTGAACCTTCCCCCTTTATCCCTTTACCTTATCTATAGTTCTATAGAACGCCGTCTGTGATCAGAATGAAGTTGGCTTGCGCTGCCACGGCACCCTTACTACCTATTCATAGACTCACAGATTGAGAGCTCTCTCAGCACTGTTTTTGGACCAGGTGATTTCTATTTGTCATGAATTATCCTTGAAAAATATTATTATTAAGATTCAAAACTCTCTTTCTGGGCATTGGTGCAGCACATCGTTGATCCCAGCACTTGGGAGGCAGAGGGAGGTGGATTTCTGTGAATTCCAGGCCAGCCTGGTCTACAGAGCTAGTTCTAGGACAGCCAAGGCTAAAATAAATAAATAAATAAATAAATAAATAAATAAATAAATAAAGAAAGAAAGAAAGAAAGAAAGAAAGAAAGAAAGAAAGAAAAGAAAAGATTCAAAACTCTCTTTTCGTACAAGCTGTTGAGCAAAACATATGAAGAAAAATCACATTTTTTTTTCTGTATTCTTTAGGGATGTACAGGGAAGAAACACTTGCCTTTGCCCATTTTATTTAGCTTTTGAGGCATTAACTAATTCCCAACTTCAAAGACTGGCTTTTGTTACTCATATCTCTTTTCCTGATAATGGAGGGAGCAAGGAATCTCAATCTCATCCCTGAGTCTGTCACTTCCCCCTCTGCCTATCAGCTGTTGAGTGAGTTTCTCCCTCTGCGAGAGCTGATATTCATCGGACTAACCACAGGATTAAAAGCCATGTCTTTTAGGTCTTTGCTGAAGCAACATTATCACCAGCTCCCACTGGAGAAATCCAAATTACTGCTAGTGCCTGCCTTTGCTCAGCTGTAAATTCTTCCAGTGGTATGTGGTTCAGAAAGTGACCCTCACAGAGATGGAATACGCAAACTTTACCTAAGGCTCATGTATGTATTATGTTAGGGTCTGAAAGTGGCGGGAGCCTTGAGGATCTCTTGAAAAAATATAGCTATATGTATCACTATACCATTTTTAAAATTTGGGACAAATGAGCTTGAGGCAGTAAGTAATCTCTTAATACAATGGTTCTCAACCTTCCTAATGCTGTGACCCTTTAACACAGTTTCTCATGTTGTGGTGACCACCCCCATCCCAACCACAAAATTGTTTCATTATTACTTCATAAATGTAATTTGGTACTATTATGAATTGTAATATAAATATCTGATATGCAGGATATCTGATACGTGACCCCTGTGAAAGCATTGTTGGACCCCCAAAGGGGTCGTAACCCACAAGTTGAGAACCACTGTCCTAATAGGAGATAACTCTGAAAATTATTTTCTGAGAGTGAACATCAAAGTTCTAAAAAGCAGGTGGAAAAAGGGAGTTTATAGGCAAGTCAGAGGGCTTTGCACCTTCTTCCAGGAAAATACAATGCAATATTTTGATAATTTTAGTTAATTTTTTTTTTTTTTTAAAGACCTGGCATTGACTTGTAGGCAAAGTCTGAATTCATGAACGCATACACCAGCCAGAACTGCTTTTGACCTAGTTGTGGTGCCTGCATTTCCCTTTGTAGCCGTGTGCTCCTCCTCAGGGGCTGGCTCAGCATTTGCCCATCTGGAGGAAGTTTCTCCATTTTACAACTCCAGGAACAGTGGTTTAGAGGCTCTGCCTTTGACCACTCAAAATGATAATTGTATGCATGAAAAATTCAAATTCTGTTGCGGACGATGCAGTGAGAAATAAGTCCCTAATAAAGCAGCTTCTGTTATAGCTTCCAGAGATGCACAGGCAGAGAGTGTAAGCACAGTGCTAGTGACTTTGCTTTTAGTTCTATCAGATAGCCAGAGTTTTAAATGAAAAATAACACCAAGTATCCTTTTCTCCCTTCTTCTACCCTCCTAATATGCTGGCACTTTCTATCCTTTTCTCTGTAGGAACTTAAAGAGATTATTTATTATTAGTGTGTGTGTGTGTGTGTGTGTGTGTGTGTGTGTGTGTGTGTGTGTGTGTGTGTGTGTAAGAGAGAGAGAGAGAGAGAGAGAGAGAGAGAGAGAGAGAGAGAGAGAGAGAGAGAGGATGCCATGGTGTATATCTGAATTTTAGCAGACAGACAACAGTTCTCTGTTCTCTCCTCCAGCTTTACATGGGCTCAGTGGGATTGAACTTAGATCATCAGGCCTGCATGGTTGGCGGCACATGCCTTTACCCACTGAGCCGTCTCACGGGCCCCGCTTTAGGAACTTGTCATGAATAAGCTATACATTGCTAATAGTCATTTCTGTAAGCATAGGACTCTTTTAAGCATTGTGTCTTTTTCTTTCATAACATAGTTAGACTATGAGATTTTTTTTCTTAAGAATTATCTGTTTTTTCACCTATAGGCCCAGGCCCTAGAAATACAGAGTAAACATAGTAGACAGAATGCCCATTCCTGTGACTTGGTGAAATAAGCATGCATGGAAAAGATGCCAGAGAGACAGGGAGCCCCTCAAAGGGGGAGCTTCACCTGGTTCAGGAAACCATGAAGTGACCTTCCTTACTTCATAATTACCCTTCCTACCTTTGTTACTCATGAGATTGACCTCATAATGTAATGGCCTTCAGCTATCTAGAAATCCTGTACTCATCACAGGTTGTTAATTATTTATACTTAAAAATACTTTCATTAAAATTGGACAACTGATGTGTGGAACATAACTTACTTAATAAACCAATATTTCTGTGCTGCAAATAAATTAATTATTTAGCCACAATATGAAGATACATTATTTAAGATGGGCGTGGTGGTGCATGTCTTTAGTCCCAGCACTCAAGAGGCAGAGGCAGATGGATCTCTGAGTTTGAGGCCAGCCTAGTCTACAGAGTGAGTTCCAGGACAGCCAAGGCCACACAAAAAAACTGTCTCAAAAAACCGTGTGTGTGTGTGTGTGTGTGTGTGTGTGTGTGTGTGTGTGTGTGTGTGTGTGTGTGTTTAAAGAAAACCCAAAGCTGAGTAATGCTACAGTTCAAAATACTAAACATATGTCTCATTTGAATGCATAGTTTTTCAACTATTTCCCTGCCTCTGAAGGGTTTATACATTTTGAGGGTTTGGTATCAGGCAGTTAATACAGTTTAAGAAAAAGGCATCTGGCTTATGCAGTCTCACTAAAATCTCCTTTTACATCATGTCCTCAGGGAATGCTTAGTTTTGTTAAAATTTCTGTAAGTCAAGCTTTCACTTTACTTTTAAAATACCCGGTTAACGTATTTGAAATTGGAAATGTAAATAGCACAGTCAGCCAACCGTAGGGGTAGCACATCACTAGTTGGACAAAGGCGACACTCACCATGCTTAGTTTAGCTCTCATAATAAATCACATGGCACACCTGAGTTCATTTTATGTTGACCTTGCTTTGTGGTTAACTTTTTCCATGCACACATTCCCAGCCTTTTGAAGTTGAACAAGACAGCACCCTGCCTATATTAACAATTTCCCATTGTTGACGAAAGGCAACCTAAGGGGACAGGCTTATTGTAGCTGGTTTGAAGGCACAGGCCATCGTGGCTGGGAAGGCCTGGTAACGTCCATGGCTGCAGGAGTCCATGGCTGAGGCTTCTCACATCTCAGTGGACCACGCAGTAGAAAGAGGTGAATTCTGGCCCTTGGCTGTCTTTCTCCTTTTTGTTTTTTAATTCAGATGAAGACCCCAGCTCATGGAGTATAGTGTTATTCATGTTCAACATAGGTCTCCTCTCCTAGTTAATCTTCCCTAAAACCACTTTCACAGACACACCTTAGGAAGTACCCTACGAATTACCAATCATGCTTACAGTCAAAGCCAACCACCTGCTATCATATCCTTAACTACGGTCCATCTGACGAGCTGGTGAGGTGTTCATTGTAACTTTATGTTTCAGTTGTGATTTCTGTTCCTTAAAATAGTCTCAGAATAGCAGGCCGGAGTGCTGTCAAGTGTGTAGTATTCCACACAGCAACAAGACTGTGTTACACCTTGGGGAAAATGTGCACATTTAATAAATTTTCCCATGCTTTAAGTTGCATTTTTAATGCTATTGGCATGAGTTCAGTGTCAGAAAAATCATATTTATGTAATTTTAACTATAGGTACAGTCGTATTGGTGTTAGTTTATATTAAAGAATCAGATATTTCTCTCTCTCTCTCTCTATATATATATATATGTAAAATAAGGTGGGTTAAAACACATTAAACAAAGTTATATGTTGATTATTTGATAACCCTGTGATTAGAAGCTTCTAGAAGCTTGACGCAGGATTCTACTTGCAGCTTAGTTAGTTCAGTATTCACTCATTCATTATTCTCAGCAACTTTGTAGACTATCAGTACTGTGGATATTAAGAACCAACAATAATGGTAAAACCAGAAATGTCCAACTACTTGCCTTTATTTCTTTTTAGTCTTTCATTATATCCTAGGGCAAAATAGAAATAACTAGTTTAGATGTAATGAGAAGGAAAACAGTACCCTAGTGGTGAAGTATTTCAGGACTGTTAAAATCTCTAATTAATTCTTACATGCTTGTTTTAAACATTTTAAAGACTGGCAATTAGAATGTTTGCCAGTGGTGTCCTCACAGCTTAACTTGGTGGCTAAATATGCCATGGGTCTGCCTAATTCCCAATTTCTGCTGTGAGGACATGATGCCTGGCTTAGTGTGTCTCAGAATTCATGTACATTGAGTTAAGGAAGATGAAAGTGGACCGACCTTTTCAGGTTTTGTGATAACTACTTAGTACATGGAAATCAGTCAACTAAACAAGGCTTTTGTCCATACCAGTGTTTACATGTATTCTGAAGCCAAAACAGCCATTTGAGAAATTGTTATTACAGCATAGTTTACATATCAGAATATAGTGCGTTCAGCCAGGTACCATTAATATCTTTTCATATTTTAAGAAAATTTATCATCAAGGTTTTGTGGACTCTTTGCCACACTCCCTTGAAGATTGATTATGTTGCTGCCTTGGAGTTTTGCCAGAATGATATAAATAATTGGACTTAGCTTCTGATACAGTTTATTCTGGCTCAGACTATGAATATACATAGACAAGATTTTTCTACTGATAATAGTTCATCAAGGCCACATTAAGATTATGAAGAAATGGCCGGGCACACTTTTTCTTTCATTTACTCCCATTTGTAATTGAACTGTAAATGTTCCCAATTAATTAGACTACATACAGTGCAATCAATTACTGAAAATTGCAAACTTCAAAGCCTTTCTAATGAAAGACAAATATCTTACAAGTATACATCTGTCAAAATGTGATGGTAATTGTAGTAATTAATTCTTGTTCACGGTAAAAATAACACTTTAAACATTAGTGAAAGCTCAGGAGTCGTTGCTTTCATTTATGTTAATGTGAGAAACCCTTCAGGTGTGGGACAGATTTTGACATAGATGTCATTCTTTCCAATTAACAAGGTGTTACTTTTCTTTGTAACTAAACAGAAACCAGAAGTTGCAAATAAGGGTCTGTTTCTTTTCCAACACAGAACTGGTGCTTACAGGTTCCTGCCAGGCAGAAGTAAAAGTCTAGTGAGTCCCTAATGACTGAACTTGCTTCTAAATTGGAGGACTTGAAACAGATTTCCATAATCATTTCAGCTTCAATGGAAGCCCTTCACTTGCATGCCTGACATGCCTAGTCATTTGATGATAATATGTCAGCTGCCATTTCTGTAGGTCAGTGAGTGGCATACTGTGCTTAGTTCTTTTCACTTTATGTTTTCAAATCTTACCCTCACCTGTAGAGGAGATAGCTTCTTTAGTAGATGAGAAGCAAGGATTGAAGTAACGGTACCCAAGTACTAAGCCCAGCATTCAGACCCACATCTGAGTCAAGCTTACTTTCTATAGGGAGATAGAGCCAGCTAGCTGGTCTCGTGGCTGAGGAAGTTAAGATGGGCGTGGGATCGTGCTGTGTGGCAAGGGATCACCATACAGTAGGTTGTGAATTCAGCCTTGACCATCCTTGCCTTGGTGACCTCAGTATTCTCGTATATCCCAGCAATTCAGGAAAATTGGAAAACCTGGATGTGTAGGTGCATTCTTCATTTTTAATGGTGGGAGATAAATAAGTCCTCCTGCATACACCTTGAGTCCTTCTGCCAGGAGTTACTAGTCTGTTGCGTACTGTGCTGGTTTAAGGTAACCAGATAAGTGGGCAAAGCCTGTGCCAGTGTTCAGAGCCACATTCTTAAAGGTCCTTGCCAGCCAGAGCTGGGAGTGGAGATATGTCTTAAAGTATTAGGGTGAATTCTGCCATTGGAATTTAGAGAAATTAAGTATAAATACTTTCAAGCATGCTTATCTCTAATGTTATATAATATGAGACATTAACAAAATACAGCTATATGATTTGTGGTGATAAAACTGCTTACCTTATTTCATTTACCCTCTCAGCAAACATTCAATAGAAAACTTTGAGTAATACTTCTCAGGAAGATTTTATGTATCAGGTATACACATCTGCATCTATGTATGTATGTATGTATGTATATCCACACTCACTTTTTTTTCTGATTATAATTGAGTTGGCTTATTAGGAACATAAAATAATTACAAAATACTGGAGTTTAGTGAGTTAGAAAACACATGAATAAAACAGTGAGTGTGGAGGTGCATGAGTGTCATCGTCTCAGCACTCAAGAGGCGGAAGCAGGAAGATCCTCAGTTCCAGGTTGAAGTAGAAGGCAAAACCCTTCAATAAATAAATAAATACAAGGATTAAAAAAAAGTACCTGTGTGTAAACAACTGAAAAAAGATGATGATCAGGAGACCATTTTCATAGTGAATCCCCAGGTCCTCAATGGGGGCATCCTGCATATAATACTTTTATCCTCTGTTCTTTTAAAATGCTGAGTTCACAGTTCTGTGTCATGCAGTGGAGGGCAAGTTTGGGTTTTGAAAGTTGGGAGGAAAGGGACACAGGTAGGCATCCCCTTCTTCTTGTTTTCAGGCTTCTGTACATACTGATGGCTTCATGGTAGACCTCTGCCCCTGCACCTGCAGCCAGGTGCGTTTAATCAGTGCTGAGGGGATAGCTCTGTGGTCAGAACTGGCAGTCTGGATGCCGTGTAGGGCAGGCAGCAGCTGCTGCTGGAAAGAAGCAGGCATTTTGCCCCCTCTCCTTTAAAAAAAAAAAAACTAAAACATAATTGTTTCATGGGCTAGAGTGATGGCCTGGTGGTTAAAAGCACTTGCTATTCTCCCAGAGGACCGGAGGAGTTTGATTCCCAGCACCCACAGGGTGACTCACAACCTTCTGTAACTCCAATTCCAGGGTAATCTGATGCCCTCTTCTGGTCTCTTGCAGGCATTGCATGTACATGGTGCACATACATACATGCAGGTAAAATACCCATACACATAAAATAAGAATTAATCAATTAAAAAAAGACTTAATAGTTTCATTGACTTCCCTCTTTTATGTCTTTTATTTTTTCCTGTAAATCTTTAAATTAGCTTTAATAAAAAGTTCTTCAAGGAGCCGGGCGGTGGTGGCGCACGCCTTTAATCCCAGCACTCGGGAGGCAGAGCCAGGCGGATCTCTGTGAGTTCGAGGCCAGCCTGGGCTACCAAGTGAGTCCCAGGAAAGGCGCAAAGCTACGCAGAGAAACCCTGTCTTGAAAAAAAACCAAAAAAAAAAAAATAGTTCTTCAAGGAATTAATTTACATAAACCTGGAGGTTTGTAAAAGAAAGCAACCTTTATGAAATTACATTTTACAGGATCTGAGGTCCTAGTTGAGACAACTGCTTTTCATTGCTTCTGTGTGGCCCAGATGAGGAGACTACTCTCTGTAGTTGAACCAGGCTTTTAGTCTTCTTCTCGAATCCCGCAGAATAATATTCACAAGCGTTCATTTGTTTTATCTTATCCTGCTTTATTTGAGAAAGAAACCAGCAACCAGCAAGTGTTTCTTTTGCCTGGTTCTAATGAACTCTAAGGAGCGCACTTGGAAATGGTACTGTTTAACAGTAAGATATGTAAAAACCCACATGGAAAATAAAACACTGTATGAGGTTTAGTTATCAGGTATAACTAAATGTGGAGAATGGTTAGTTCAAGTTCATGCTGACTTTGTTAGCACAAGTACCAAGATATTTTCAAAATCTTATGTTTAAGAGAGGGGAGAGCCACTACAGTCTTAACACAGGCTGTCAGGTACTGAGTCTTACCATCTAACCACCCAGTCATGTTCCCTGCCCCTTCCTTCACACAGATACATCTACCTCCATCCCTCCTGAAGGACTCTAGGGCAGTCCTCCCAGGTAAAGGACAAGTAGGTGGTTTCTTTGCTCTTTCTCCAGTTCTTACTGCTAACTGGGGCCAGCTCTGCTCCAGTGGCAGAGAGTGAGAATGGAACTGAAGTGCACTGAGACTATGTTTGGGTGGAGAAGAGACCAAATGCAAAGTGTGTGTGTGTGTGTGTGTGTGTGTGTGTGTGTGTGTGTGTGTCACTCGAATGTGCGAAAGTCCAGACAAGCCTTTTCCAGTTTGTTAATATTAAGGTGTGAGTTGTAGAAACATCAGTGAAACTGGAGAATGGCGAATTGCTTACAAGTTGGTAAATGATCACCTTGCTCTGGACCAAGCACTTTGTATCTTTGTGAATGATACACCCACCATGGCTGTATCGTTCCCTGTATCATGGCCCTCCTTAGCATCCTTATGAAGATAAGAGTCGATGATGATTGAGATAGGTCCAGGCATTTAGACTGACCTAAATAAAGTGGATAAGAGGGCTGAGTAGGAAGGAAGCCAGATAAGGTTTGTGTCCACAGGCCTCACTGGGTGGGTTGTGATTAGAACCAGGTAGTTAGGAATTTAATTTGGAAACCTGGGTCATCCTGTTCTTCAAAGGGGAAAGAAGGTGATGACTGCAGAGAAGATCTTAGGAGGCAAGGTTTCAGTGGGACTTGGAAAGTGGGTCAGAGCAGAGTGGAGGATTGGGCTTAGCGCAGAGAGCCTGTTAGAGAATCTGTGTGCTTTGGGAGCAGTAAGAGAACGAAAGGGTTATGTATGAAAGTGTTCAGACAAAGGCAACATTCAGTTTTGATGACTTATAAAATGAGGGCAGGAAACAGGAACTGTATATGTCAGAGTACCCATGCTATAGACATACCTGTAATGGAGGAGGTAAGCTATTTGCAATTCAAAAACTCACCATTGTTGAAGAAAGTTAAAGGTTACCAGGGCCGTGGTTATGCTCAAATACTTCATAAGACTGGGATATGAAAGAGATTTTCTGAACATTTTAACACTTCTAGACTATGTTGCATCCACTGAAGCTCTTAGAAAGCCTGTGAGAAGGTATAGAAACAAACTTCCCCAACTTTCTGTAAATGCCACTGGTTCTCCTGACGCTGGTGTCAGGAAGGTGGTTGGGCTGAAGGCTGTGTCTTAGATTGAAGGGATGTGCTTGCTGGAATGAGGCTGGCTTCCATAAGGACATACAGTCTCCAGTTCTCGGGTGTGACAGGGCTTTTGGCTGATTTCCCTACAGACATGCTTGACATTCCCACATATCTCAGCATTGTGGCTGTGGGGAATGGCTTCAGATTGCATCCCATGAGCCTAAAGGCACTTTCGTGTCTGCTAGCCTGGGTGTCAGAGAAGGCAAACAACTGGGTTTGGGCCTCCTGACCCTGCCTCAAGCAGAACAACTCTCTTTTATTGATTGTCTTTTGAGTGAGTCGCAAGGAGATGCAACACACTACATTTGCCATCTGGGCAGCAGAAAGGAGACCTCTGTACATGAACCGAATTAGCTGACTTCAGCTCTTGTCCCTCTGCATTTCCTGGCCCCTTTACTAAAGCGCTTGCTCTGTTGAGAGAGTAATTGACGTACTATACAAATATCCCACTGCAGTTACATAACTCACAGTTTTTCTGTTGCAGTCACAGATTGCGCAACCATCACAATAACTTTTATCTTTTTTTTCATTTCTCAGAAATGAGTGCTGGGCTCATTAACATGCATTCTCCACTTGCCCCAAACTTCCCGAGCTCTGGGCAGCTTCTGCCTTCTTTTCTGTTGGGGAATTTCATGTTATCGAAGTCACACAGTTGTGATTCTGTAACTAGCTTCATCTACTAACATGATCTTTTCAAAGTCAGCCATGATGCGCACAAACCAGTACTTCATTTTTACAGCTGGTAAATGTGTCATATTTTACTTAGCCATTCGAGAGTTCCTGGGTTTTGGGCTGCTTCTCCTTCTGCTCCTGTAGATTCACAGCTGTGAACATTTGTGTGTTAAGTATTTGTGTTTCAGGTTTTCATGTCTCTTGGGTCCATTCCTCAGAGTGGAGTTCCTTGAGCTCATGGAAACTAATGTTTTGAAGCGCTCCCTCTTCCTTTTAGTGTGCACCACATGGATGCTGGTGACTGGTCTCCTTGGCTTCTCCTTTGCACTTTGGCTCAGCCTTGCCTGGCGCAGTATCCTGCCCTTCACCCTGCTGCTAAGAGGGTTATCATAGTAAAAACGTCAGAAACCTTGATGGCCCTGTTACTTTAGAAAGGAGCTGAAGTTGTTTAATACAACACTTGAGTACAGTCTAGGCCCAGGCTGCCATTATAAATTATCTTCTAGTTACTTACCAGGTTTGCATACCCTGCACCTGTTAGGTGTTTCATTATTCAAGACAGAGGAGGTCCATGCATTTCTTCATGTTACAGAGTTTTAAATTTCTTTTCAAATGTTTCAAAAGCCATACGTTTTAGGAACGCCTACAAAAATTGTATGTTTCTGCTGATGCAACAGATGTGACATGCAAGGTTAAGAGTTGTGCTGGAGACCGCTAGCAAACCTTGACATCCACCATCACATTCCGGGGCACATGTGTGTCCTTGTCTTCGCTTATGCCGCTCCGTCACCTCCTCCTTCCTCCTGCATCCCATCCTCTTTGGTGGTCACTTGGTGTGGTATACTTCCTTTAGTGTCTGTCACAGAACATGGAAGAGAAGGCGTTAGGCTCCACCATGCCATGGGTACCTGTAGCAGGGCTCTGAGGAAGTACGAGAGAAAGAGCTCCCCTCCTACACAGGTGGGGAGTATTTCGGAATTGCTTATACTATTAAATGCATACAGTGGAGCCTGGTGTATAGAAAGTGTTCAGTAAATAGTCCCTGAATGAGTAGGGGAAGGTGTCAGACTTTTCTAACAGACTTTTCTTTTTGGGCCACCAACCAGCTCCCAAATCATGACACAGAGACTTAACTATTCGTTATGAATGCTCAGCCCTGTCTTATGTTTGTTCTACTAGCTCTTATAACTTAAATTTACCGGTTTTTCTTCATCTACATCTTGTCCGGGGCTTTTTACCTTTCTTTCACTCTGCATGCCCTTTTGTGTGTCTGGCTGGCTGGCAGCTGCCTGCCTGGCTGGCCCCAGGCATCTCCCTCTCTTTCTCCCTTGTTCTCTCTTCTCCCTCTCAAGCTTAGATTTCTCCTCCTACTTATTCTTTCTGCCCACCTGCCCCACCTATCCCTCCTATGCCTAGCTGTTGATTAGACCACCAGCTTTTTATTAGACCAGTCAGGTGCCTTAGGCAGGCAAGGTGAAACAGCAACACATCTTTACATAGTTAAACAAACGCAGCACAAACAAATGTAACACATCTTTACATAATTAAACAAATGCAACACGGACAAGTGTAACACATCTTTACATAATTAAATACCTTTAGAGCAGAAGGATTATTTTGGCTCCTAGTTTCGGAGGCCTCAGTCCATAGTCCTTGTCTTTGTTGGTTCTGGAGGAGTAATATGGCTGTAGGAGTGTGGATACTTAATCACAGTGGGCAAAAAAGTTAAAAAGAAGGAAAAATTCCAGGACCTGGCACAGTCTTTAAAGTAGCCAAAGGGTACAGTAACTGAGGGGTACAGTAACCAAGGGGCACAGTAGCCAAAGGGTACAGTGACTGAGGGGTACAGTAACCAAGCCCACAGTAGCAAAGGGGTACAGTAAGCAAGCCCAAAGTAGCCAAGGGACTGAGAAAGCAAGCCCTCAGGAACCAAGGGACACCAATACTGAACATTAGGTATTAGGTGCTGGTGAGGCAATGGAGGGTGGTGGTAAAAGAAAGATTCTAGATGAGTCAAACTCATCTGCTATTGCTGCTTTAACAGTTATCACAAGCTCAATGATCTAAAACCACACTGAGATTTATTCCCTTATAGTTCTGAAGGTTAGATGTGTAAGTCAGTTTCATGGTCGCTAAAGCCATAGGGTCATAAAGGTGGCTTCTTCAGGAAGCTCTGGGGAGAACCCATGTCCTTTTCTTTTCCATCTTCTAGGGGCCAGTTGCCTCCCACGGCTTCTGACTCCCCCTTCTTTCTCTGAACCAGCTGTAGCATCCTCTCCTCCCTCACACCTCCTCCCCCGTGCTGACCTTCCTGCCTGCCTCTTATGAGGACTTTGGTGACTCCATGGGACAAACTGGGTTACCCAAGATAATTTTTTCCATCTCAATATTCACAATTGTTTCTGTAGAGTTATTCTTACTTTGTGAAAATAACACACTCCACAGACATGGACGTTGTCAGGGGCCATTACATACCCAACCATAAAGAGAAGAGTTAAGAATAAATGTAGGCTTTTTTTGTCCTTGCCAAATATGAGAGAGAGAGAGAGAGAGAGAGAGAGAGAGAGAGAGAGAGAGAGAGAGAGAGAGAGAGAGAGAGAGAGAGAACTCTCCATTGTCACATGACTTATTCCTCACAATGCTTCGGGGTCCAAGACCAGGAACCATAATCATTTCTAGGAAGTGATCCCTTCTCGGTTCAGAGGAGAGTTGGTTTTCCATGGTCCTTTGTTTCCCCATCTATAACTTACAGTAGAGAGCCTACGTAATAGGACCTGAAAAAGTCTGTGCTAGGTTCTTTTCTAGTTATATTATTGGTAAGTACCTGTTATGTTTTTAAAAGTTGCTGAGGAAGTGTAAAGCTGCAATTAAGCATGGATCTAGCAGATGGCAGGAGTCTAGCATTTCTTTCTGCCCCAATTTAATTTCTAGAAATAGAGTGACCAGCCTTGCCATCCTTGAACTAAGTGGGCCGGGAAAGGAAGAGAATTTGCAGGCATCATCTGTAAGACATGTGGGTTCGTCTGAGAGGGGGTAGTTTATTATACTTCCCTGATAGTGTTTAATCCTGAGAACCACATGAGGTCAAACCATGATCATTCCATCTTATAAATGGGGAAATAGGGACAGCGAGACACTGAATAAGTTGCTAGGGTTTCACCAGTCATAAAAGGGGCTGGGATCTGAGCCATGTGGTTTGGCTTTAAGGGCCTGCACTCAGGACAGGGTAAGTATTTAGCCTTACTGTATTGTAAGCAATGGGTCAACTGTGGCATTGGCCTTTCCCTAGAAGCCTCTTCACTTGTAGGAATCCTGTTCAGTATACTCCCACAGTAAGAGGTTTCTGGGCATCAACACCCAAAGGGAAGGAAAGTGTGATGGCTGGGAGGAGAGAGCAGAATGGGTTTTAAGCTGGTGGTTTGTATGTTCAGTAGTCACTGTCTCTTTCCCCCTCCTTTCCGGCAGGCTCTGCTGGGTTGCTGTGTCTTCTCTTCCTGATTTGTTTCTTTCCTGTCTGGATTGCCAGTTGACTTCTGAGAGTTGATGGCTGTGCCGGGCCTAGAGGCTGTTGACTCCGATGTCTGCACTCAGTTGCTTGTTGTGCTTCAATAAGAAGTGGAAATTTATTGTTTTTCCTAAATTGGGGCAAGAACTTGCTTTCACCACAAATCCCATTTTTGTGGTGCTTTGCTAGCCTACCATAGAAGATGTCTAAAAAGGAGCACTGTTAATGTCTTTGATGAACATTGAAGGAGAGGACTGGCTGTATGGAATGGGCAAACAGGAGCTGACTGTCCCTTAAACGGGAGCAGGTCTGAAATGCAGGGAAGACTGGGAATTCTGTTTCCCTTTTGTGGACAGTGTATTATTTTTCCTTCAAGTTTATAGTTTAGGAGCCGGAGCACCAATGTTTAAAGTCTTGGCTCTTTAGGAAGATAGTTTTTGGGTGTAAAACATGAAAACGTCAATGAACTAGACTGGGAGCTGAGTTTACATGTTACTTTGTACCTGTTGATTAAATTGTGATTTAAAATACTGTATACACGCCCTCCCAAGGATCTGGATGTAGTGCTCAGAGAGAGTGTGTTCTTTCCAATGCTGATTTTTATCCTAGCATGACCAACGCATGATAGCAAAGAAGCCATTGGCATGAGGGGCCTCTTTTGTTGTTGTTGTTTTATTTCTTTGTTCCAGTCTGTTAGCAGTGTTTCCAGGCAGCAAACAACAATCTGCATTTGCCTACTTTGCCTTTAATTTATACCCCAATTGTACCCATGAAAAGCTTCAGGCAACTTACAGTCCGTGACATGTATACAATAAGTCTCTTAAAGTGGGAAGTGGAAAACACAGCAGGGATCTAGACAGCCAGCATGCCAAGCCACCTCTCCCCAGGGAGTTGCCTTGAGTGAGGATTAAACACAGCAGTGTCCTCCTAGGCAGCCAAGGCAAAAAGGTCACATTAGTTTATGTAGCCATCACCCACTAAAAGGAGACAGCCCTTCTGAAGTCATAAACCTTTTCTAGGTTTGGGGTGTTTGAGGAATTTTGCTAGGAAGGAGTTGGGAAGTCTTTGGGAAGAGCCTCACTCTTCACCGCAGATGCCGTGTAGGGAGATAAGGACAGTTTAGGAGGCTGGCCTGGCCACAGAGACAGAGCCTTGCAGCACTGCTTCACTCCATGCCACCCCAGCCTCAGGACCCTCATATTTTCCTATAGCGGTTAGGCTACACCTGATGGGTGATTGCTTTGTATGGCTGGGTGTTAGTGCTCTCCTTGGAAAGTGGCAGTGGGGTAAGGAGGAATAAAGTGCTGGTTTAAGTCATTTCGTGTGTTCTCTGAGCATTCGGTTCTTCTTAGGTCCTCAACCTTGCCTGAGCCAGGCGTGCTTGGTCTAAATCTTCATTGTCATATACACCTGTAGGAGCAAGGCTTTAATTATGGTTATTAATGAGCTCATTAATAGATATTAATGAGCAAAATCAGAAAGAACAACTTCCTAACAACCCAGAGCCACCAAGGCTACACTCTCTGCTAAGGACGTTTTAATAAGAGTGTTACCTTGTACTTTGTGTCCTCACACTTGATCCTGTTTTCCAGAAGAAATTAGAATGTGAATGAGAGGACTGAGTACCACAGAACACTAGGTGCAAATGTGTACTAAAGTTACCATGGGAACCAGCATTTTTGTGTCTACTTTCTCTAAAGAAGTTTCAGATGACAAGTACTTTGAATTCTTACCTTTAAGTAAAAACTTAATGGCATTAAATTTCAAGGACTCTAAATGTTCTATTTGTATGGTCCTGTGTATATATTCCTTTTAGAATATAAGTCATCCCTGAATGTATGGACTCCCGGGACACCTGGGTTTTATTGTCTTCACCCCTCCTTTTCCAGCCCTGAGTCACACCTTTCTGTGGACTTTGCAGGGGGGAGGAGAATTGCAAAGTGAACTTGTCTGTATAGACTTGAATTTGAACCTAAGCTTTGAGCTGTGTGGTGTAATGGTAAGAAGCCCTTTGATCTGCACCTGGGAAATACTCTTGGTTTGCCTCCTTTTACCTCAGTCTTTTCTGTTTTCTTGCTACAGTGGAGCATGATAAAGATACCTAATAGAGACCTCTGTGAGGCGTTCACACAATTCAGACACATCTTAAAAATTCTAACTAAATTATCAGAATTCCTGGGGGCTAGAGAGAAGGTGTTGCAGTTAAAAGCACTTGCCATTTTTTCCAGGGGACCCTGGTTGGATTCCCAGTACCTACATCAGGCAGCTCACAACCACTGTGACTCCAGCTCCAGGGAATCCAACTCTCTCTACCAATCATGGGCACCTGCATGCATTTGGCATACCCTCATACCTGTGTGTGCATAAATTAAAATAAACTTTAAACAAAAAAGAATTTTTAGCAAACATTAGCCTAGAAATTTTAAAGGAGCAAGCAGTAGCTATTGAAATGGGGAGGCTGAGCTGGGAAATGACTCAGTCCTCAAACATGAGGACCTGAGTTCAGATACCTACCACTTATGTAAAAAGCGGGGAGTGGTGGTATTGGAAATATGCACCCATAATCCCAGAGCTGAGAGCTGGAGACTGAAGGTTCCTAGGACTTGCAGGCTAGCCAGTCTATCCACTGGGTGAGCTCCAGGTTCAACAAGAGATGCTGTCTCAAAAATACAGTGGAGGATGATAAAGCTACTCAGTGTAGACCTTTGTGGGTACATTCACACAAATACACTATACGAATGCAACACATGCTTACCTATACACACATTAAATAAATAAAATAAAATGAGAATGCAAGCTACTGGAACAAGTTTTTTTGAGAACTTTTTCTTATTCTAAACCACTTTAAGTTTCAGCTTTATTGTTTTATTATCAGTCTAGATTCAAAAGAAAAAGCTGAAATAGATTGTAAGAAGATAGACAGAAACACACACACACACACACACACACACACACACACACACACACACACACACATTCAAGCACCAGGTAGGGGAAAAATGAGAAAAGTGAGTGTGTGTGTGTGTGTGTGTGTGTGTGTGTGTGTGTGTGTGTGTGTGTGTCTATCTGTCTCTAGTGAGGGAAAACCTCTTTGGATCAGGAAAACCTCTTTTCCAGATCAGAATATATGATATTCTGATTGAGATGTGGCAGCCCCATATTTTTATAGAACCGATACATTTCTTTCCCAACTTGAGTCTGGTGGTGGATGTGATATTTATCTTTGATTTGGATTGACTGATAATGGCTGCCTGGAGTGTAGGTTGTCTACCTGGGCAGAGTCCCTCAATACTTTAATGATGGCTGTTGTGGGTTGGTGGTGGCAATTCTTGCCATGTTTGCTGCCCTCAGTCTGGTGTGTTAAATTGATACTTATCATTGGAACCAACATAATCATATATACCCAGGGATATTTAAAACACACACACACACACACACACACACACACACACACACACACACACACACACACCACTTATCCATAGCAGAATATAAATTCATTTTGATGGAGTACAGAGTGCTTCGATGGTGCTGTTAGAGTATTGAGGAACACATAGGCGTTGAAATGTTTTCTGTTTAGAGAAGATACTTTGTTATATAATAGCACCTTGAGTATGTGGAACCTGTCTGGTGTGTTCTATGTTTTCATCCTGACTGACTATGATCCTGTCTGATGAGCCACTGTCACCAGATGAAAGTGACAGATAGCTTAGATTGACAGACAGCTCAGTGATGTGAAGAAGTCCAAGAGTGACTGGGTTTGCTTTAGGCAGATGGATGTGTAAGAAGGAAAAGTCCTTTAAAGGATGCCATTCCAAGGACACAAGTCAGGGCTGATGATTGCCAGAGCTCCCCTTGCTGTTCTTCCAGGGCTGGGCGGCTCAGCCCTGCTGGCACCCTTCCTAGACTGCTGAGGAATGGCTGGTTGGGCAGGTTATTCAGAAAGTACAGCTGGCACTGAAGAAACTTAGACTGCACTGGGTTTCACTGTGGCTCATTTTGACATGACCGTAAAAGCTCCTACTGGGAGTCTTGTGTCTTTGGTGGTGGGCAGAACTACATCTAGTTTGCGTCTTTAGCGGTGGCCATAACTACATCTAGGTAATTCTGAAAGCCCAACTTGCCACAGCCAATAAATATGTGCTGACTTGATTTACTAGTGAGAAAAAAAGGAGAAAGAGAACTTTCTACTTTTGCTTAGCATATTCTTAGTAAAATAACAATAAAGCAAGAAAAAGTAGATTTCATCTTTATAATAGTGTCCAATTGAAAACAATAAATTATATTTATTCTCCATTTATATACTCGTTAAACACTGACTGTCTCCAAAGTTCAAGAACCTAACTGCAGGTCTTGTGTATATAACAGTGAACACAGCAAAACAACACTTCCCCCTCTTTGACTTGAGTCATACAGAAGTAAATAGAGATTTTAAAATGTTTAGCTGTGGTAACAGTAGGAAGAGTGAAGAATAGTAGAAGATTGTCTAATAAAGTCCCAAGACAAGGAGCATAACCAACCAGCTGAGCTGGAGAAGGCTTCCTGTAGCATACGGAATGTAATCTGAGCTGTGAGTAGGGGTTCACTGGGCAAAGGGAAGGGCTGCAGAGGACAAGGAAGAGAAAGGAATGGTTCCTAGGTAACTCCACAGGATACTGTGGGCCAGCACTCATGCTTTCTGGTCCAGGACTGTCTCTCATTGTTGGCTGCAATCCACTCCTGGAGGCTGAGCCTAGGGAGCATGGTGTTGTCTTCGTACACGTCCATGCTTAGGTCTCCTGGAAAGGGCTCTGCTGTCTTTGATTGTGTAACACCCTTAGTCAACAGCTGTCCTTGGGAGGTAACAATTCTTTTTAGTCCCAGCTGTTCTTCTTCCTGGATGTGTGTGTTGTGGGCAGGCCAGGACTGTCAGGTAGGTGAGATGAGCCTTCACAGGAGGGCGGAGGCAGCAGATTACTGGTGTGACCACAGGCTGTGGATGCAGAAGGCGTCTTGTCTCTGGATTCAAACTCAAGCTCAGATGCTTAGAATTTTTACTTGTGCTCTATTAGTCTTGGTTTTCTTATCTTTAAAATGGGTCCAGTAGCTGTCTCGTGAAGCAGGCATGAGGACTGAATGACATGGAGACGACATGGGAAGCGTGAAACCCTGAAGGGTTTGTTCCCCGACATCCACCAAAGCCTGCTGCCCTGTGAGAGACACTAGAGGATATTCTGAAAAGCAAATTTGAGGTCTGTGTTGTGTGTTTTAATCCCTTCTGTAGATGGCTAGCCTTACTGTGCAGTCTTTCCAAGGGCTGTCATCTGCTGTGCCAGCTTCATTACCAGGTGACTTTCTTTTTTTTTTTTTTTTAACTCTGTATATGTTATATATAATATGTATATACTCCTGCTCTCCCCCCCAACTCCTTTTGTATTGCCCCCCCCCATTTATGGTCTCTAATTGTTGGTGTGTGTGTGTATCACAAAAGTATTCACATCTTCATTTAGCATTGTGTCCAGGATTAGTCACTTTGGATTGGGCATCACTTATGTGGGTGTGCATCATTGGAGGAAACCAATCCCCCCCACCCTCAGCAGCCATTGACCATCTTTAGCTCATATAGGGATGGGGCCACGTGGCAAATTCCTGTCCGGATGGGCATGTCAGCTGGTGTTAGTATTCTGGTCTTGTTCAAGAAGCCATATTAAGGGTTTTATGGGCATGTCTTCCCCATCATCCCTAGGGAAGGCTGTAGATGCAGCCGTCTTGTTACACAAGAAACACAGAGCCAATGCAGAGATGAAAGCCCAAGAGGTCAGAGCTAAGAGCTAAAAACCTTACCCTTCACGGCTGCTGCTGTCCTCTTCAGCCAACAGCCTCTACATCCTGTGTGTCTGTCTCTATATAGACTTCCTGCCTTCTCATTGGCTGTAAACCCAAATACATGACCTCCTCACCACTGCCCATCTATACAGACCTCCAAGTCTTCTATGGTTGGTATTGAGATTAAAGGCATGTGTCTTCATGCTGGCTGTATCCTTGAACACACAGAGATCTGCCTAGCTCTGCCTCCCAAGTGCTGGGATTAAAGGTGTGCACCACCACCACCACCACCACCACCACCACCACCACCACCACCACCATCACCACCATCACCACCATCACCACTGCCCAGCTTCTGCTATGGCTTGCTATTAGCTCTGACCCCCAGGCAACTTTATTTATTAACATACAAATAAAATCACATTTCAGTACAAATAAAATATCACCATAGAAGACTGCTTAGCAACAGGCTCCCTAGGCCTTTGGATCTTCTTTCTCAATTTTCCCTGAGCCTTGGGTGTAGGAGTTGCATTGGTGATGTATTAGTTGGGGTTGAGTATCCAAAGACACTTACTGTCTGCATTTTGACCAATTATAGATTTATTTAAGTCTTTATTAATTATAGAAAAAAGCTGTTTGGATGAGGGGTGAGAGCTCTGCTCCTCTGTGGATACAGGTATTTAGAACACAGTACGAAATTATATTGGTTTCGGCAAGTGGCAGCAGTAGGTTTTCTTCTCATACCTATGGCCTCTCCAGCCATGGGTAGCTGGCTAGGTTTATGATACCGGACATGAATTCCCTGCTTGCGCAGGCCTGAGGTCCAGTATACAAGTGCCACTGTTACACCCCCAGGACCTCTCATTGCTCCTTTCCCTTGGCAGCTTGCATAGACCTTCAAAACCTCTGAGAACTCATCCCTTTTAAGATGACTTCCTAATCACTTCCAGCTTGATTCCTTCAAGTTCTGTGTCCAGTGCGTGTGGTGTCTTCAGCACAGGGTCTTAACTACAAGTTCCGGGAGGCAACCAAGGGTAGTGGCTATAACCCATGTTGCATGTATTTCTTCAACCAACAACTGGAAAGGTGGAGAGGTTTTTCAGATCTGGCACGGGTTTTTGTTCAAAGTGCATGAGTATGTTACTCCATGTGGCATAGCTCCATTAAAACACACACACACACACACACACACACACACACACACACACACATTTAAAAAATTAATCTTATAAAACAATATGTAGCCCTGTGACTCTTTCAAACATCCTTAGTGCTATTTATCTCCTTTTCCTTGTATCATCTTTTCCCCTTCCTCCCAAACTAAAGCCCTCTATTTTCTTATTACCTCATTCATGTTCATAGGGACTGCCTTCCCCTTTGTAGAGCTCTCTCCTCACCATTTTCCTCAGCCCCTACCAAAGTCCCTTTCTCTTTTCCTGACTTCTTTGGATATATCAGTTTATATATTCAAATCTAGAGATTTGGAGCTAAGGTCCACAAATTAGAGAGGACATATGGTGTTTGGTTTTCTGGATTTGGGTTACCTCACTTGGTATAATAATTTTCAGTTCCATCCATTTACCTGCAAAGTTCATGATATCATTAAGAAGTCTATTGTTCAAAATGGACTATAGGCCATTGCTACATCACACTCAGAGTGCTATTCTACCTATTCTACTGGGCCAAAGGGAGCTAAAGCTTGCAGGCACTGTACATCCAAGGAACTACTGTTTTACCGTTGAATTGGTTTCCTCCTCAGAAGTGTAGTGCCATCTGTAAGAATGCAACCTAGGAAGACTGAAGACTATCTAGCTCCCGTGCTTCTCGGAAATGTCAAGCGACAGGGTACACACACACCAGGCTTTCTTCAAAACAGATTCTTTAGTTGAGTCCTTTGGAACTCCTGCCCACTGAAAGGCTGAGCTGTTGTCTTTGCTGGTCTGGCTGTTGGCCAGGGAACTCTCCTGAAAAGGCTGCAGTCTTTGGAAGCACTGGAGGAATCGACAAGAATGAAGTGCTCTGGAGATGACTTGCTGACAGCCACATGGGCAGGCCACCTAGGGTTTCTGGTTAGGAAGGTGTTCAGAGGAGATCCCTTTGACCCCCTGATGTCTTCCATGGTGTAGACTGTCAGTGAGTGCTGCTTTGGTGGTGGGGGTGGCTGTTCTGCAGCTTGGTTAGTTGTAAAACAGTCTGGCTGGTGGTGCTTGTAAGGAGGGAAGAATGTGTTATTGTTGCAGTGGGAAGAAACTAAATAGAGCCAAAGTCCGAATTTCCATTTCAGAGCTGTCTGCCAGACTGCTTCTTAAACCTGGCCCAGTTTCATTCAGAACCTCAGCGCTTCTGCTTCGGCTCCATATTTTATTTGAATCACCAGCCTTCCCAGCTACTGAGATGACAGCCCCTTCTTCAGAAATATATTGGTCTTCTTGCAGCTTAGCTTGATTAGCAAAGTATGTAAAATTTCCAAATAACCAACAGATCTTTTAATGTTCAAAGCTTCAAATCATGTTTTTATTATGCTAATACCAAAATAAAGGGTATATACCTTGGTTTATATTGTATTAAAGTAGGCCACATTAACAGATATTTCATTAGTACCTTGTTTTTAATCCTGTATTTTGGTGAACTTTTTGAAGTAATGAAGGAAATTTTCTTTTTGTTTTTTGCTTTAGAGTTGCATTCTTTAGGCTGTTTACAGTTGCAAAAGGCAAGAAGCTATGAAGGAGCTTCACCTGTTAGATATTTATATCCTGGATTTACATGATGATTACTTATAGTAGCTTCTTTTATCAGTTTTCTTTGAATATTTTCTTAAAACAGTTGGATTCAAATAAAGTATGCCTATTTGCATTTATATGAAATCAGCTAAAAATGAACGGGTCCTTGCCCTGCTGTGCCTAGAGTTCCATTGCCTCTGATTTCTCACAGATGTGTGTTTTCAAGGGTCCACTAGACATCACCCAGGCAGAATGAATAGCTTCCTTACTGCTTCTCCTTCCTCCTGAGGCCCCTGTCTCTATTCAGAGTTTAATGAGCCACCTGCTCCACATGTGGAACCCTTTCCCGGAAACCCTCACATCTTCCTTGAGTTTCTCAATTCTGTCCGTTTTACCCTCAAGTCATTGCCCAATCCGTGTTCCCCCTCTGGATTGTCTCGAGTCCACCTTCCTGGCCTACTGTCACTGCTCTGTCCCACTTCTGTCTGTGATTGATGACTTACTGGTTCCGTTCTCTAGTACTTCTTGGGGTCACACACAGCCAAACCTTTGCAGTGTAGCTCCCATCTGCTCTGCAGGCTTCTCTGTCTGCTTACTTATTCTGTGGCTTGCACTTCAGCCTCCTAAACTCCCCACTTCCTGAATGAGAGACTGTAGCCTCATAGCTCTCTCTCCTCCACTTCCACTGTCGTGTCCTGTTTTTAGGAATGACAGAGCAGCTCATGCTTCCTCCTCATCTATCTTGTAGTCACTTACCCCACCTTCAGTTATCACTACCTCTGTCTTACTTAGCTGCAAAGTCAGGGGTTCCTTCAAACCCCCCCCCCTTTTTGGAAAGATTCTGCACCTCATGAGCCTCTCTGCCAATGCAGCAATCCAAATCAGACCAAATCAAACCAAATTAAGAAAAAGCCCAAGTTTAATGGGTAAAACGCTCGTGGGTGATTTTCCAGCCCCCAGAAAGGAGATGGGGAAGGGAGACCGAAAAACCACATGTCTGTTTTCTGGGGTACAATTTAAATGCCCTGTGGGAGTGGTCTTGAGCATCTCTGGGGGAGGAGCAGTATTTGGTTGGCTTTCTGAGACAGGGCAGGGTTTGGGGAAAGAGAGATGTGGTAGGGGAGTTGAGTTGGAGCTTCTACCAGAACATTCCAGACTCTGGGTATATGGGTGCCAGGGGCTGAGATGGAGCTTCCCTTAGAACACCTTTCTTGGTGGCTGGTTTGCTAGAGCAGCTCGCAGGGTGCAGGAAGGCATTTTTCTTATCATCACTAGCTCATTAAGAAGGAAAGGACTTCAGGGAGAGCAAAATGAAGAGATACTTAGTGCAGGAGATGGGGCAGGTGATGCTCTATAACCTCTCCTGGCGTGTGGCTCACCCAGCACTGCAGTGCCTCTGGATCTCTCTGAAGCCTGTTGTTTAAGGGTGTTGTATTATTATATTGGCATTCTAGACCATAGGTAAATGAACCTGAAGTTCAGCTTCCTTCCTTCCTTGGAGGTGAGGAGAGAGGGCCTGAGAGTCCCTACTGTATTAAAGGTGGCTTGGTTTTTCTAGTTGTCAGCCTGCATCCTGAACCTACCTAGGCTTCCCCAACCACCAAGTGCCTCCTCAGCATATGAAAGAAGTATATTGGTATGGAGATCCCAAGGTTTTAAGAGCTGTGTTAAAAAACTAGGAATGAAAACCAACTCTTGCTCTTTTAAGCTTTTTAAGCTTTTAGGCTTTTGAGCAGCAATTCAGCTGAGATCCATTTGGGTGAGGACTCAGAGGCTTCCAGTTTGAGGAAACAAGATCAGCTGAGAAGTTGGCAAAGATCTTTTAGAGTTGCCTAAAACAACTAATTTTAGGACAAACTAGAAAGCACAAGCCATCTCATTTCATCCACAGACCAGATGCCATTATGGAGGACAGCAAGCTCTCTGCTGTCTTCACTGGAATGAAAACATCCTGTGGGAAAGAATGAATAAATTCAGTTTGTTCCAAGACTGCAACTGTTCCCTGAGACAGAGCCTTCTAGCACCCGAGGGAACTAGTGCCAGTTGGACTAAGAGCTCTTGGACTAAGAGCTGCTCCCTAAGACAAAAAGTCCATCAGCATCAACTAGACCAAGAGCTCCCACTGGATCAAGAGTATCAATCAGACCAAGAGAAGATCTCTCAGACACAGATACCGCTTGCACCAAGTGGAGAAAGAGATGGGTAGATGCCAGTGCAAAAATACAGTCAACAGCATAAAAACCAATATGGCTCCATCAGAACCTACATCAGCAAGACCTGAACATCCCAACACAGAAGAAACAGAAGATATCTACCATAAAAATGACTTTAAGAAGATGTTAGATAGCCTAAAAGAGGAAATGAAAAATTCCCTTAAAGAAATTGAGGAAAAGTCAAACAAAAAATGGGAAGAAATCAGTAAGTCCCTTGAAAGCCAAGAGAAAGCAATTAAACAAATGAGGGAAACAGTTCAAGATTTCAAAACTGAAATGGAGTCAAAAAAGAAGAGACAAACTGAGGTAATGCTGGAAGTGGAAAATCTGAGTAAATGAACAGGAACTATAGATGCAAGTATAACCAACAGAATGCAAGAGATGGAAGAGAGGATCTCTGATGTTGAAGCTATGGCAGAGGAAATAGATTCATCAGTCAAAGAAAACACTAAAGCCAACAAAGTCATGACCCAAAATGTCCAGGAAATTTGGGACACCATGAAAAGACCAAACCTACGAATAATAGGGATAGAAGAAGGAGAAGAATACCAACTCAAAGGCACAGAAAATATATTCAACAAAATCATAGAAGAAAACTTTCCCAACCTAAATAAGGAAATGCCTATAAAAATACAAGAAGGTTACCGAACACCAAATAGACTGGATCCAAAAAATAAATAAATAAATAAATAAATAAATATCCCCTCGGCACATAATAATCAAACCACTAAACATACAGAATAAAGGAAAAATATTAAGAGCTGCAAAGGAAAAAGACCAAGTAACATATATAAGCAGACCTATAAGAATAACACCTGACTTCTCAATGGAGACTCTAAAAGCCAGAAGGTCCTGGACAGACATTATGCAGATACTAAGAGACCATGGATGCCAACCCAGACTATTATACCCAGCAAAACTCTCAATCAACATAGACGGAATAAACAAAATATTCCATGATAAAACCAGATTTAAACAATATCTCTCCACAAATCTAGCCCTACAGAAAGCATTTGAAGGAAAAATCCAACCTAAGAAAGTTAGATACACCCATGAAAACACAGGCAATAGGTAGTCCCATACCAACAAATACCAAAGAAGGGAAACATACAACACTACCAACAAAAAAATAACAGGAATTAATAATAACGGGTCATTAATATCTATCAATATCAATGGTCTCAATTCACCTATAAAAAGACACAGGCTAACAGAATGGATACTAAAACAAGATCCATTCATTTGCTGCATACAAGAAACACATCTCAACTTCAAAGACAGACACCACCTCAGAATAAAAGGCTGGGAAAAGACTTTCCAATCAAATGGATTTAAGAAGCAAGCTGATGTAGCTATCCTAATATCTAATAAAATAGACTTCAAACTAAAATCAGTTGAAAGAGATTGGGAAGGACACTGTATTTATCACAGGGAAAATCCAACAAGATGAAGTCTCAATTCTGAATATTTATGCCCCAAATACAAGGGCACTGACATTTGTAAAAGAAACATTACTAAAGCTTAAATCACACATCAAACCCCATACACTGGTAGTGGGAGAGTTCAACACCCCACTCTCACCAATGGACAGGTCTGCCATACAGAAACTTAACAGAGAAGTAAGGGAACTAACAGACATTATGACTCAAATAGACTTAATAGATATCTACAGAATATTCCACCCTAGCACAAAAGAATATACCTTCTTTTCAGCACCCCATGGAACCTTCTCCAAAATCGACTACATGCTTGGTCACAAAGCAAATCTCAACAGACACAAAAAAATTGAAATAACCTCCTGTGTTTTATCAGACCACCATGGCTTAAAGTTAGATTTCAACAACAACAAAAATTACAGAAAGCCTACAATCTCATAGAAACTGAATAATGCCCAATTGAATCACCAATGGGTCAAGGAAGAAATAAAGAAACTAAAGATTTCCTAGAATTCAATGAAAGCGAATGTACAACATACCCAACCTTATGGGACACAATGAAAGCAGTGCTAAGAGGAAAATTCATAGCTCTAAATGCCCACATAAAGAAGTTGGAGAAATCTCATACTAGTGACTTAACAGCACAACTGAAAGCTCTAGAAAAAGAAGAAGCAAACTCACCCAGGAGAAACAGACACCAGGAAATAATCAAAGTGGCTGGAATCAATAAAATAGAAACAAAGAGAACAATACAAAGAATCAATCAAACAAAGAGTTGGTTCTTTGAGAAAATCAACAAGATAGATAAGCCCTTATCCAAATTAACCAAAAAGCAGAGAGAGAGAGCATCCAAATTAACAAAATCAGAAATGAAAAGGGGGACATAACAATAGACAATAAGGAAATCCAGAGAATCATCAGGTCATACTTCAAAAACCTGTACTCCACAAAATTGGAAAATCTGAAAGAAATAGACAGTTTTCTGGATAGGTACCCCATACCAAAGTTAAATCAAGACCAGATAAACTATTTAAATAGACCAATAACCCCCTAAGGAAATAGAAACGGTCATTAAAAGTCTCCCAACCAAAAAAAGCCCAGGACCGGATGGTTTCAGTGCAGAATTCTACCAGATTTTTAAAGAAGAACTAATACCAATACTCTTCAAATTGTTCCACACTACAGAAACAGAAGGAACATTACCAAAATCTCTTTATGAGGCTACAGTTACCCTGATATCCAAACCACACATTGATACAACAAAGAAAGAGAATTACAGACCAATCTCCCTCATGAGCATTGGTGCAAAAATACTCAATAAAATAACTGGCTAACTGAATTCAGGAACACATCCAAAAATTATCCACCGTGACTAAGTAGGCTTCATCCCAGGGATGCAAGGATGATTCAACATACAAAAATCTGTCAATGTAATACACCATATAAACAAACTGAAAGAAAAAAGTACCACATGATCATCTCATTGGATGCTGAAAAAGCCTTTGACAAAATCCAACACCCCTTCATGATAAAGGTTCTAGAGAAATCAGGAATACAAGAAACATACCTAAACATAATAAAGGCAATTTACAGCAAGCCGACAGCCAACATCAAATTAAATGGAGTGAATCTCAAAACAATTCCACTAAAATCAGGAACAAGACAAGGCTGTCCACTCTCCCCATACTTATTCAATATAGTACTTGAAGTTCTAGCTAGAGCAATAAGATAACAAAAGGAGATCACGGGATACAAATTGGAAAGGAAGAAGTCAAACTTTCATTATTTGCAGATGATGTGATAGTATATATAAGTGACCTCAAAAATTCTACCAGGGAATTCCTACAGCTGATAAACTCCTTCAGTAAGGTGGCAGGATACAAGATTAACTAAAAAAAAAAAATCAGTAGCCCTCCTATATACAAATGAAAAATGGCCTAAGAAAGAAATCAGAGAAACATCACCCTTTACAATAGCCACAAATAATATAAAATACTTTGGGGTACCTCTTACTAAGCAAGTGAAAGACCTGTATGATAAGAACTTTTAAGTCCTGAAGAAAGAAATTGAAGAAGATATCAGAAAATGGAGAGATCTCCCATGCTCATGGATAGGTAGAATCAACATAGTAAAAATGGCAGTCTTACAAAAAGCAATGTACAGATTCATTGCAATCCCCATCAAAATCCTAACACAATACTTCACAGACTTAGAAAGAAAAATACTTAACTTTATATGGAAAAACAAAAAACCTAGGATCGCTAAAAGAATCCTGTATAATAAAGCAACCTCTGTAAAGTTTATAAAATTGGCGCAAAACATTGTGATAATGTTACAATACCAGTTTTAAGAGTTCAGTGACTAATGGGGAGCCGATGGGATACATGCAGAACTGTGAAAGCTGTACACGCAGACTGTAAATCTACATTCAGATCATTTCTGAACTAAGACTATCATCTCAGTTTATCTGTTGAGGTCAACCAGGAAACCCTAGAATATACCTTGATTTTTGCAAAAAACAAAATAGGGGGAGGGGTTTCTTCAGCATTTCAGTCCACGAGTAACAGTATCCTAACAGGCAAAGTGTTCTCTCACTGTCAACATAGAATGAACTGCTGCTGGAGGTCAACTTGGGTTTTAATTTGCATTAGCACTTACATGCATAGTAGTCCAAGTTGTTGACCTCATGACTTTAAAAAGTAACTCTAAAAAAGTAAAATGGCCCTTCTTGGAAGACTAAAGAAAGACATCCAGCCACAGTTGTAAAAAGTCTCATCAAAACAATATACCCTTTTATGAATTACTCCTCAATTAGAAAAAAAGTAGCCCCAAATAAGAAGCAGCTCTGAAAAAGAAAATATAACTTAAGATATTTGAAAAAATACTTGCAGCTTGATCTGCACTGACAATGATTGTCGAAGCCTAGCATTCAACATTTACAAATTCTCATTCACACACACAAAACACACTATTATCACACAACTTGTGTCTTGAGAGAATCTTCTGCTTTTTAAATCTTTGGCCTCCCAGTCAATCCCAAGTTCAACCAACTTTAACTAAAACTTCACTCAGAATTTCACCAAGCTTTTCACCCACACATTAATGCTTGTTGTATCTTTCATCAACTGTCAAAATCTGAAGCCTGCTCAGAGATCGCCAGGTAAAAGAAAATAAATGAAATACACAGAGGTTATTTCAAAACAGAACATAACCATCATCCAAAAAAAAAAAAAAAAGTCACGATTCCCGATTGGGATCATCTTTTGTTTCCCACGTTGGACTATTTAACACTCCGGCATTGGCCAAAGGACAAGAGAGCTGGTTCTGGAGCATACACTTTCTCACACAGATGTCCCCAGAGGAACACCAGAGACAAAGTCACGTGAGGCCTCTCCCGTACAGAGACTGTCTCACAGGGGCAGTGAGGGAGGATACCCACTAGTTTGTGGATAAACTTTACAGTGCAATATGTGTTCCTTTTCTGAGGCAAACCAAAGGTATATTTCTCAAGGTTCTGCTGCTAACAGCAGCGTTGATGGAGGACTTTTTATACAATTGTAATAGATAAAAATAAACCAGAAAGAAAGAAGAAAAAAAAAGTGGTGGAGGAAAAGGTGAACACTGCAAGAATACTCAAAAGGGCTGAGAGTTGCAAACGCCAAGAATGGCTTTGCATAGTAAATGGAATAGAACAGCTCTGAACTATAGCTTACTTTTCCTGGTTTGGTCTGACAGAATGATTGAATGCTTTTGTACAAAAATCAGAGCCTTAAAAACAAGGATTTGGTGAGATTGTAAAATGGTGTGCCACTTTGGCAAAACAGTTTGGTGGTTGGTCAAAATGCAAAACCTTGTTACTCTGTTACTCAACAATTCTACCCTTAGGAATATATCCTCAAACTACTGAAATGTGCACCTATGAAACATGTACATGAATGTTTACAGCAGTGTGTTGCTAATAGTAAAAAAGTTAAAACAACTCAAATAGCTATCAAATACTGGAGAGAAATAAAATGTGGCTTATTCATACAATAGAATATTATTAAGACATAAAAATGAATGAGAAACTGACAGATTAAATAACTTTGGTGAACCTTCATTAAAAAAAAAAAAATAAAGCAACCTCTGGAGGCATCATGATCCCTGACCTCAAGCTCTACTATAGAGCTATAGTAATAAAAACAGCTTGGTACTGGCATAAAAACCAACATGTGGACGCATGGAATCAAATTGAAGACCCTGACATTAATCTACACACCTGTGAACATATAATTTTCGACAAAGAAGCCAAAACTGTACCACGGAAAAAAGAAAGCATCTTCAACAAGTGAGTACTGGCATAACTGGATATCAACATGCAGAAGATCACAAATAGATCCATATCTGTCATCATGCACAAAACTCAAGTCCAAGTGGATCAAAGACCGCAACATAAATCCAGTTACACTGAACTTGATAGAAGAGAAAGTAGGAAGTAGTCTGGAACGAATTGGCACAGGAGATCGCTTCCTAAATATACCACCAGTAGCACAGATACTGAGAGTGACAATTAATAAATGGGACCTCCTAAAACTGAGAAGCTTTTGTAGAGCAAAGGACATGGTCAATAAGACCAAATGACAGCCTACAGAATGGGAAAAGATCTTCACCAACCCCTCATCGGACAGAGGGCCAATCTCTAAAATATATAAATAACTCAAAAAGCTAGACTTCAAAATTGAACAATCCAATTAAAAAATGGGCTACAGAGCTTAACAGAGAATTCACAACAGAAGAATCTCAAATGACTGAAAGACATTGAAGGAATTGCTCACCATCCTTAGTTATCAGGGAAATGCAAATCAAAACAACTCTGAGATACCATCTTACACCTGTCAGAATGGCTAAGATCAAAAACACTGAATACAGCTTATGTTGGAGAGGATGTGGAGAAAGGGGAACACTCCTCCATTGTTGGTGGCAAATGCAAACTTGTATAGCCTCTCTGGAAATCAGTATGGCGGTTTCTCAGAAAATTGGGAATAAGTCTTCCTCAAGACCCAGTTATACCACTCTTGGGCATATACCCAAGGAATGCTCAATCTTACCACAAGGACACATTCTCAGCTGTGTTCATATCAGCATTATTCGTAATAGCAAGAACCTGGAAACAACCTAGATGCCCCTCAACTGAAGAATGGATAAAGAAAATATGGCACATATACACAATGGAGTACTACTCAGCAGTAAAAAACAATGATATCATGAAATTTGCAGGCAAATGGATGGAACTAGAAAATATCATCTTGAGTGAGGTAACCTAGACTCAGAAGGACAAACATAGTATGTGCTCACTCATAAGTGGATACTAAATGTGAGGGAAGGGATGGCCAGATTGCAACCCACAACTCCAGAGAGGCTAGCGAACAGGAGGGACACATGGATGGCCCTGTGAAGGAGAAGTGGATGAGATCTACATTAGTGAACTGGGTGTAGAGGGATGGCAGAGGGTGAGGAGTGGGGGATGAGAACATAGGGAAATGGGAGGGTCGAGCTAGAACAGGGACAGAATGGGAGGGAAAGGAGGAAGATACCATGATAGATGAGGACATCTTGGGAATAGGAAGAGGCAGGGTGCTGGGGAGGCTCTCAGGAATCAACTACAAGGTTGACCCCACCTTGATCTGCTGGCAATGGTCCAGAAGGTGCCTGGGCCGGTTTACTCTGGTGACTACCCTAGCAAATAACCTAGCTGTCATCATAGAGCCTTTGTCCAGTGACTGATGGGGCAGAAACAGAGATCAATGGTCAGGCACCAGGCTGAGCTCCAGGAATCCAATTGATGAGAGAGAGGAGAGATATTGCAGGCAAGGGATGTCAAGATCATGATGGGAGGACGTGCAGAGATGACTGGCCACACTAGTGGAAGCCTATGATCTGTGGACTGGTGGCTGTGGAGCCTCTGGATACAAAAGATGGTTGTTTGGCTCGAACTGTTGGGGGGCACCCAGGCAGGGGGATTGGGATCTGTCCCTGGTCTATGGGCAGGCTTCTGGAACCTGGTGCCTGTGATGTGACACCTTGCACAGCCTTGGTGCAGTGGGAAGGGGCTTGGACCTGCCTAGGCTCAGTGTGCTGGGCTCTGCTGACTCTCCATGGGACACCTCGATTTGGGGCATGTGGGGATGCAGGGTGGCTTGGGAAAGAGGGCTGTGGGATGGGAGGAGGGAGGAGGGGGGAATCTGTGGATAGTATGTGGAGTGAGTAAAAAATTTCTTAATAAAGAAAAAAAAAAAAGAAAACCAAGTCTTTATTTCTCTTTATTCTACCACACCTCTGATTTATTGTAATTGCCCCCATGCTTCCCATCAGCCACTGCTGTGAGTGTTGAGAGGGGAAGGATTTTTTTACTCAGCTTTCATTTAGTGAGTTAATTTCCTCTGGTATATAATCCAGGTGCTTCTGTACTTGTTCTTGGTAGTACATGGTCATGTCTCGGTGTACACTTTTACTATTGAATTCCAGTCTCCCAGTTCATACCCACAAAGATTTGAAAGCAGAGATTCAAGCAGATGGTTATATGTAACTATTCAGTCATGGTGTTCTAAGGAACCATCAACAGTGATTTTCCAACCAGTGGTTATACTTGTGCATGTAAAGTGTGTGTGTAATGACTAAATCAGGCAACCCTAAATTACTGTTCCATCTGTCTCATATACAAGATCTGATTACTCTGAATTGCAGCCTAATTAAATTGTGGACATATTAAATACTATGCATATTAATGTATTTGAGATAACATTTTTATTTTGTAAAGGCATGTGAGATTGAGTTCTTTTCAGAGTCATTTTGTCAGCATTCACTTGGGTGCTTTGCATGTGTACATTTCCTCCTCTTGTCTGTTTTGGGGACAGGGCCTCATTGTTTTAGAGGCTGGCCATAGAACCTGCTATGCAGCCTAGGTTATACTTGCACCCTTGATTTTCCTGCCTTTACCACCCATTGCCGGGATTACAAACATGCATGGCCCTACTTCTGTAAGTGGCAAGACACTCTATAAGCCTGACCTTCCCTCCTCCATTGGGAGAGGGTTTTTTTTGTTTTTTGTTTTTTTTAATTTTTCGAGACAGGGTTTCTCTGTGTAGCTTTGCGCCTTTCCTGGGACTCACTTGGTAGCCCAGGCTGGCCTCGAACTCACAGAGATCCGCCTGGCTCTGCCTCCTGAGTGCTGGGATTAAAGGCGTGCGCCACCACCGCCCGGCCATTGGGAGAGTTCTTAAGATATAGGAATATCTGTTTATTTTTAAAATGTTCCCAAAGGCAGAAAAACATTCAGGATTATCAGTGTTTTAAGATCAAAGCTTAAAGCAATAATGTCTATAATAGATTTAAATTCAGACAGAAGTTTCAATGCTTTTTCTTTGTAGGAGGATTGTTTTCATTTAAACACTGTGTAGTGTTATTATTTTTAAACGCTTTATGAGGATAATTGTTGTTTCTTAAGTTTAAAGAAGAAATATAAATGCTTTTCCTTTTCTTTTTTTCCAGATTCTTTACAGAGTTAGAAGCAAGACATCAGAATAACATCTTCATAGATGATATAAGTGACATTGTAGAAAAACATACGGCATCCACATTTGATCCCTATGTGAAATACTGCACCAATGAAGTCTACCAACAGAGAACACTACAGAAGTTGTTGTAAGCAGGTTTTGATCGTCTAACCTACTTTTGATTAAAGCTCATTGATAAGAGATTAATTACTCATAGACATAGACATGCCTCCTAGTAGACTGTTTCCTCCTTGAGTGATGTGTAAGAGAGAGTCTCGAGAGATTTCTCTCTTAAGCAGTTAGAAAATTAAAGTATGATGAAGTCCTGCCCCACCCCTACCCTTAGTTGTCCAGAGACTTGACTCATCCTAACTCAACCTCCCACTTTTCTAAGCAAGTGGCCATTAAGTGGTTTGCCAGAGGCCAAGGGGGTTCTTAAGTGGACCAGAGCGAGACACTAGGATCCAGGGTTTCCCTTACTATTCTAGCCTCTGTAAGCTGTTTACAAGAATTGTAGGATCCACCTCCCTCACCCTGGGCAGATAGGGATGAGTTCCTGCTGGAGGGTTTAAAAGAACAGAAGAAAAAGACAAGCTTGAAGATTTGAATTATGCCACAATTAGGAGCCATGCATTCTGTTTCCCTCCATACTTCTTTTCTTTTTAGATTATTGAGAGTTACAGAAGAATCAACAATTCTTTAGCAGTTTATACACTTTTATTTTCAGAGGCCCCAGTTGTCATAAGTAGTTATTTTACATTGTTGTTGTCCACCCTAAACCCAGTTTGGGACTTCCTGGCTATTGTTTTTCTCACTTTTTCTTGGAGTAGTGACATTTATGGAGCCTCTGGTCACTCCAGGCTAGGTGTGAGATCTTTGAAGAGGCTAAGGGGATGGTGACAACGTGTTAGGAGAATGGGGAGCTCAGGACCAAAACATGGAGATTAACATATGGAAACAAAAAAACAAAAAAAGTTACTTTCCAGAGGAAGACTGGAAACTTCCCCATCTGGGTTTCTTGTGAGGAACATCATGGGTGAGAACAGCTCTTCAGATACAAACTTGGGTGAAGCTGCTGTTACGCGAATGTCCTACAAAAGAATCATGCCCCTGGAGGCTCAACACTTTCCCTCTCGCCCACTCCCACCCTTGGGAGCACTTTTCCTTTCTTAATAAGCTGTTTGTTTGTGTTTCTGTTTATAAGCATATATCCAGCCTGGAATCAGGTGCCCTCTGAACTCATCCTTGGCTCAGCACTTCTAATCGTGCTTACCCTGACACTGTGGGCTCACCTTTTTGCCATTCAGCTCCTTGTCAGCTGCCATTGCAAAAGGCAAGACTCTCGGTCTTCCTCTTCCCTAGCTCTGTCCCCCAGGTACCTGCCAAGGTTTCCACTTGCCTACCCCTGGTATTTTTCTCTCAAACTAACAACTGCCCTTGAACTTCCTTCCAAGTCTACTTTTAAATTATTTTATTAGTGAAACTAATAACCCAAAGGTGGCCTCAGTTTTCCTGATAACAATGATTGTTCCCAACTTGGTAAGGAGGGCTGATAATGCTGTCTCCCTGCCACCTCCCTATGTCCTGCTTCATGGGTAGGGTGGAAACCCCGGCTGGCATCTTTTATGTGAAGAAGGGCCCACTTGCACTTTGGGGATTTCAAAGCCTGATAAGTCTGTTGTCGTGGCTTCTCAGGGATTGCAGGGTATTTAGCCCAATATCTGACTTCTACCCCCTTGATGTCAAAAATGTCTCCAGATTTGTCTGACCTTTCTCTTACCTTTACCCCACACCTGGCTAGGGCCCTGTAGCTGAACATACACGTTCATGCTTGAAAGCAAAGCCCTGAATTAGGGAGGATGTTGCTTTTCATCTTGTTTTGCAGGATTTTAAGAAATATGTGACTAGTTACTGCTGTGTATTATGTGACTCTCAAAAATAGATTTTTGTCTAGATTACCTTAATCAAAGCATCATGGGAGGGAGCTTTCCCATGGAAATTAGTGTTTGTGTCTTTAGGGGCATTCAAGGTTGGGACATTAACTTCCCACTTCAGCAGCATGTTAGAAACCCTAGAAATCTTCAAGCCCAGTCAGCAAAGATGCTCAAGTCCACCCCAGATTTCTTAATCAGAACCCTTTGGGCGTGGGAGGAGCCTGAGACCTGTGTGGCTTAAATGTGCAACCTACATGAAGCTTATTTTTAATTTCCTAAAAATCTTTTTAAAACTTTTGAGGATAGGATATTTAAAAGTAATCAGTGTGAGAAAATAAAAATAAGACATTTCTGTGTAACTTCTCTTAATTTGATATTCTGGATGTTTCACACTTTATTTTTAGTGGACTTGAACCACAACATCTAATTTTCAAATCACATTTCTTTTTTTTTTTTTTTATAAAATGGTCATTATGGCCACTGTCCTTCCCAGTTCTGAAGAGTCCAGAACTGAACTGTTCTGAAACCCCATTGGCAGAGGGCTGTGAATGCTGCAGACTTCCATAGGAGCAAAGTGGTGGGACTGAGGGTCAGAAAACTTCAATTTGACTTCATTCTGTTGTTTTTGCTAAGTTGTGGCAAGTTATAATCCTTGTGAGCACCATTCTCTTGGAAATGCCCCCCTCACCCCCCTTTAAGGTTCTACAGACAGCTCCGCTGAGATTCTCTATGAGTATCTGGCAACACTGCATGGATATATGCCAGTGTCATGGCCATTTCAACTCAGTGGGAGATGAAGAGAAATATTCTGGCTTATGTGGCCGGAGGGTTTCCTGGCTAGACATGTCTGTAATCCTAGGACTCAGGAGGACTTCAAGCTGGAGGCCAGCCTGAAGAGCATCACCCTCCAAAAACCTACAGCCCTCAAACAATGAAGCAAACACACAAAAAAGTTTTCTTTGTTAGAAAGAGGATGTTTGGAAAGGTTAAACATCTCTTGAAAATCTTACCTCAGTGATATTTCTTTCTTGGGTCTGCCCAGGGCCAGAAGAGTGGTATGAAGTATGATTATGTGCTGGTGGAGTGTGTTTGTACATGATCAAGTATGGGATCTGATCTGTTTATGCTAACTCATAGTTGACATGCTCTCTGTTACAATACTGTGTCATCTTGTTTACATCCCAATTTTACAAATATCTAGTTCATATGTTTTATTATTAATATTGTTATGGGACACCACATCTTATTTTTATCATTAAATATAAAAGGCAGAAAAGTCACTGGTGTTTCCCAGTGTATTATGATTTATGTTGGTCTTATATTAAGAATCATTGGTAATGTGGGAATTGACCTCAGTATTTGGCAATGTGTTTTTGTTTGCTTTTGAGCTTTCAAAGGAAATATTTTAAAGTGTTTTTTTTTTCCTGCTTTTCTCCTCACAGAGCTACCAACCCCTCCTTTAAGGAAGTATTGTCACGGATTGAGTCTCATGAAGACTGCAGGAACTTACCCATGATCTCTTTCCTCATTCTCCCCATGCAGAGAGTGACCCGCCTTCCCCTGCTGATGGATGTAAGGCAGGATTTGATGGCTTTGTTCTCTGGATATTAGCCGCTACAAATCTGATTAATTAATATACTGTTATTCTGCTTAAATTGATAGATGCATATTTCTTTTATAAAACCCCTTAATTGAGAAGATGTTGTTCAGTTGGAAAGTCTGTCTATGTTTGAGATCACTAGAGTTTATTGTTAGTTTAGACTTGTGTGGTCACTCTGGTGAAACTTGCTTACATTACCCACTTTTTTTTTTGAATGGAAATAATTTTAGCTTTTTGAGGTCAAGAGACTGGGATTCCATTTCTGCCTGAGCCACTAAGCATGAGACCTTGGACAAGTCACTTTGTTTTAGATCCCTTGTGTCTTAAACACTTCAAGATGCTTTGGGCCCAATTTTTCCTGATGTGATAAGGAATAAACTAGTCTCGACCATGCACTGTGTAAAGTGGGGAAAAAGCCCAACATCCTTTTGGTATTAGGTGACAGTCATAACATTAGGTGAAAGTTTGACTTTGAATAATGGCAAGGCATGCTGAGGGGAGGGTTAGGAGACCATCTGGCCTGGGATAGGGCCTGCTTAGCCCGTGGGCAGATAGTGTGCCTTTTGATCTAACTAGGACAGTTTGTCACAGAAGTACTTTAAAATTGGGTCGTTATATTGGCACCGTATCAGTTTTTATGTACTTGATCTTACAGACCAAAACACAGGCTGAAAATTTATCAGAGATACATAATTGAGTAAAATTGCAAAAATAGGTTCCTTTTTCCATATTCCACTGTGAAGTACTGGGATGCTCTCAAACAAAAGTGAAAGTGCAAATGATGGTCACTTTTACTCTGTCACAGTTGTGTGACAGTGTTCTCAGTTATTTCAGAGTTCTAATTCATAAGCCCTTCCTTGGTCCTCTCTTAGTCACCGCAGCTACTGTGTTTACTCCCATAATTTAGGAAAAATTTTCCCCCACATAAACATAGTCACAGCTGGTTAACATTCTGAGAAATGCATGGCTAGCAATGCCAGTGCCTTGTAGTATCACCGAATTTAATTAATAGTATCTACTAATACAACCTCAGCATCCCTAGGAGAAATAATCTTGCAAGTTTTCTATGCGGTTCATTATTGGCCCAATGAGTAACTTGGAGTTTCGAAAAATCTGATTGGTTTTTTAGATTAGTATTTATTCTATCTAAAGAAAGAATGCATTAGTAATTAATTAAACAAAATCAAATTTGGAGACCAGAATGGTATTCCTGTTTCTAACACACCATACTGCACAATGTTGGATATTTATGGCATGGTTACATAGTGGGTTCTTTATGCTTTTGTATCATAATTCTGCCTGAGATTCTGAGTGAAGCTGTAGTCTTTCTTCTCGGATAATTAATGTATGCACACAATTTTATGTACATTTTTTAATCATATAGATTACAGTGAAGGATGTCTGCCCTCATGGAAATAAACCAATATTTTTTTTTACTATTGCTGTTATATCCATTAAAGGGTATAAAATAGATTTTGTAATCATGAACAGGGTTTTAAAAGTGCAATAGAACAGAATATGAAGTATTTGATATGTACATGGCTTATAATGTGATTAAATATTGTTTCTAAAAACCTTGCCTAATTTATGTGTACATAGGAACTGGTTGTAGTATAAATGCATTCTTTATAATAGTTCAAAATTTTGAAAGGAAGAATCACTAGAATAAACCCATAGATGATGAACTGTACACTTCTGTCATGCAATGGTCCCACTGCCAGACTTCCAGATTTACAGACTGCTTTCATTGGTAGTTAAGGCCCAGGGGCCTGCTAGTTCTTAACTATATTCTGCCCTGCCTGATGCCTGTTGCCCTCATCTGTTTCCCATATGTGAGAACCCAGGCAGAATCCAGCACTGTCTCTTAAATTTCACCTCGTTAGGAAATTTACTTAAATCTGTTGAAGTGGATGGACATTTTAAAACAATTACATTGGTTCCCTGAGCTTTCAAAGTTATATGTACAAGCTGAGTGTTCCTTACTAAGAATGCTTGCAGGAAGATGTGTTTTACATTTTTGAATACTTTTGGAATATTTTTATATGTATAATGAGGTGTCATGGGAATGGGGCCCAAGACTAAACATGAAATTCATTTGTGTTTCAAGCATAACTTGTATACATATTCTAAAGGCAGTTGTATGTATCTAATAATATCGTGCATGAAGCAAGTTTCTTGGTGTGTAGTTTTCCATTTGGGGTGTTCTGACAATCAAAAAGTTTGCATTTTTTAAGATTTAGGATTTCAGATTTTCATATTCCATACATTCACATTTCAGCTTATCTTTAATTGGTCATCAGAATTGGGACTCTTGTTGGTAGACAGCCATATGCCAGGCACTTAGATAGGATGTGTTCATCACTTAACTCTTAGAACAGGGATGGGGAGGTGGCTCTGGAAAGCGCCTGTTCAGCATGGGCAAGGCCAGGTTGGATCCCTGGACAGGGAACAAAACGAGGCAAAGCATCAGCCTCTTGCAATAGCCTATGTTGTATCTGGCATTGCTGCAGTTTACAGAGAAGGAAAACGACGCTTATCTATGGCCAGTCACTTGCCCATGGTTAAATAGCTAACATAAGGCAGGTCTGAGATTTGCTACCCGACCTACTGACCTCTGAAGTCTTCTCTCTATTTTAGATGGATTCATTTCAGCTTTATGTATTTAAAGAATATTTTCTAGTTCTGTTAGTTGCATTTTGATATCCTCATCCCCAATATTGTGTCCAAAAATAGTGCTTTGTATGAATAAGAGAAAATGGCTAAATAGTAATTTATTTTGCTTCATGTGACAAACCAATTGGTTTTACTTCCTTTACTTCTTAGACTATATGTCAGAAAACACCTAAGGACTCTCCGAAGTATGAAGTCTGCAAAAGGGCCTTGAAGGAAGTAAGCAAGGTAACTGTTTACCATGATAGAAAACATGTAGAAAGCTTGGAAGAATCTAGCAGGTTTGTGCTTGCTAAAAAGACTGAGATTCACACAGTTCAATTTATTCAAATCCATTGCTATGTTGGTTGTTTCAGACTGGTTTTGTGTTATGTGCTCGTCCATATCTCACTATGTCTGGTGTGTTAATAGCTGTTTGTTGATGCTCACTTTCAACAAGTATTTATTGAACATAAACCACTACACCAGGAATAATACTGGCCTCTGAATATGTGGTGACAAGGCAGGTGTGGTTATTGCATTCATGGTATGTGCACAATAAAGAGAAAGACATACATTAAATAGAAATCCACTAGAGGGTGTTGAGTGATATGGGAGGCAAGGACAGAGTGATGTTTTAATGGATTTACAGCAAAAATAACTGTGAGCCAGAGGGTGAAGGAGTGTCTTGGGTGTAGAGACCCAAATGTAGGTGTTGGAGAATTTGAAGAACTCATTGAGAGAGGGAGAGAGGGGAAGGAAGGGAGGGAGGGAGGGAAAGAAGAAAGGAAGGAGGGAAAGTAGGATGGAAAGAGGAAGGGAGGACATGGGAGGAGCCTGTTACACATGTCAGGGACTTGGGGGCTATAATAAAGATGATGATGAAGCTATGGATTTATGTAAGAAGGTGGAAAGAAATTATGTGTGTGTGTGTGTGTGTGTGTGTGTGTGTGTGTGTGTGTGTGTGTGTGTGTGTGTAAATGTATATATACAGTAGGCTTGGAATTAGTGAGTACTTTGAAGGAAGGTGTCACGGAAATATAATCCTTGATTAGAAAACTGGGTCATTTTCTCTTTTTATCACTATGGAAAGACAAATTCCATTCTGAACGTATAATGCAGAACCTATATAAAACTTGTGTTCTGGGTGAGAGCTCAGGGAACAGACACAAATTGGAGACCTGGGTTGGGGAACCCTCAGCATAGGTGACATTCGAGGTTGGAGTGTGAAGGGCTTTACCTAGGATGAGGATGCAGAATAGTAAGTCCAGTAGCCCATGGTATTAAACAGGGAACACGAATATGGAGTCTTATTTGGATGAAAGTAACCAGCACAGGCGATGTAAAAACAAATGAGACATGCCCGAGTAAAAGAAAACAGAACGGCCTAGAAAATGTCTAAACAGTTAGATCGTGGACACCCCTGAGAGAGAAAGATGAGTATGACTTAGCCATTTACAGGGTTCATCCTCATCGAAATACATTGAGCAATGACTGGGGTGTGCAGCAGTAAAATCAGCTGCCACTGGTGGCTAGCTACTTCAGGAATCAGATCTGGCATGGAAAGAGAAAGAGTTGTGGCTAAAAGGGAAGTCATATTTATTTAAAGATAGAAAAAATGTATGTTTAGTTGCTGTTAGGCACATGGTAGCTGAGAAAGCAGAAAAAGGTATGGTCCCCCATGTGGATGGCATATGAACAGAGCACAGATGAGTGGCGACTGCAGGTGCCAGAAACTTCCTAGTTACCTCCTTTTGCTTGCTTCCTACACAAACGGGAAAGATCTTCACTCCACTTTATTATAAAGAACTATTTCTTTTTATCGACTTTAAATAGATTCATTATCTTACTTATCTTTGAAAGCCAGTTTGCAAAATTTAGGGTTAGTGCAGTAACCCAAATATACACTAAGTGTTCATCAAAGGACCATGGATCCATTTCTTTGCAGATAATCCAGTATTTCTGATTGAACAGAGCTACCCTTAGCTGGGTGTCCTTGAAGAATTACCTAGAGTGCCCTCTTCCAGCATCTCTTTGTGGTCCCATGCTTTACGTGCAACACTGTGTTTAGATTTTTGCCTTTGAAGTTGCTAGCCTGCTTCCTGCTGTCTGGTCTGGGAGAGAGGAGCTGTAGCTTGCCCTGAGGTGGAATGGGGTTCTCTAGGTAAAGATGAAGCTAGGCAGAGGACAGGATCAGAATAGATGGAGACCTAGAGTCTGTGATGAAACCCCCATGTAGTGGTTGTGGAGCCACAGAGGAAACAGCCCTGAAACTCTTCAGAGTCCTTTACCCAACTCCCAGCCCCCATTGTTCACTCCTGGTTGCACGCTCCATATCTGAGCACCGTGTCCCAGTTGGGTGGCACTGTGTGTTCTGTATCAGAAATGGATTCCTGGAACTTCTAGAGGGTAGATGATTTTCAGGGAGAGATCTGAAGTTGAAAATGAGCTTTCTTGGGAGAGAAGGGGCCATAGAAAGTAAAGTAAAGAGGTGTCTCTTCCTGTCTCTTCACCCTGCTGTGCTGTGTTCCAGTTGGTGCGGCTCTGCAATGAAGGAGCCCGGAAGATGGAAAGGACGGAGATGATGTACACCATTAATTCCCAGCTGGAATTTAAAATCAAGGTAGCCTGCTGTCCGTGTTTGTTGTGTTACTGCTGCTTACATCTTGTCTAAACAGAGAAAGCCGAGTCTAACGAGGTAAACTGGAACTAGCTTTTCAAAGAAGGACTATCAGTTGAAAAGAGCAGCTGACAGAGGACCGACCACCCAGATGCCTAGGGGAGTCTCCAGGCTTCTCTCCAGGCCACGACAGTGTGGCTTTTCCCAGGACACCACCAGACAGTTAAACTAGTTGAAGCGGATAGTTGGTAAAGGAGAGTCCTCAAGCGTTGTCAGTAGGTCCTGCCGAATAATGGTATCCCCTGGGCTGGACCAGGATATTCTAAACCAAGTAAGAAACTACTTTGTGCAGAAAAGATAGTTTTTTCAAGCATGTTTTTTCATACAACTCTTTTTTGCATCCATGCCACCTGCTAGCCGAAAGTGACAGTGAATGGGAAACCTGGGCCATGGCTCATTCTTTGTCTGGAGTTCGTAATGAATAAGCTTACGATTGTAATTCTATTTTGTTATATAACACACAAATTTAAGGCAATTTAAAATGGCCCTGTATTTTTCCTAGCGAAACTTTCTAACTTACACAGTAGTTTCCTGGTGATCAGCGGGTCATGGTATTCTGCAGAAGGCACACTCTCTGCCATGGTACAGAGTTTGGGAACCGCTGATAGGGGGCAGCCACAGCCTCTTATTGTATAAGCAAAGAAAGCAAACCCCAGAGAGCAGCTGTCAACAATGTCACTCAACCAGTGGTAGTCCACATCACGATGAGTGTGAAATCAGGCTAAGGGCCCAGGTGTCCTGAGTGATGGGTGGTGTACACCCTTCCATTGTAAGACCCTGATTGCCGCCATCTAAATGCAGATTCATAATTCATAAAACAGATTATTGACTAATTCAGACCACTTGGAAATGTCATTTAGCACAACTTATGGCCTTCTAAGTTGGATAATAAGACTAATACCTTATTGTCTTGGTGGAGAGTAATGAACATTTTTATTCAGTTCATTTTAAAGATGAGAAAATTAGAAGTTCAAAGAAGTTGAGTGACTTGTTCCAGAATTATGCACACAATCCCGTGTGCTTGGTTAAGATAACACCCGCGGAGTAATGAAGGTCTTAATGAAGGTCTTCCAACATAGAACAAATCTAGAAGTCATGAAGGGAAAACAGTGCCTAGTTCATTAGGTAAAAATGTATAGAGCTATAAACCTTTTGTTTATAGAGGAGCAATAAAGACAGACAATAGAGGCAGCTTGTAGAAGGGGAAGAAGCAGCTGCAACCTTGTTCATCCAGTATTCATACCATACCTCACATGAAAACAGTGTCAAGGAAAGGAGAGGGGACACACTGGAAAAGACAAGTTAGAGAGCCACTGCCAGAGCGGCATGACAAATCATGATTAAGGTTTTTAAAAATGACTTTGCATTCAGAAAGAAATTGCTAATGGGCATTAGGATCCCAAGCAATCCAGAAATGTGAGAAGATGTTGTATTGGTGAAATTATAGGATCAGCATTTTGCAGGCTGCTGGTAGAAATGATTGTCACAGTCCCGGAGCATACTGTCAGATTTACAAAGCTAGTTATTATAAACCAGCGATTCTGCTTCCGGGAGTTTATTCTGTACTGGTGAATATAAAGATTATATAGCTATTCACGTAGCATTTGTTTTAGCAGAGGATCAGAAACAATCCAGCTATTTGTCATAGAGGATTGATTACATCAACATGAAGCAGAATAGAACTACTCAATTTTGGGGGAAGCAAAAGATGATTGAGGTTTTAGGTACCTATGGAAAGTAATCATATATATCATTAAGTTTTTTTTTTTAAGTTGTTAAAAAAAAGTAGTTTTTGCCAAAGAAATTTCTGGAGAGGCATGGAAAGATCTAGCATCTTCTATTTCCTGTAGAGGCAGGAGTCAGTGTGTGGGAACTGGGTGGGTGAGAAAGAGCGGGAATAGGCGGCTTTTCACACAATGCTTCACATCGTATTTTTGCTTTCAAAGGAAGAAGACATTCTGAAAGCTACTCTCAATTTTGGGTAAATAAGTGAAATTTTACTATTTCCTAGTGGAATACAGGGACTCCAAAAATCAATCTACTTTAAAACAACAAAGCAATGAAAAACTCGTTACCTAGTTCCTAAACAAAGAATTGTCATAGGGTGGCATATATGGTGGAACACCTTCCTAACTGTCCTTTGTTCCGACTCAGGATTGATGCGCAATGGCAGGACAGCCTTGTACTTGCAGCAGGTGCAACAGTCGGGACCTAACCTGACACGTGTGTGTTTGTAGTGATTCCTAAACACACTGGTCAGAGTTATCGTAAGCAATCATTTCTCTATTGCCCTACAGGGCTCTGCTGTACCAGTCAAAAAATTGTGGGATTCAATTTTTAGGAGCTGGAAACCCAGGACTCGCCTTAAAAGCTAGTATGCAAAGCTCTGTTTTAGCCATAAGCTTTCATCTTCCTTGTTGAATTTGTACATAGCTGATGAACAACCTTCTAATAAAAGCCCTTTATAAAGTTGGAAAAGTATGAAACCCGTTCTCAACTTCTTCATTTCCTCCTTAATATCCTCAGTTTCCTTTAGCCATTTTTAATCATTTTTCACTTAACAGGATGACATCTGCTGTACCGTGTTACCATGCCTGTGTTCTGTGTAACTAAGAGCTTTCGCCTATTTTATGGATATATATATATATATATGTTGTTAAATCACATTTTTGGCAGTATGAATTTCTAGTAACTTTATTTTGTTTTTGAAAAAAAGAAAGAACTCGAAAGGGTACAAATTATCCTGTGGCTTTGAGAGTTTTCCAGTTGGCTTGTACAAAACTGAATAGAGGAAAAGGAGAATGTAATTCCTTGGATGCAGCCTTTTGTGTGAGACTGAGGGGTTCCTTAGAAGAACTCCACTTTCATAGCCAGAAAGTGAAATAGGTGAGGTTTTCAGGGATGTATTTACACAGTAGAAACTCCATAACCTTAAAAACAGGTGCTCACAAGAAAATGGCTGAGTAGATTTCTGGAGACAAAACATACGTTTTGTGGGGTTTTTTTCTCCTTGAAAAATCCTTTGATGGTTCATAAAGTGAACACAGACTTTTAGATGTCTCGTGGTAACTACAGGTGTCTACAGATTTCCATATGTCTCTATTCTTTGACATATTTACAATAACTGATAGATTTCACCACTAAGTTTTTTTAAGTGACTCCAATTTTCTTTTGTAGTTCAGAGTTAATAGAAGAGTCATAATTTTGTGACCCAATAACATTTTCTTGTGGTTTCAGTTTTGTATGGACAAGCTAATAAGTTTTTAGTGTTGAAAAATAAATCTGTATTTTCTCCTGGAGAATGTACCATATCCAATTGCATTTTGCAACTATTTGCCTATAAAATAATGATTTTGTGCCTTTTGACTATAATGTCTTACTGGTCTTCACTTGGATGTGGGCACTGAGTTTTCCTCTCTTTCTAGCCTTTTCCCCTCGTCTCCTCTTCCCGGTGGTTGGTGAAAAGAGGGGAGTTGACAGCCTATGTGGAAGACACGATGCTGTTCTCCAAGAGGATGTCCAAACAACAAGTCTACTTCTTCCTCTTCAACGATGTGCTTATTATCACTAAGAAGAAGAGGTGAGCTGGTCAAGTGTTGCCTGTTCGGGCACCATCCCCAAAAGCCTGAGTGGTAGATGTATAGATCCTAAGTGTTGAGTCAAAGTCACATCTGTCCTTCACTGTCTCTAAGTACAAGTACAGTTAAGACTTGCATCATTGTGAACCTCGTAATCCCAGCCACCCTCTACTGAGCTTTTACCGAGTACAAGCCAGTGCTCTGGGCGTCTGATGGATCCACATCACTCAGTTCTCCTGCCATGCCTGAGGAAGCTGCACTCTATCAAAATAAATGGTTAAGGACATGGCTAGGGACAACTCGGGTATGCCTTGTGACTTAATTTAAAAGATGTTCTTAATGGTTATTCACCTAAGAAATGTGCCCCTGAATGACAAGACGTTGAGTGTACTTCCCTTCCTGGGGGATGAAGTACCTCAGCTGATTGGTAAGTATTTTTTTTCTCCTTCTGCTTTTCTGTTCTGCAATTGATGTCTTCTTTAAAGAGATGACCAGGAGGAATACCATATAAGCCTTATCTTTAAAGTTTTTGTTTTCTCAAACAGTTTCCATTCCCAGGACGGACACACACACACACACACACACACACACACACACACACACACACACACACATACACTCACACACACATACACACACGCCTTATCTCTGCCTTTCTCCAAGGAATAGTCTCTGTCACATGTATCACATGATGACATTTACTTACATATAGCTACGTTTCCTTTTGGTATAAGATACATTTTACATCTTTGTTAGACTATAGACTGGAAATAAAAATGGAAAACTGTGGGTCATTTCCATGTATGAAGGAAATGGGATAACTGATGGCATACGATAGAATGGGTGGTTCCAAGAGTAAAATTTCAACAGTAGAAATAGACTTTCTATGAAATTATTAAATAAATGTCCAAATTTATCATGGGATATTTATTCTAATCCTAGTTCTGAGTTGCTGACTGTGTTGACTGATGAGTCAAAATTAAACATAACAGAGATTGAGCTTCTAATTTAATCAGACTATATTATGAATTATTCAGTTGTATACTATCTTAGGATTTGTGTTGCTGTGAAGAGACCACAGCAACTCTTACAAAGGAAGACATTTAATTGAGGGAGCAGCTTACAGTTCAGAGGTTCAGTTCATTATCATCATGGCAGGGAACATGGGGGCATGTAGGCAGACATGATGCTGGAGAAAGTAGCTGGGAGTCCTACATCTTGAAGGCAACAGGAAGTGGTCTGTGTCTCACAGGGTGATATCTTGAGCACATATGAGACCTCAAAACCTGCCCCTACAGTGACACACTTCCTCCAATAAGGCCATACCTACTCCAACAAAGCCACACCTCCTAATAGTACCACTCCCTGTGAGCTTATGGGGGCCAATTATATTCAAACTACCACATACATACCTAGGACAGTAGAACAGGAACTTTTATGGTCTACCCCCAAAAGCAAGTCCAGGAGGAAAGGGTTTACTTTATTTTACGTTTCCACGTAATTGTTCACCACAGGGAAAAGTCAGGGCAGGGACCTTGAGGCAGGAACTAATGCAGAGACCATGGAGGAGTGCTGTTTACTGGCTAGGCCAAGGCTTGTTTATACCACCCAGTACTACCTGCCCAGGAACGGCACTGCCTGTCGTAGGGTGGACCCACCAACGTTAATTGTTAATCAAGAAAATGCCCCCACAAGCTTGTCTACAGGCCAGCTGGGGAGAGGCGGTTTCTTAGGTGAGGTTCCCTCTTCCCAAAGGCCTAGCAAGTACACCATGTTTTCTTGACTTTCATAGAGATTTTTTTTTCTCAGAGTCGTGGGGGTTTTAGACAGTTTCTCTAGTTAGCTGAGGCTACCCTGAAGCTCACCGTGTAGCCAGGTTGGCCTCTGTCCATCACTTCTGTCTCATCTTATTTAATGCTGGGATTACACTGTGTACTACCATGCTTGACTTTCAACATAAGGTAAGTTAGGGAGCACAGTTATGTGTGTCCTTTCAAGTGTCAGAACTCTTCGTTTCTAACATCTTCCAGCTGTCTCAGTGGACTCAGAGTTTGAACTAATCGTTTGAGTTGAGTGATAAAATAATGATTGACAATACTGTGCCAATATTAAATATTAGAATCATTCTGACTGTGTTGACTGACAAATTGATGAAAGTTATGATCTTTAGAGATAGTTCTAAAACCAGGGTAGTGCAGCTTTATTCTTGAACCTGCACAGAACTAGTCAATAAATACAGAATTAAGGCAGATGTTATTTTACTTAACTCATTTTGCTCTTCACCGGTGGCTTTGCCATTATATTTCATGTTTATCCAGTTATGCCAAATTCATGTGCTCAAATAGTTTTTTGAAACTGTAATCTCTGTGACAGAAAGAGCAAGGGATATATTCCCAGTGGAGAGGGCAACCTGAGCACCGAATTAACTTTCGTCAAGACTGGTATTTTCTTGCCCCATCCATGAGTGCATCGTGTGTCTCATGTCCTTTCAGCTGAGGAAATACCATCAGAGACTGCTTGTTCATGACGTGAGTCTGTGGGAAAGAGGCTTGATAAACAGGCAGGGTTTGAAATGTACAGTATGTACTGCTGTATTTACACAGTAGCTTCAAGGAGGCAACTGCAGATGCCTGGCATGCCAGAGGCAGCAGCGAAGGAGATATAGCCGCTTTGAGTCAGGCAGTAATTCAGACGTGTCTACAAGGGAGAGATAAGGGATGGTTATCTGTGCCAGCTCTCGAGGGCTGACCCAACCACCCACGGACGGATTGGAATTATAAGGTTTAGGCAAGGAGCTTAGCTGCTGGGATTCCAGTAGTTTTTAGCATAAGGAGGCTTTCTTTCCAGCTACTGAGAGTGACTCCATGGGAGGACCGTTATTCTTCCTCCTCCAGTCCAAACTGGCAATAGTTTGTACTGTACACATTTCCTAGTTGGCTGAGTGTGTGGCCTTCGGCATAGAGCTGGTGTTTGCAGAGCAGGTTCGGCAGTTAGCCCCATGGGGGTGTCTTCAAAGACAGTGGTGTTTTTTTTCTTTTTGTTTTTTATTTTTTTCTGTTTTTTTCTTTATTTATCTGTTTATTTATTTACTTATTGGTTTTTCGAGACAGGGTCTCTCTGTGTAGCTTTGTGCCTTTCCTGGAACTTGCTTTGTAGACCAGGTTGGCCTCGAACTCACAGAGATCCACTTGCCTCTGCCTCCCGAGTACTGGGATTAGTTTTTTGGTTTTTTTTACTTTTTTAGATTAGAAGAAAACAAAAAAATTTTTTTTATCAGATCTAAGTTGCTTGTTAGTCATTTTGTTAATAGTTTATTCTGTTCTATAAAATTTCAAAGGCATGCATCTAATTTGACTGCTTTTGCTGAGAAAGTGAACTCTTTGGTGTTTGAAGCTGTGCCCAGAAGCCGCCTGGGTCCCACTAGATCCTGACCTCAGCAGTGTTGCGGTAGGGCCGGTGCGTCTTTACTGCGGGGTGGCCCTGTGATGTAGTTAGAGTTAAGCAGTATCTCTGGTCTCTCTCCACCATTTGCTAATAGCACCTCTTCCCAGTGTGATAACAAAACCATCTCCAGGAGTTTTCACCTGCCTCCCCGCGTGAAAGCCACTTCAGAACAACCCCAGACCTTAAGCCAGCTTTGCTTTCTGAGCACCATTGGTGCATGTCGGTGCATGCCTTGACACAGCAGTAATAGTAATACTGTATTATATTCGTGACAGGGTACCAGATAGTAGTGGACTAGTGTGTCCTCACATATAGTAGCTGACATGTGCCAGTGGTAACACAATAAGCTGGCTCTTGACTCTACACACATATGCAGCCTTATGGAGTTAAGTACGATTGGTCCTATTTCCTAAGACCTTCATTGGTTAGAACTCCCCAAGTTTGTGAGGCAGTTTACTGTCTTTTCATTTAGTGCCTTGTATATGCCTGGTCTTTTCTCCTAATTCTATCTGAAGCAGAGAGCAGATGCAGTGTCCCTGGGTGGGTCTCTTTACAGCTGCTGTATTATAGTTCTACAGTGAGTGGCTTAGGGGTCCGGAAGGGCCAGCCCCACCCCTTTCAGCTCCCAATGGCTCCAAACGTTCTTTCCAGTCTGCCTGTGTTTCCATATAACCTGCTTCTCTGCTATGCCTCTGTGTGTCTCTGAGTCTCCCACCTCTCATCACTCAGTTCTTGGATACAGAGCCTGCTTCAGTACACCATGACTTGATTACATCTGCAAAGGCTTTATCTCTAAATAAGGCAACTTTCAAAGTGCCAGGAGTTAGGACGCCATCCTTGCGGGGCATTTATCCACCAACCCCACAGTTCCCCAGAGTTTTCTTGAGTGTGAGCAGCAGGAAATATTAGATAGAAAGATTTAGATTGTGGAGATAAACAGAAAATACAAGATAGCCTCGAAAGGTCCTGGAACCTATTCCAACCGGCCTTGACTGTCTCTGCCCCAGGGTATTTATAGAGATGCCGAAGGGTGGAGCAAAAGACCTCCCCTGAGCACAGCCAAGTGCAAACCATCTCAGATGCCTGCACTCAGGCCCGTGGTCTAATCATCCTCTCTATGCAGACCTGCTGGGTAAAGCCACTAGGAACCTGAAAAAGGGTTCCGACATATCCTTCTTCTTTGCAGCATACAATCCGACCCACTGACTCCTGGCCACTTACCATCACCTTACTTATACATAGTTAAGAAATGGGCAGTAATGGCCTAAGGTAGTTCTGGGGCCACATGTTTCTTTTACACCAAATCACTCCATTTTTTTTAGAATAGTTTTCAGAGTGTTGTCATGGTCATGTGATTTAAACTTCTCTGTTTGGTGGTTTCACAGATTTCTCTCATATTTCTCCATCAAATGTCACCTTCTCCTGGATCCATCACTCCCTTTTTAGTAAACAGTCCCTCTGTCCTCTGGGTGCAATGGCAAAACCTAAAAGATGACCTTCCTGTCTGTGTTTGCTGGACTCCCACAGGCAGTTCATCACAGGCCTTCTGTGCAGCTCATGAAATGCCTTCTCTTTCATATCACCACTGCCCTTATGCCAACTCTTTCCACTTTTTACCAGATAGACCCAACTGGCACCAGGCACTTTCCCTCTGTTGAGGACGAACCAGTCAGACTGATGCCGTCTTAGTCAGTGTTCCAGTGCTGCGGAGAGATGCCATGACCACAGCAGCTCTTACATAGGAGAGAATTTGAATGGGGCTTGCTTACAGTTTCAGAGGTTTAGTCCGTTGTTGGCATGGCAGGGGCATGGCAGCATGCAAGCAGACGTGGTGTGGGAGAAAGAACTAAGGATTCCACATCTGGATCCACATGCAGCAGGCAGAGAGAGAGACTAGCTCTGGCTTGGGTTTCTGAAAACCTAAAGCCCACCAGCAGTGACACACTTCCTCCAATAAGGCCACACCTACTCCCAACAAGGCCACACATCCTGATCCTTTCAAATAGTGCCGCTCCCTATGAGCCTATAGGGGCCATTTTCACCCAGCCCACCACAGGTGACCAAACAGAAGTCCCATTACATGGAGACACTATTCGTTCTGTCTCATGTCTGGAACTTCTTGGAGTCTTGGTCTGGCCTTGCCCTCCAGAGTGTGTGTAAGTTGTCTTCTGTCTTCCTCACCGTGGAGTTGGTATTCCTAGGGAATTGTTGGTGGGGCAATGATTCAGATTATTTCTCCTGGGGGTCCTTTTGAGGATACTTGTGTTGAATCACAGCTATGGTGTCTTAGGCAGTTGAGGTGCGGCTGATGTGTGGGTTTGTCTTTTTGTGTATGTCTCTGTAAGCCTTTCCTTGTGTATTCTTGTCATTCACTTTGGCTCAGGCTCAGACTTCAGGAAGGATATTTATGTCTTTGTCTTGAGTATTGTCTTTATAAATAATAAACTTTCATTCTCTTTTTGTTTTTCTCTTTCTCTTCCTACCTTCTTCTTTTTCAACACATATTGCAGACTATCCTCTAACTCACTCTGTAGCCAAGGATGACACTATGCTTCTGTTCCTTCTGCTTCCACCTTGAGAGGGTTAAGATTATGGATGTGGACCACCACAGTTTTATATGCTTCTGGGAATAGAACCCAGGACTTTGTACATTGTAGGCAGGCACTCTACCAACTCAGCTATGTCCCAGTTCCTAAATAAACACTAATAACTTAATCTTGATAAAAAACAGAGTTGTGCCTTGTTAGTGATGTGGCTTCTGACTTTTTCTGGAACATAACTCATACTTCTCTGTAAATGCCATGTAGCTTCAGTTCACAAAAACTAAGACTTTTTGTAAAACTGCTCCACAGAGGTAATTTTTACTTCTGATTTTTATTATAGTATCGACGAATGTTTTAGGCTACCAGTAAATGTGTCCTCGTATAATAGGGCTTAAGCAGTAAAAATACTGAATTATCACACACATACCCCCACTTGCAGCCCCAAAACAAAACCAGAGAAATGAAGCAGGTTTAAGAAATCATGCATGCTCTTTCCTTCATTGGGAAACTCATTGTTGGATCATGCACTCGGCTTTCAGCAGAATTCCCAAATAACAGTGGCTCAAATAATAGTGATGTTGGTTTTCACATGGTACATGAGGGATGGAAGTCCAGGCTCATTCATTATCCAGAGCTCAGCCCCTGTCTATCCACAGTTAATCTGGGGTCCAGGCTTGCTTTCTGCCCCTATGCATAGAGTCTCATGCTTGCTGATGTCTGCAGCAGGAGGGTGTCAGCCAATGATAGGAAGCTGTGTAGAAATAGGAAAAAATAGTACTAGAAACCTTTAAATTTTTAAAAATTCTTTTGAGAAGTTTAGACCCGAGTACTGTATTTATATAATTACCACCCATCTCTCTTCCCTGTTCAGCTCCTTCCGTGTCTCCACCCCGTATTCTCACAAATTCATGACCACTTTCTCTTTACTATTGCTATACATACGAATAACAGATGATATTTCCAACTGCTGAGTTCATTTTGTGTTGTATGAATGCACATGTGTTTAGGGATGCCTACTTAGGATGAGGTAGCCAACCAGGAGGCTCCTAACTGGAGGAAACTGGTTCCCCCTCCCTTTGCAGTCATTGAGAACTTGCAGTCATTGAGTCCTGTGACATTTCCCCTTTCCACACTGGCATGGTGACTGACGTTGCCGTATGAAGGTCTTAGCCATTTGGGCAGCCATGTTGTTGAAGCTCCGTGGGTGCAGCTTCCCTGACCATGTGTAAAAGATACTATCTTGCAGTGGGCCTTCTCATCCTCTGGCTCTTAGAGTCTCTCTGCCCCTCTTTTGTCAAGTTTCCTTTAACTTAGGGGTCGCCTTGTACATGTATCGGTTGGGGGTCAGTTGTAGCTCTATGCCTTTAAGTCCTGTGCGCGAAGTGTATGGTGTCCTCAACAATAGTTTTTCCTTCAAGTTCTGGGAGGCACGCAAAGGCAACAGCAATAGCCTGTATTGTTTTGGGAGTCTCTTGGAGGCCCCCTGACCAACAACTAAAAGGGGAGTTTTCCTTGCTTAGCCCTGGAGGGTTTTTTTTTTTTTTTTTTTTTTTTTTAGGTTATCTGTTGCTTTTAAGGGGAGCATTGTTCACCCTGTGTGGCAGAACTCCATTTAAACCACGCACACACAAACACCCACATTATGCATGCATATTTAAGTAAGTTTTTAAAGTGTTTCCCTACATTGTTTTAAAACATCCTTAGTGTTATCTTCCTTTTCTCCATCCCCCTCCGCATTACCCTTCCTCTGTCCTCCCTAATTAAAGCCCCTCCCCCATTTTCTTCTTTGGCTTCTTCAGAGCATCCCAGTACCCCTTCTCTAAAGCTCCTTCCTACCCTCCGTGATCCCCTTCTGCTTTCCTGGTTTCTATGGTTACACCAGGTTAAACACATCTAAAGATTCAGAGCTGGGATCCACAAGTAAGAGAAGACATTCAACATCCATCCTTCTGGGTCTGGGATACCTCAATCAGTACAACGTTTTCTAGTTCCCGCATTTGTGTTTTATGCAAAATTGCATCATAAATTGGCATTTACCTGCAAATTTCATCTTTCTTTGTACCTGAATATTCCATCGCGTGCATGTACCACATTTTCACTACCGGTTCTTTAGTCGGGGGCCATGTAGGTTGTTTGCTTTTCCTAGCTACTGTGAATAAAGCAAGACTGAGAACGGCGGGGCAAGTTTTCCTGTAGTGGAGTATCAAGTCCTTTGGGCCTGTGCCGCGGAGTGGGAAAGCTGGGCTGTGCAGTAGAGCTACTTACAGCTTTCTGGGAGTTTTCCACCCCACGTTCAGAGTGGCTGCCCCACTTTGCAGTCCGACCAGCAGTCAGTGAGGGTCCCCTTTCCTCACATCCCCACCACATTTGTTATTCGCTTCAGTTGATCTCAGCCATTATGACAGGGTTAAGATGAAATTTCAAAGTAGTTTACTTTCCATTCCCCTAGTCACTAAAGATGCCGAACACAACACATTTCTTAGCCATTTTTTGTTTCTTCATTTGAGAGCTACCTGTTTGGATCGCCAGCCCGCTTTTTAAATTAGGTCATTTGTTATTAATTTTCTGTCCCCTCTGTGGATTTCCTCTTCCTGATGAAAGTTTTTTTTTGTTTTGGAAAATGCTTGTTTCAGCATTTTAAAGTGATTTTCCAGTTTTCCTATCTATATACAGGAGAAAACGGAAACAAGTGCTGAATCGTGTCTGCAGGTTTCCCACCATACTCCTGTTCTAGAACCGCCAGTGTGAGGGGTTTCTCCTTCACAGCCCTCCCGTAGATTTCTCACCCTGATGCCTGTTTCTTACATCTCGGTCTTAGAAACATAACTCAACTCTGTAACAAACCCCTGGGGTTCAGAAGATGGATTGATTCTCTGTAGTGGGACCACCAGATCATCATGAGATCAGGGTCTTACTCTAGAACTTGCTTCTTAGAAACTTTAAATGTCCAGTGGCTTCAGGCAGCGTAGGCTCCCAGGAACTGTTCTGGCCTGGTTACAGCCTGTCATAAGCTTTTCCATGGTAGTATTCTTTCCTATGATAGAAAACTGAAGCCAGCTGACATCAGTTGTTTTTCTCTGCAGGAAAAAAAAAAAAAAAATTCTTGGGAGATCCACCTTAAAGAACCCTGATCCAAATCATTTTTGCTCCAGGTACCCTAAGCATGGATGCCACGAATCACTGTAGCATTAGCTTCTAAACTGAAGACAGTGAGATGGACGAGAAATGAAAGAATGGTCTTCTTCTTTGTTTTACTTTTCCTCACTGCCCCACACTCTTTAATACACTAGCATCACAAGAGTATTTTCTTCTGTGCCTCTAAGGAGAATTGATGTTGCTACTCCCTGTTAGAAGCACCATCGCTGAGCAACACAGTATCAATGCCTGTGGTCAGAAAGAGTTAGGTTCGGTTCCTGGTCATGTGACCTTGCACAAGGTATTTTCAGCCTCTCAGTATCTCAGTGTCCCTATCTGTAAAGTGGGAGTAACAACGTCATCTTTATGGTGGAATGTGCTCGAAATTCTGTAAGGTAGTGCACACAGAGTGGTAGCAGTTTCAGTAATCCCTCCGAAGTTACTGATGCTATCAACACTATTAATTCAGCAGTGTGTATCTCTCTCTCTAAAAATGCTTGCCACAGATCAAAATATTACCGCTGTACTATATTTTACTGTTTAAAAACTAGTCTAAAATCTTCATGCCATGTTTCACATCAGAGGGCCATGACATACGGCAGGACTAGGCCTGGACTTATGACCTTTGAAATTGGAGTGCTTTAGGAATCGATGCCTGTTTCTCCCCATCACCCACCACAGGCATCAAAGCAAAGATGGTTAGTAACATATATTCATTCTTCACAGAGGTGTGAATGGTGAGCGCTTTGTTGGGGTGATTTTTCTAGCACCATTCCTCCCTGCAGACGCCGTATCCATGAATTCAGCCCATGGTAGATGGAAAACAAGGGCTGGGGGTTGCTGTACTGCACAGCTGCACAGATGTTCTCCTACTGTCATTCTTTAGATGCTATGGCATAACAGTTATTTTCATAGTATGCTAGTTATTATAGGTCATGCAGAGCATATTTAAGAAGATGATATGTACCTGGGCAATGGTGGGGCACGCCTTTAATCCCAGCACATGGGAGGCAGAGGCAGGCGAATCTCTGTGAGTTCGAGACCAGCCTGGGCTACAGAGTGAGTTCCACGAAAGACACCAAAGCTACATAAAGAAATCTTGTCTCAAAAAAAAAAAAATAATAAAAAAATAAAAAAAAAAATAAAAATATGATATGTGAAGGTTATAGGCAAATATGCAGCTTTGTAAGGAGGGACGTAATTTATTCACAGGTTTGAGAGTTCCTGGAACCAGTCCCCTCAGGATAGTAAAGAACAACCCAACTGCTGATTTTTTTATTTTCTTGGTGTTAATCCAATGATGGTAAGCCTAAACCGGAGCTGGGGTGATTCCTATAATCTGGGGTTACCTTGTTAGCCATGTGAGAGGCTGTCTACTTGCTCTCTGATCGTGCTGCATCCCAATCACTGTAGGTAGGAAGCTCTAGCAAGGGGCTCACAGCTCTTAGAGCTGCCTGCCTCTTCTTAGTCAAGGATGATAGGCATTGCAAGTGCTGGGCTGTAGAATCTGACCATCCGGCAGTCTCTGACCACCCTCTTTGGTGGCAGTTAATTACAACAGATGCTTTTCCTGCTGGCGAATAAGATCCTCACTTCTCCCCTTTGTTATTCTCCGGACAATGGATAGGAAGTGTGGGGCATGTTTGTTAGTCTTGAGAGCTATTTTGAGGAATTGAATAAGAAAGGTTATTTGAAATCAGTCTCAGTGTAAATATTGCCTCTTTGCTAGTCAGAGCTCTGGGCAAATTGTGAGTCTCTTGATTGAGTATTTAATTCGAATCCTGCTTATTAGTTCGCTTGTTCATTTGCAGGATATATGTGATTTTCGGGCCTTTAAAAATTTCTCAGGCAGTTTCAATGGATGGCATTCTATTAGAAAAACGAAAAATGATAGCTAACATTTGGTATGATCATGGAGTGATTATAAGGGCTGTACATGACAAGGAGATAATCCACATATTATCTCACCTAATCCCCACAACAACCCGGTGCCTTGGTACTGTTACCACCATTGTACAGATGAGTGCAGTGAAGCATGGAGAGGATTGGGACCCTGTCCATGTTCACAAAGGAGGTATGGATGGGCTACCTCTAAGCAGGCCTTTGGAGTCATTTCTGTCATCTTCCTGCTGTGCTGAAATGCATTCCTTCTGAAAAGTCCACAAAATTACTTGTTAGATGTGTCCTAAGCCACACTTTACACACAAAATCAGTCCCCATCAGGTAGATCAGTTGGTTTTGTTTTGTTTTGTTTTTCATCCCTTAACTGGAAGTAAATTCCAGCATTATTCAATGTCCTCTGTTTCAGCAGTGTTTGACTGGAGTATTTTAATGCCAGTTAAGCACAAAAGCAAGTGTAGGGATTTTGAAATCATGCTACTGAATGAGCAAGGGGAACAAGTTGAAATCTGCAGAGGAAGAGCTCTTGTACAAGCCCTGGAGGAAAACACAAAGAAGTGCTTTTCATTAATTGCAGTCTTGTATGCTCCTGGCCTCAGCACTCCTGGGAGAGTGGCAGAACCATGACATTCCTATGAGAACATCAGGTAGCTACGCAAGAATGGCTCTGAAGAATGCCTGGGAAATGTCATGGAAGGCATTAGGAGACAGAGCTTTTCAGAATGCCATGGGTGCATGCCACCACTGACTTCGGTGCTGACATCCAGCAGAATAATGCCAACGCCCAACACTGTATTTCTTGGGCTGCTGGACCATAGGGACCTTGGGAACCATTTCCCTAGCCCATGAGTGCTGGTCTGAGGAAGCACAAGCAACTGCTAGCTCAGGAGACATTTGTCTTTGTGCTCAAGTGTTGCTAGTTTGATTTTTAGGGCAGAGGCTGTGTAAATGTTTTAGGCAAAACCTATGGAAAAGGCATACTGAATAGGTTTAAAAAAACAAAACAAAACAAAACAAAACACCCTTGCCACTACCCTGAGGATATATGTTGGGAGTCAGTGTGCTGTTTTGGATAAATCTCTGTAACACCTCTTTCTCTTAATTTAACTTCTTTATAAAAAGGAAAATTGGACATGTTGCTTAGGTTTCCATCAATCATGGTCCATGTAAAGGAGTTCTTAGGACAGTATGTGAAGTATGCAAGCCTTCTGGTGCTAAAAACAGCAGGGAAGCCGCTCCTTGTGGTTTAACCCTTGGCCTTCCCTGCCAACACTTCTTTCCTTCACCCCATGGATCCATCTTGGTCAAGTATGATTTCCCCTTGTCTGACCAACAAAAGCAAGTATCTAGGATGATAGCTAATCAGGGTCCAAAGGAGACTCCTCCACAAGGTCAGTGCACATTTGAAAGCCTCTGTCTTAAGACACAGGGCAGGCCTGACTTGTCTTGTCAACCCACCATTCACTCCATCAGGACTTCTACCGACCTGGACATACCCAATCGAAGGATTCAGCCCGCCTTAAGGAATGAGATTTGAATACAAAATTTTAAGCAGTGTCAGATGTTTCTCTAAATCTCCCAAAATTATTTATTGGTTATCAACTCCTCACATGTTTGAAAAAACCTCCTGTATCATACATTTAATCCCTAAATGTGTTTAAATCAGTTTATGAACTCATCCGTCTATTTTTCTAGTCCATCTGTCAACTCCTGCCCAGTCCTGGTCCTTGAACTACTATAGATTTACAAATGTCTTAGCATCTCCAAGGGCCAATTTATTCTTGTCTTGTTCTGTATAGTCTGCATGTCTGTTTTCCCACATGACTTAAAATAATGCATCTAACCCCTCTACTCAGCTCTCCCCACAAAACCATTTTGGGATTTGCATTTAGATTGATTGGATTAAGATTATAAGTTCCATTAGAAAGAACAGATACCTTTATTATATTAAGGTTGTCTTCATATAGAAAATTCTGATAAGCTTCATCATAAATATTTTGAGATTTTTGATGTTATAAATGAGATGGGTTCAATTATATTTTAATATTAAACTTTATTACAATTGTTTATTTATTTGCGTGTATGTGTGTGTATAGTACCTCAGCATGTGTATAGAGTGTAGAGGACAAAAGACAACTTGTAGGATTCAGTTTTCCCCTACGACCACGGACTTGGGTACCAAACTCATGTCTTCAGAGCAACTCTTATCCCTGAGTCCATCTCACTGGCCCTCATTGATCATATTATTTAACTGGATATCATTAATATATAGGAGAAATATTATTTGGAGTTCTTTTTCTCAGTCATTATACTGAATTCATGGTCACTTTGTGATTATATTTCAGCTAGTGATGTATTCTACAGACTAACTACAGCAGTTAGTGGAACAGAGAAGACGTCATATTACCTCGTGGTTGATTGAGCCACACACTTAGACATCCACAGACAACTGGAGTGAAAATACTGATAGTCTGCACATCTATACACTTATGATTTAAACCATATTTTCTTTCTACTTTTACTTTAAAAGAGGTCAAATGTATAGAAAGTCATCACATACTAACAGACTCATTGCCCAAACTTGCCACAGTACTTAACATTAGACACTTTCTTCTTAAACCAAAAAGAAACCCCAAGTTGGACAGGATTGTAGATCAACATCCCTTTGTCTTCATGCTGGCCTTCCCTTCCCCAAACTGACTGGGCCAAAATGGCTGATTATTTCTGTGCTTAGTGCTGCAGATTTTCAAGTATCTCTGTCATTTGGGGTATTTCAAACATGAATTTCTTGTATGTGGACTTTAAATGTTTTTCTGATCTAAAAGAAATAATATTCAAATAAATAAATAAATTTCCATTATGAGAAGTGTCCCAACCTTTGTGGAAATTAAGGGACAGGAAGTAAAAGTGCACCATAATGATTCACCTAATAAAGAGAGGGCCAAGGATGGAGCTGATCATTGGTTCAGTGCTGACCTAACATGTGCGCAGCCCCTGGATCCATTCCCAGCACCACAAAAAAAGCCAAAAGAATCTCTGTACGATCAGGCTTATGTCATATCACCACAGCGATGTGTGGCATACATTCAGGCATTGCCTGCATGTCTGAACACAGCCTTCTTTCCAGAAGGGAAAATAACTGTGATAGGTGTTTAGCATCATATCCTGTTCTCTGTGGATAGTTATTTTGTGGTTGTTTGAGATAATAATTTAAAGAAGGAGAGTGTGGATAGAGGTTACTAGGACTTCCAGTGGGTTTCAACAGGGAGACTCATTGTTGTTTAAGACACAGAGCAGCAGCAGAGCTCCGTGGACTTGGATTGGGTCCCTGCACCTGAGCGGAGGCGGCCTGCACAGAGCTGGGGTCTGAACAGCTGCAAGTGCAGAGCTCCTGTGGCACAATGGAAGGAAGTCTCCGTGTAAACTCGGTCAAGCAAGGAGAGGTGGCTTTTCCATCTGCCTTTTTCTGAGCAATTCAGCTTCCTAATTACATGAGCCAAATTGTTCCAGAAACTGTGTCAACCATATGTTTGTTAAATGATGGAGGCACACACGGGGAAGTCTGATTAGAATCAACTTCCCCGAGGACAGGGAATTTCTTTCCCATTCCATTCAGCCTTTGGGGACCTGAGGGAGCGGAAGGGGAAGCCTGGCCTAGAGGCTCCCGTCTTCCTTCTCCAGAACACACTGTGGTCAGTTGTCCTTCTGAACTGGGGAGAAATTGCAGGTGCTGACTGACAGAAGAGTGAGTTTCATGCAATACTCAGCAGATTCAGAGGCAGAGAAGTAATGGCCCTTATTCTGAACCTTTGCAAGATTAAATATCTGTATGTGAGTGTATGAAAGAACATCCTGTTGTTTGAATCTTAGATGGTCTTTTAATAAAAAAAAAACAAAAAAAAAAAACAAACCCAGAGCCAGATATCAGGGTGAAAGCTGAAAGATCAAAGAAGCAGAACAGCCAGCTACTAGTTCTTACCTCCATGAAATCCTCAGCCTAAAGAGAGTGAGTTCCTGTTTCCTCACACCTTATATACCTTTCTCTGCCCTGCCATATTACTTCCTGAGATTAAAGGCGTGTGTGTTTCCCAAGCAAAGGCATGAGATCTCAAGTGCTGGGATTAAAGGTGTGTACCACTAGTGCCTGACCTCTATGTCTAATCTAGTGGCTGGCTCTATCCTCTGATCCTCAGGCAAGTTTATTAGGGTAGACAATATATCACCACAGCATACTAGAAGTATCTTCCAAGAGTGAGCAAGCCGGCCTTTCATCCTAGCTTTTGGGAGGCAGAGGCAGGTGGATCTCTGTGAGTTTGAAGCCAGCCTGGTCTACAAAGCATGTTCCAGAACAGCCAGGGCTACACAGAGAAACCCTGTCTCAAAAATCACCCCCCCACACACACACACCAAGAAAAAAAACAAAAAGAAGAAGAAGGAAGGAAAATGAACCAGCCACTTTACAGTTTTTGTTTCCCTGGGTTTAAGGTAACTAACCAATTTAACTTCACTACTGTTACATGATACCAAGTATTTTTCATATGAAGCCCACTTTTAAAAAGTAGCCAAGTGTTAGGTTCTATATTATTATATAATGCAAAAGTTTACTATCTAGATAACAGTGACTCTTGGATGGGTGACCAAAAATCACTTAAAAGACAGAAAACATCTTTCTTGGAAACTGCTTTGGTTCTAGATATCCAAACGAAGCTAAGTTCTCCATTCAGACAAACCCCGGAGGTGAAGTTCCATAGCTGTGCATAGGATGACCGGTTTTACCATCCAAAGTGGACATCTGAAGGGCTAACTGTTCTCAACTGGGTCAAGCAACTACCTTAGCTTGTGATTGGTGGCATTGTGTTTGTTTCTTAAATGAACAATTAATGAGCATTTTTCAAATGTATCTGCTTCTGCTGGTCGGTGGTGGCGCACGCCTTTAATCCCAGCACTTGGGAGGCAGAGGCAGGTGAATCTCTGTGAGTTTAAGGCCATCCTGGTCTACAGAGCGAGTTCCAGGAAAGGTGCAAAGCTATATAGAGAAACCCTGTCTCAAAAAAAAAAAAAAAATGTTTCTGCTTCTGGCTTTAATGATTCCTAAAGAATAACAGTCCTCGGCCACCCTTTGTGGGAAGAGGTGCTTTTGTACTTCCGGTCCCTGGGAAAGGTGTTTAACTTTCTAGTAGTGGCTGATGGTTGTTGGCTTTTGAAATACCAAAGCTTTTTTGTTCTTTTTAAAATAAATATCTTTAAAAAAACATTCAAAGCATTGATGAAATGAAATTTGATAGCTAGAGGTTTTTTTTTTAATACTTAGGTAAACACTGGAAGATATGAATTCTAAAACTGAAGAGGTGTAAAGACTAAGCGTTATAGCTTACATTTGTCTCCTGGGAACTCAGTCCTTAAGTTCTGTCTTATCAGGGACAACCTAACAAGCAAAACTACCTGAAGCTGGAGGTGCAGGAGCTTAGAATCCTTTACTATCTGGTTTTCGTTACTGTTATATAGATGTTGCTTTAGTTTTAATGTTTTTTTGTCTTAGAGGGGTCTCTTTCTGCTCCTCTGCCCCTCCGTGTGTGTGTGTGTGTGTGTGTGTGTGTGTGTGTGTGTGTGTGTGTGTGTGTGTCCACATCCTGACTCCCGGGCTGTTAGATTTATGACTGAGATGTCCTGACACTGTGAACATTTTCTGCCCTGCTAACAATGGATTTCTTTGTTTCTAGTAAACAAGATTCTTTAAAGATACAACCATGTTCCATTGTAAGGTGTTCTGTCCTGCCTTTTCCTTTGACCATAATGTGAAAACATCCTCATGCTCCTGGGTGTAACAGCCCCAGTTCTTGCCATGGGAACTTTCAGTGAATACAGACATGACCCTAACAACAGATTTGGTCTGAAGGCTGCTTTCTGAGTGGAGAATCCATCAAACTAAACTTCAAAAAAAGACTGTAACGTTTTCCAAGGACAGTTACTAGGCAGAATGTTTACTACTGAATAAAGAAGGCCCTAGAACTTTTGAACAAAATGTTTTGTTCTAAAACCTCTGGTATATTTGGACACAGGGATATTCTTTCAGCTCTTCTAAGTTCATATATTTATATTTGCTATTAAGTGAGAGAATGTCATTATTCTTAGAGTATATTAGAATTTACTGTAGGATTATCTGTTTACTTAGCAGTTCAGCTGAGGTTTATATGCAAGAATGGAAGAGAACAGAGCGTTGTATATAGGTAGATTTGGAATTTGCCAGGCAAGTGCAGCCAAGGTAGATGAGCTTGTAAATGATTTTATCTAGGTACAAGGAATCCGGGCTGGGTAATTTGATATGCATGAGGGCAGGGGCGTGAGGAATTGATCAACAAAGGAAAAGGTCATAGAGTCAATGAGTAGGAACTGGTATGTTAAATAACATTGGGGGATGAGGATTTGGTGAGCTAGAAAGATGGGTCCCAGGTAGAGCACAGTGTGCCTCGGCTAATTTTGGAATGGATGAGAGGCTGTGTTTGATGGTGATGATAAGCATGGGTAGGTGCCTGAGCCCGCCACCACCACTGGAGACATCAAAGAACCGAGAGAAACCACAGCAAGAGAAGTTGTTCATGTAATGCAAAGAAGGAAGTAGGGCTGGAGAGAGACAATAAGTTTGGGAGTCACTGGGAGACTCCGAAGTCTGTGAATAGGACAGAGACGAATAGCATGAGCTCCAAAGTCTAGGCCTTCCTAGGAGCAGGAAGTGATCATTTTCTGGAAGTGAGCAGTGCCAGTGGGGTGATGGGGACAGCATCCTCTAGAGAGAGACCACGATTCTGTAAGAAGAGACAATGTAATGGATTAGAAGGTGGAGGAAAGTTCAGAAGTTGAGGCCTCAGGCTTTCCTGAACTCCCTAAGGAAGGGCCCTCCAGAAGAGCACAGTGGGAGGCATTCAGGAGCAAGTTGTCCAGAGAGGAAATTAGCCTTGCTAACAGTGTGAGAAGGTGGATAAGCAAGGATGGGCACACAGCAGGATTAAGTCTAGTGGCTTGTGAAACAGGAGGCCATAATGTGGGAGAAGATAGACTGGGCATTTTGCCAGAGCGAGCAGACCTCCTCAGGGATTCTGCTGTATAAGCAGATCCCTGAGGTTCAGTTTCTACAAGCAGACCTCTGGGGTGTTCCTTTCATCCTCTGCTGTGGTCCTTTGGTTGGGGAGGGGGTAAGCCTTGAGCTACCTAGCATGGGCAGGTGTTTACAGCTTCCTCTTCATTCTGGGGTGGAGGTGGGTGTGAAAGCTAGGGGATGCACCATTCACGAGTCACAATGCATGCAAGTCTCACTGATGATAACAGTTCCAGCATCGTGGCAAATATAGCCTAGGAAGCTCTGTATTGGGTTCATTATCCAACACTTCATCTTTTCAATGTTCTAACCTTGGTGAATTGTCCCTAAAATGGCAGTGTAAGTCTCACGGTGTTGGTGCCTAGATACTTGGGTGTTTGGTTGAAATTTCTCATAGTTTATATTCAAGAAGTGCCCAGCTTTGATTTGTGTTGATGTTTAAGTCCATGTAAGGAATGATCTGTCTTTTCAAAAACATAGTGCTCTTTTATCTGAGAATGTACTTCAGTGTGCTACACACATAGTGTTGGTGCTTCCCTAGATAAAATTCAGATTCCAGTTCATGTTATCAAACAGTCATTCTCTTCTTCCTCCGGATGTCTTGCCTACTTCTCAAAAAAAAAAAAAAATTGACTTGACATCTGACCGTGTCACAGTCACAGCTACTGATTAACATATTCTTTCCCCCTCTCTTTTAGTGAAGAAAGTTACAACGTCAATGATTACTCCTTGAGGGACCAGCTGCTGGTGGAATCCTGTGACAATGAAGAGCTTAATTCTTCTCCAGGGAAGAACACTTCCACGATGCTCTACTCGAGACAGAGCTCTGCCACTCACCTCTTCACTCTGACTGTCCTCAGCAACCACGCCAATGAGAAGGTGGACATGCTGCTTGGGGCTGAGACCCAGTAAGTGCACACGGGGAAAGGGGTCAGAGCTACCCGACCTCCCGCTGCTTCACCCCACTGCTCTTCCTCTCTACAGAAGGTGGCTGCTCTTTATTTCTCTTGCTGTGTACCTACTGTGTGCTGAGGACAGCATCCAGGTGCTTTTAGTGGATATAATCTCAGCATTTCTAGGGAGGGATCTTGCTATTTGGGCCCTGTAAGTCCTGATAGATGCATTTTAGTTGAATTTTTTCATTAAAAAATTATTTAAATACTGACATTTTCATAAATGAAAACATTAGGATGAAGCTGTTTTTCTTATTCCTGCAGGTTCATTTGGAATATTCTGTAGCTTGACATCAATCTGTCCTTGACTTTCTGTAGCCCTTGAGACGCTGCTTCTCATGCTAAAAGCTGGGACACACCACTTAGCATTTCACACGGACACCTTGTGGTTGCTGTACCTTATAGCCCTGAAAAAGGGCTCATCTCCTTTAGGCAAAATAATGGAATGGTGGTGACTCTAAGCAAACCCTGCTTTCTTCGGTATCGAATTTGAAGTAATTTCCGAATCATTTGCCTTCAGTCAAACAGAGTACAAGGACTCTCAGAGACATACTTGACTTAGGAAATCATTTCCTGGTTCCTCTTTCCAGCCAGTCTCTGAAAGCCGAACAGACATTCTGCGCACACCAGTGGCTTCAACCCAGCTTAGTGTGCAGGCCACTCTCACACTGAATGTGGGGATTAGGGCTTAATTTGCAAGTCTACCTTGGAGATTTGGTTCATTTTGACATTGCTGACCAATCTGTTTGGAAACAAGAAACCACTTGGATATCATCATGGACCAAGTACATGTTGGGTCGGGAAACAGAGCAATGGAAGAAAAGGAATTCCCTAAATCTGTGTCCTCTCAGGGCCTTGTATGTTTCCTACCATCATCTGTTAGCATTCACATGTATAGAGTGGTTCACATAGATGCGCAGATAGTAGTGAATGACAGCCCCAACATTCGTTAAGACTTTATGTAAAGGTATTTTATTACAGAAGTCTTTTTCTAAGGTCCTGCAGTTCTTCCCCAGGAGCTGTAGAAAAGCCTGTGAGAGCTGCCAGCATTGCCTTTCGTGGCTGCTGCTTTTGAGAGCATCCTCGGGATTGTGCTCCGAGAATCGAGCACTGGACACACCCAGGGCCAGGCTTGAGGAAAGGCATCTATCTCTTCAACCCTAGAAGTCCTTGGGTAGCAGAGGCAGAATTAGGCTTCCTTTGTGTGAGGGAACTTCTTTCAAAAAATGGAATTGATAGGCTGGGTTTTGTGTAGCTTTAAGAAAAGCTTAAACTCTTTGGGGGTTAATACTTGTCCAGACATTCCGGAAAATTCATGGAAATGCCCCCTCTGTACTTAGGAATGCAGAAAGGGTTGCTTCTGCTAGTGTTTTCCTCTTTTATTCAGTTGGCTCTTCATTCAGCCTTTGCCAGTGTACTACAGAGCTTTTCCTGACTGGCTCATCCATAATTTATGAAATCTCCATCTCTTGTTTCATAAATATTCCAAGGCAATGTCCTGCTCTTTTCATACCAAGGCTGTAGAATCTGTTCTTTGATTTGCCTTGGCCTGAATAGTTGCCCGTTTTCTTAGCCAGACATATTCTCAGAATATTTAGTTATGTCACCCATAAACCCATGAGTATGACTCATATTCGTAGTTCTTTCATTAATAGCAAGAGAACATTTCAGAAGGGACAAGGGGGTAGAAGTTTCTCTTTGGAAACAGGAGGAGTGACTGTCATTCTTCTCTGCCCTCAATTACAGCTGAGAAATAAATGACTAGACAGGGTTGGAGAGATGGTTCAGTGGTTAGAGCACTTGCGGTTCATGTGGAGATCCTGGGTTCACTTTCCAGCACCCACAGGATGGCTTACAACCATCTGTAAGGGATCTAGAGTGCCCTCTTCTGGTCTCGGTGGGTAACAGACATGTTTGCAGTGTTCATACATATGCACAAACAAAAACATTTGAACACATAATGTAAAAATAATAATTCTTAAGATAAATAAATGGACAGATGCTGACAAGATACAAAATAGCACTGGTAGAGATAAAAATAAATGACTCCCAAATGCGCTTTCCTTAAAACACATGTACACTCTCACAATTAGTTCTTTAAACATCTAGCAGATTGTTCCATGCTGCAAGTGGACATTTGTAGATTAGTCATGAGTTACTGGCTTTTCTGTTTTGTCTTATTTTAAACTTACACCTGGAAACATAAAAGCTGAACATACTAATTGAGTACTATAAAATGTACACATTATGATCTGTTTTAATCAACTTAAATATATTTATCTCGTAAAAACACTTAGCAGTTCTTTATGGTGTGGGCTATCTGGTTTTGAATAATCAGTTTTGGTCAGTGTAAGGAGTGTTCTTTGCATCTTAGATTTGTGAAATATTGGTTGGATTTGTGGGCCGACAAATGGTTCTCACCCAGAACCCACCAGTGGCCACTAGTTCATCAGGATGGGCAGTGCCCCATGAGCCCCTTTTCTATCCATAATTGTGGACAGGTTGAGTCTTGTGCAAGCCCAGTGAAAGCAACCACAGCTGCTATGAGCACATGCTTACAGTGGCTGAGTCATGTCTAGAAGATGCCATTTTGTAGCTCTTCTCCTCCCTATCATCTGGCTCTTATGTTCTTTCCATCACTACTACCTCAGTATTTTCTGAGCCCTAAAGGGGGTGGTATAAATGTCCCATTTAGGGCTGTACATTCAACTATCCCTTACCTAAGCAACCAAACACCTCTGCATTCATGAAAGTTTGCTGTAAAGAGAAGCTTCTCTAATTAAGGATGAGAGCAGAATTTGTCTATGGGTATAAACATGTGTGTTTAGAAGGCAGTTTGACTCATGTCAGTATAAACATCAGTAGTAAGTTGCCTCTTATGGCCTATGTTCTCCCCAGTTATGGGTTTTTGATTGGGCTCATAGTATGAACTGTGAATTTCCTCTTGTGGAACAGAGGAACAAATCCAATCATAGAACATTGGTTACCCCTATCATGGTTGTACCATTATTGTAACAGTGGGCACTTCTTGCCTAATGGTTGGTGTCATTGTTCATAGGGTTCAAAGTTGACGCCCTTTCTTTCCCAGCAGTCTATAGAGCATTCTCTGGCATTATGAAAGTTAGCCATCAGGAAAGAAGCTTTCTGCTCAGTTCTGCCTTTATTTCTCTATATTTTGCAATCAAGATACATGTTGTCTTCAGTAATAGTGTCTTATCATTCAGTTCTGGTGGGTGACCAGGAAGAGTAGCAAGAACCTGCATTATTTGGGGTCCCTTGGGACCAAAAACTCACAGGAGGGATTCCCCACGTGATACTGGGATACCTGTTTAATAACCATTGCTTCTAGGAGGAGAATTATCTAGCTAAGACGGATATCTCCCTTCTAACTCGTAAGTTTCCATATTGCTGTTTCCTACACTCTTCACTTTAGCTACCCTTCGTCATGCTTTCGTTTTCCCAATCCCCTGCCCTGCCTGTTTCCCCAGCACTGCGCTGATGCCCTGCTAACTAATCTCCCGCCCCTTAAGATGTCCAGCTCCCCATTGGCCCCTTCCTGACACCTAAAGAATTGCTGCTAGAGCAACGCCCCCGCCCCCGTCAATTCCTCCTGGTTTTCAACCTTTGTTCTTAAGAACGCTGCTGACCATTTTGTAGGATGTACATCTAGTAGTGTATGCGGTATTATATCTGTTGGGCTGTCACAAACCTTAAGGCATTGTACTGTGTTGTTCAAATCTTAGGTGGTCCTTTAATAAAAAAAAAAAAAAAAACCCAGAGCCAGATATCAGGGTGAAAGCTGAAAGATCAGAGAAGCAGAACAGCCAGCCCCCAGTTCTTACTCCCTGAAATCCTCAGCCGAAAGAGAGTGAGTTCCTGTTTCCTCACACCTTATTTACCTTTCTCTACCCTGCCATATTACTTCCTGGGATTAAAGGTGTGTGTGCTTCCCAAGCAAAGGCATGAGATCTCAAGTGCTGGGATTAAAGGTGTGTGCCACCAGTGCCTGACCTCTATGTCTAATCTAGTGGCTGGCTCTGTCCTCTGATCCTCAGGCAAGTTTATCAGGGTACACAATATATCCCCCACAGTACTGCTAATCAGACAAGAGTGAAAAATATGAAGAGTGACTCTTCTTGAAAAGACAAGGGAAGAATGTTTTACTGTCATAGCTTTACCTTCTAGACTTTAGAATGTGGGAGATGGAGAGTCCCCTTTGTCTGCTTTCATTAAAATGAAGCACAGACAGCTGCAGCTCCCAAAGGCAGCAGACTGTAGCAAGTGATGTCCTTGGTGTCCTGCATTTCCAGTAGAATTTGGATGTCCTTTAGGTCCGGTGTATGTATGGGTGAGACATCTAGTATGTGTTCATTGAGAAGTACAAGCTTCCTTCATCTATTACATGTGACTGTAGAATAGAATCGTCATACAGTGTGCTCAGAGATCCATCTTCGCATTTCTTTCACAGAGAAAGCTGGGAGTCTAATGAATGTGGCTGGTGCTCTCAGCCGTCCAGACCACCCGGTGCTGGGCCACTGACAAAGAGGCATTGTTTGCAGGGAGCTTTGCACTCTTCCTGCTTCAGTAATTATTTAATTACAACAGGAAGTAAAAGGATGGAATAAAATTGTAAATGGTATCTTGGAGTCGATCATATTCTTCCTTCCTTTAGGAAAATCACAATATTAAGTAGACAGTCTATAATGGAAAAAATATATTTCAGGTTACAGTATTTTTTTTCCTCCTTGAATCTAGATTCTAGGTCCAAACATGATCTTTCACATTTGAATAGTACGTCTCAAAAAACCTGTTCCTTTTCTAAGCCTAATTATAGGCATGTTTATTAAAGATGCTGTTAGTAAACAAACAAGTATTACAAGTATTATTTCAAGTAGAAATGCACCCAACATTTTTTAAAGATGTACTTCTTTTTATTTTATGTACATTGGTGTTTTGCCTGCATGTTTGTGTGAGGGTGCCAGATCCCTTGGAACTGGAGTTACAGACCGCTGTGAGCTGCCATGTGGGTGCTGTGTAGCTAGAGTTTTCCTGCCTTGCCCACAGTCAGGACAAATCTTTGTCACCCACCAGTCCCACAGCCGCTCAGACCCAACCAAGTAAACACAGAGACTTATATTGCTTACAAACTGTATGGCCGTGGCAGGCTTCTTGCTAACTGTTCTTTTATCTTAAATTAATCCATTTCCATAAATCTATGCCTTGCCACATGGCTGGTGGCTTACCGGCGACTTCACATGCTGCTGGTCATGGCGGTGGCTGCAGTGTCTCTCTGCCTCAGCCTTCCGCTTCCCAGAATTCTCCTCTCTCCTTGTCCCACCTACTTCCTGCCTGGCCACTGGCCAATCAGTGTTTTATTTATTGACCAATCAGAGCAATTTGACATACAGACCGTCCCACAGCAGTGCTGGGAATTGAACCCGGGTCTTCTGTAACAGCAGCCAGTGCTCTTAACCACTGAGCCATGTCTCTAGCCCCATGGGCAGAACATTTTTAATAGCACACAACAAAGCCACATGCCCTTATTGGGTGGAGGATGAAAATAAGGAAGCTTTCATTTGATACTCTGAGCAGGTGGCACTTATATTGAACACTGTCATATCAGATGAAGCATATTAACAACTTCACAGCCAGTCCTGACTTTTGGTGTATGTATGTATGTGTGTGTGTGTGTGGGGGGGGGTGTATCTGTGTCTGTGTCTGTCAGAATTGTAAGTCTGAATTAATATCTCTTATTTTCTAAATAATCACTTCTAAAAATGTTGGAAAAATAAGACTGCCCTTCAGTGCTTGTTTATTTTTGAGACAAGTTCACTATGTAGCCCCTGCTAGCCTGAATCTTGTGATGCTCCCTCCTCAGCCTGAGTACTAGGATTGCTGGCAGTGCTGAGGATGCAGTGCACTGTCCTTTTAGAGCTGTCCTTTGTAATACCAACCTCGCCTTTAGTAGACACAGTGAGAACTTGGGTGTGTGTCTGTGTCCTTTTTGCAATCAAGTTGAAACCTGCCCTGCCTGCTACCTAGCAGGGGTAGGACAAGGTGCTCAGCTGCTAACATCCCTATGAGGAAACTGTCATGGCGCTTTAATAGTGCTGGAAACTGTCATGGCAACTGATAGTGCCACGCATACAAAACTGGGTGCTAATGGAAGGACTGTTGAGTCTCTTCTCCACTTCGTCTTCTTTCTCCACTGGGGCCACATGTGGTGTAAGAAGAGTCTTTCTCCAGCGCATTGCCCAGTTTGGGCTTTGAATATGATCCATTCTGTCTGCTCTGTTGTATTAAGGGCTGTGAACAGCAACCAACCCCATTTTGTCCACTCACTCTGTACGCCAAGCCAAATGCAGAGCCTGTGCGTGCCCTCAGTGAAGGTTGGCTAGAGGAAGGGTTAGTTGTGCTGTGGAATTTGATACTCCATAGGTATGAGTTTGCATTAGCCCAGCATTTCCTACTCAATTACTCTGAGCAGAGGGAAAAGTCTGAACTGCATGTGTGGTAGGTTGCATATTCCTCTTGTTTCATATTGTCACTGAAGAGACGAGATGAGGGTGAGCCATGGGCTTTAATAATGGTTTTCCTGTCTTTAGGATTCTGTCTTAAAGCGAGTGCTCTGCGCCTGCCTTAGAGATACGGTCCTTCCAGTTTTCTGGTGGGGCCAGCTCCTTGGCAAGGAACTTAAAGCCCCAGGGGAAGTGGTGTGGTTTGACAGCTTCTAAGAGTGGGTGGGACTGGCTCAATGGGAACATTTTCAAGAAACAGCTCCATTCAGCAAGGGCAACAACAAGTGTCTTGTTCTGTCCTCTAGAGTCTCAGCAAGGGGCCACACTGTCTCCAGGATGCCATTAGTATCCAGACAGCATGGCCCGGGAGGGAATGATTTCATCTGGACTGCTCAACTCAGTGGCAGGGGACAGCTGCTGGATCTGGAGATTGGCCTTGCCTGGGAAGTCCTGTGTAAAGGATTCAGTTCCAAAGTGCTCCGGGAAGGCAGCAGTTTGTGCAGGATAAGACACAGGGGAGGTGGGGGGGACCTGCCATGCCTTTGGTACCACAAGTAGACACAGATACTGAGCTGTGGGGATGGCTCTTGGGGAACCAGTCAACTTCTGCTAGACATTATTTTTCAGTTGGCATTGTACTTTGGAAATTCCAGTTGAGCTTGTGGCATAATAAGGATCTTTTCCCATCAACAGCAGAATTCAAAGTATTTACTTAGGAACTGGTTTAAAGAAAGTTGTATATTACTTATTCCTTATAAAGCATTTTGCTTTGTATGAGAGACAAAGTTTTCAAAAGCAAGATGGTATCATCAGCTTCTAATAGTTGTCCGCATTACTGCCTGAAGCCTCGTCTCCTTCATTCTCTGTGTGTGGATGTAGACATGCACATGCCAGTGTGTGCGGGTCAGAGGACAATCCCCGGTGGTAATCCCTCATGTCTGAGCTAGGGCTTTAGTGCCACTGTGTACCCCAGGATAGGTGGCCCCAAAGCTTCCTGACATGATGGTGTCTATGCCTCCCATGTCCCTGTAGGAGAGCTTGGATTACAGGTACTCACAGGACAGCATTCAGCTTTTAATGGGTTCTGGGGATCCAGACGCATGCATGGCAAGAGCTATACCCCCTGAGCAGTCACCGCAACCCCTTGATTATTTACTCTTTAAAAAAATGGTTTGAGCATACCCATTTCACCCCAACTGCCTAGCCTATTTATTTTACTTCTAAGCATGTATCAATTTATTTGTCTTTGGCTTTTTGAGTCAATCTCATTGTATTGCTTAGAGTGATCTTTAACTTGTGACAGTTTTCTATATATCTGTATATCAGAATGAGACCTGATCCTGCCCTGCCAGAATTGATGATCTGGTTATAGAAGCAAACAGCTTGATAAATGACCAAGGTTCAGTGTGTGATTAGTAATTTGATTCTGTTGTAAGCAGATGCTTACTGAGCCCCTGGTATTCACTAAGCAGCGCTCTGGAGATAATCCAGTTAACCAGGCAGCCCCACTGCCTGCTGTACCGAAACGGCTGAGTGTGTGGGAGGGAAAGGATCCTGCTTCACAGGCTTGCCTTACAGGTGGAATCGATCCTTTGAACTGCTAAACTTCAGACCAGACGTGTGCTAAATATTCTTGTGATATAATGTGCTGGCATAATCAGCTCTTCATTAAATGTCCAACTGTCATATGAGAAGTCCCATTTAAGCAATAAGGAACCAGATTTATATTTGCTTGAAAATGACTTCTCTTCTGCATTTTTAAAAATCACTCCTTCCCCTCTTTCAAAGGCCAGTCCTCTACCCTCCGGGATCCCTTATGTTTTGGGAATGGATTTGCACTGGCTGTCTGGGATAAACTACTTAGTGTCTAGGGTACAAATCTGAATTGCACCTGCTCTCTGTGTTTAGGAGTGAGCGAGCCCGCTGGATCACAGCCCTGGGACAGAGCAGTGGGAAGCAGCCACCAGATCGAACCAGTAAGTCTCCAAGAGAGGTAGCTACCCTGGAACACGGATGGGTTCTGCCCTCTGCTGGCCGGCATGGTTACTGACTGGTCACGCTACCTTCATCTCTGCCTGCTTTACAAGGTTCCTCCCAAATGCAGTTGTTAGATAAACATGAAAAATCACTGCTTAGCCTTCCTGGGTTTGTTTCTTCATCCCTGAGACAGAGACATTGGGTTAACTGTGGGTCATTGTGAGGAGTATGGTAAATTATAGAGGGTGAAACCCTGCTTGAATCATAGTGTTTACACTTAGCTGTTATTAATGGGTTTGAATAGACATAGAAAAGTGTGAGGGTGTGCTTGATTTTTATTGTGTTGAGGAAAAGACTTGCTGTGTAGCTCTGCCTGGCCTGGTCTCACACTAGTCCAGACTGGCATTGTACTCAGGCTTCTGCCTCGGCTTCCCCAATGCTAGGATGACAGGGTGTGACCACCATGTTTGATTACAAGTTTTTGGTCTAAAGAAAATTACAATTTTCCTGATCCTTTTTAGTGTAAAAGACAATGTCAAGAAAATGTACTTTATTCTTCTGGTGCCCTCTTCTGCGTATTCTTTCATTGTAATGCTCTGTTTCTGGATGGCCGGTTGGAGGACTGAAGAATGAGGGTTGCAAACGTGGTTTTCTGGAGCTAATGATCACAGCTTTTAGAGTCAAAGCAAAAGTGGTTGGTGGGACATTAAGTTTTATATTAAAAACAAATAATGAAGCCATGCCAGTCAGTTCTGCTGAAGTTGTGTTGTTTGTTGCAAATCGGCATTTTGGGGCACTCTGAATTAGTCAGGCAAGCATTTGCTTGGAGCTCCCACTTTTTCTAAGCTTTTTCACAGCCTTTATGGACAGTTGCCGGTAGGACAACTGCACTGTGGTTAGAGATCTGGGTACTGCAGATGTTATCAGTTATAGGATCTTGACCTACCTATCACCTGCTCTCATGCCTCAGTGTCCCCAGCGTGCAATGGCTATTGTCAGTTCCGATGTGTTATACAATGAATGACTCCTGATCAAGGCTATTGCTGAGCATATTCATGCATCAGAAGAGCCCTCTTGAAGCCAACTTTTAAAATTCTAAAGTTCATAACCAAGCATGAGGCTTCTTAAATTAACTTCCCCAAAGGAGCCTGGCTCAGTCTGCTAGTGCCAGTCCTGGAATCACAGAGCTGAGTAAGTGAGTGCATACTGTGGCTTTGTACAAGTCCTGTTCTTCAGACTCTGGAAGCTCAGTGTCCCCTTTCCTCCGCAGCACTGACCCAGGTGGAAATCATTAGATCTTTTACTGCCAAGCAGCCAGATGAACTCTCCCTGCAGGTGGCAGATGTGGTCCTCATTTACCAGCGTGTTGGCGACGGTGAGTAGCGCTCTTCTCATAGGTACTGGTGGACTGACACTCACAGAGCCTCGGGACCACCGAGTTTAATTTTGTCATCAACACCTGTATTCCATATCCTGACACACGGACTTCAGCTCCTCCATCCAATCCTTAAACCATGTTCCTGGCAATTCATGCCCCAAACCAGAACCTTCTCAGAGCCCTAATGATTGTTTCAAAGTGATCCATTTGAGTCCCCCTCCCCCCATGCATCCTGTTTTCTCTCTGTTTACTTTTGAAGCATGATGCCATGATGCCGTCACCGTGAAGTTTCCTTCTCTTCCCCATCCTGCAGTCATGTAGTTCTTAACTCCAAAGGCTTTCAGCCCTGCTCCCTCACTTAAAAAGGAAAGGGTTTCCTGCTCCTTATGTCCAAAGAATTCCCTTTCCAAGCCCAGCCAGTTCACACACTCAGCCCTCAGCCAGTTCACACCCTCTCAGCCCCCAGCCAGTTCACACCCTCTCAGCCCCCAGCCAGTTCACACCCTCTCAGCCCCCAGCCAGTTCACACCCTCAGCCACCAGCCAGTTCACACCCTCTCAGCCACCAGCCAGTTCACCCCTCTCAGTCCCTCCCTTCATAGCTTTTGCTCCTATTCAATCTCTGGTGCATCATCACTCACTCTCTCTCTCTTGAAACCTGGTCCTATTTTACTTCAAGTATTTTGACCTTCATAGGAATGTGTTGCACTAAAGTTTCTTCTTGCCTATTATCTATGGTAACCCAACCCACAGAAGAAAGCTACCTCTGAATGGGTATCTCTTCTTCAGGGTGAGCTGGCACAGTAAGATTCCTCTAGACATGTCTTGGCTGATGCAACCTGGTTTTCCTTGCAGGCTGGTATGAAGGGGAACGACTTCGAGATGGAGAAAGGGGCTGGTTTCCAATGGAATGTGCAAAGGAGATAACATGCCAAGCTACTATTGATAAGAACGTGGAGAGGATGGGACGTTTGTTAGGACTGGAAACCAATGTGTAACCTCGCAGATGACCAATAAAACGGGGGCTAGTGTTCCCGTTATCAAGGTCTGCTTAATTAAAACAGTGGAAACACATGCCTGTAAGCTTGCCAAGTTGTTCCGTACCCTCGGAAGAACAGCTACCAGATGCAGTTAGTCCACAGAGCTCAGTTTTTGCATAATGACGCTCCTGAGAACCTGAGTCCACTGAACAGTCTACTTCAGGGATAGCAACAGTCTTCAGCTCCTTCCACTTCCACTGTTCTGTAAGATGCTGTGTTTGGGCTTCTCTGTCCTCAGCTCACTTAGAACCTTGCTCTTCCCCCGTAATTTTCTCCTTTGTATGGTCCCACATCATACATCAGCAAGTTTGTCTGTACTGAGTGTCCACTTTGTAAATACTTTTTTGTGTCTTAGTCTAATGCTGTTAATTCCAAAAGAAACTAATAAGAGTTCAGTAGGTGAGCTGTCATGTTTTGTAAACCTCTTTCTACGAAAGGGAAATTGACACTTGAACTTTGCTACCCTTTTCCTCATTAGAAGGAAAGTGAGGAGCCACCCAGTGAGGATTTTTAAAAATCCATCTCATTCAATATTGGTCTGAGATAACGTTAGCTTAATAAACCTAACCTACTAAAATTACATGGGCTTTACACTTCACATATGTGAGGACATCTGGAAGACAGGATATTATGGGTCAACTGCTGAAGAGCTGACGTAAGACTGCTTTGCCTTCAGTAACACATGGTTCCTGACTGTTCTACTTGTTTTCAAGTAGAAAATGGCTGGAACACACGTTAACAATCTTAAGGAAGAGAAAATTAAGCTTAGACAGTATCAAGATGCCAACAAGGTACTTGCTTGAAATATTTTGACCTTAACAGGAATTCATTGCACTCAATACCCGATGGCTTGGTTTGGAGTCTCTTTTAGCTATGAGTTTGTATAGGACTTTATTCTCCACCTGTACAGAGACAACATAGTATACTATAGTTCATTAAACAGTGATGAAGTTTTAAAAGATTTACAGGAAAAATTATTTTCATTTGATAGCTATAACCCCTCTCTATTCTGTTCACCAAGTAAAATCTAAATATACATTATGGGAGGGCTCAGATCTTTGTCCTGTGTCTATGCTCCTGTCTATACAGCACCTAAGCCATACTGTTCCAGAAGTCCAGTGTGTAGGTGTGCTTGGCTTACACCCTGCAACCCATCCACCTCAGCAGTGAGCCAGAATAGAAATCCCAGGGGCTTTCTCACCTTTGAGTTGCTTTCCTTTTGCCTGTATATGTATTCCTTGCAAAAGCCATTCCAGGCCCCGTGTTCTCTGAGGTATGAGTAAGTATGTGAATGAAGCAATAGCAGTGACCCACAGCAAGAGACGTCTCAAGAGTATAAAACAGGAAGTCTCTCTCTCCTCTTCAATAGTGTCACAAACTTTTTAGAAGAAATGCTAACAAATTATAGTTTAATCTAATGTCATGTTTTACTTAGGACAAAAGGTATTGCTTGCAAGAAGAATCATTTTGTATTATTTTTGCTAATACCGATTAGGAGCTATAACAACTATGGATCCTGTGAATTAATTTATAAATGTTAAACAGTGTGGAAATGTATGTCTCCTTTAAGTCAAGCAGCTGAACACTGTTATTAAAGTGTCCCTGTATAGCAGGTATTGAACAGCCACGGCGTTTCATTTCAACTGTTTGTTTTTAACACAACACTTTTTTTTTCAAACCTACTTTTTTTTTTAAAAAAATGCCATCTTTGAAATGTACAGTAACTTCACACCTGCAAAACAGAAATGTTACTTTCATTCCAATAAATTGAACCTGCTTGTCCACTTTCAACAAGCTTGTGAATCTATAAAGATTTTATAGATACTTGTCTTTCTGTGCTGGTGTGATTTAATTTACTCATGGTGTGATGTTTATGGTTTGGGGGATTTGTGGTTCAATCAGAGATGTACTGAGCTCTTTGTAGCTAGCATTACAAAAGATTCATCTTGTCTTTTGAGTATGTGTTGGCATCAGCTACCGTAGCAAACAGGCGCTTCTGAGAATTGGGTCCAACTGTTTTTGTGCTTATGAAATTGTATCATCTAGTAAATCATGGCAGAAGAAAAAATACAAACCCTTCTATATAACTTTCCCATTACTACATAAGATTGCCACAACGTGAGTGCCTTGAAGCAATACTCATTCAGTGTCTGTGTAGAATCTCCCACTGGGAAGGTCGAAGTCCTGAATATATGGGTACAGTCCTGAGAGTGTGGATACTAGGGTTCTCTTGTCTCTGAGGCTGCAGCAGCCACACAACCCTTCTATCTTCAAGGCAGCAATAGAATGCCGATTTCTAGTACTTGGAATTGAACTCCCTGTTCTGCCATCTGAGGGAGGAAACTCTTCTTTAAAGGACTCATGATTAAATTAGGCTCATGGAATGATTTCAATGGTTAACTCAAAATTAACTTTTTTTTTTTAAGTGAAGTCATCTTTGTTATATTTTTAAACAAGCTTTCGTTAGCTGAAGGGATAGTTATGGCATTTCCAGTAAGGAGCAAAATACAACATCCTCTGCTCCATTTCTCAGGAGCATTGGGAAGCCGCGGAGGAGATGCCACCTTGATCTGCAGTTTAAGAATGCAGGTCAGAGTATAGTATGTGTTATAATAACTTTGTGGTCGTCCCTCAGGGGCTTATTCTGGAGTGGAAATATGAGCCTGAAAGACTCAAGAGCTATGCTCCCTCGACTCTATACATTTATGTCCTAGCAGATAGAAACCAAAGCCTCACTGGTGCAAACACCAACTGGAACAAGTGTTTGTAGGTTCAGCAAAGACTCAGAAACATGGCACTGTGACAGAAATACCCAAGCCAGGGACTCTGGATGCTAGAGTCATCAGGCCACAACAGTATTTGTAAACATTATTTCATAGAGGTAATGTTACACTTTAAAATGGAAGCGATCTAGTAACTACAGAAATTTAACAGAAAGAAAAACTAGAAATTATATAGTTGACCATCAGATTACACACTTACCAAGATCCCAGGGGACTGGAAGAGAAGGGACAGAAGAAGGGAGCACTGCCGTGTGTGTGTGTGTGTGTGTGTGTGTGTGTGTGTGTGTGTGTGTGTGTGTGTGTATGTGTGTGTGTGTGTACGTACAAGGTGATCCCACCAGTCTAGGAAGGAAGCTGCACTAGGGGGAGTGATCTTGGCTAAAAGGGATACTTCCAGCCAAGCACATGTCCTGAACAGACAGATAAAGGGAGTTCATCAACTGATAAACACTCTTAGCACCTACATGAATAAGGACTGTAGGCCAGAATGTCACAACATTCAGAATGTGTACATCAGCATTAGATAAGTGACCTTTATGATAAAAAAAAAAAGGTCTACCTAAAGATAATGCCTGGATTTCAATGAAGGCTGAATTTAGTCAAGAGAGTAAAATAATTTAAATATAAATCCTCCCAATGATACGGTCTCAAAACATAAGTAAAAATTAGAGAAATATAAATCCACATTATAGCATAAACTACACCGACATATCTTAGTATTTTATTAGAGAAGGATCCACACAAGCACAGACTTAATGACAATATAACATCATGCAAAAATTTCAGCATATGCTTTCAAGTGGACATTGCATTTGATTCTTAGACCCAAATGTAAAATGTAAAGCTTTTTTAAGTTCTTCAGATGTCATAGAAGAAACTTTGGGTGAGTTTGGTTTTGTGATAAATCCCCCCGCCCCTCAGAGCTCAGGGAACCCCATGGAAGAGAAGGCAGCAAGTGTCTAAAAAGCCAGAGGGGATAGAGGATATAAAGAAAATAAGCCCTCTAAATCAACAGGAGTAAAGCTTTTTAGGAACTCAAGAGACTGAAGCAGCATGCACAGGTCTGCACCAGGTTCTCATATAAACTTCCAGTTTAATGTTTTGGTGAGATTCCGAGAATGCAAACCAATGGGTCTCTGATTCTTGTGCCTTCTGGGCTTTCTGATGGTTTGTCTTGTCCTACTTTGATGTGATAATTTTTATCTTATATTTTATTGTTATTTTATTTAAAGAAATGAATGAATGAATGAATGAATGAATGAATGAATGAATGAATGAATGAATGAATGATTAGAAACCTAGCCACTAGGCTAAAGGTTAAGAACTGAATTGTCACACCTGGTAGGACAGAGAAAACAAGTTTTCTCCAATGAGTGACACTGGATGTCAACCACTCCAAGACAAGCCTCATGTTCAGTAGTTAACCAACATATAATGGACTCCACAGTGTTCTGAGTGTTGCTGCACTTTGATGTTTTTTGTTGTTTATTTTGTTTGTGTGTGTGGGGTTATTCTGTTATCTGTTTCGAGAGATATTGGTATTTTGTCTTCTTGAGAAAGAACTTAAATTTAGGTGGGTGTGGAGCGGGAGAGGATCTGGAAGGTTTTGGGAAGGGAAGAATTCGATCAAAATATATTTAACATTAAAAATGGCTTTAATAAAACTTTAATAGTTTTATTAATATAAGGAACTCTTAAACTTGAACTCAAAGATCAGAAATAATCTCAGTTCTAAACAATGGCAAAGATCTGGATAGCTCACCAGAGTTCAAATAGAACATAAGCCTATGAAAAGATGCTTGAATGTCAGAGCTGCAGACTAAATATTGTCAGGCACACGAAACGGCTAAAAGGGGGCAGCATGGTCGTGTAAACCTATAATCCCAATCTCAGCACTGGAGAAGCTGATGGAGATGGATTTCTCTGAGTTCAAGGTCCCTAATGACCCCAAACAAAAGACGAGAAAACAAAAACAGGAATACTTACTGCTGGTGAAAACGCAGTAACCTCCTGGGAAGGCAGTTTGGCAGTTTCTGACAGAACTAAATAGCCCTACCATATGATCTCACAATCACAGGCCTTGGGTTTTATCCAAGTGAGTTGAAAACCTGTCCATATACATAAAAATGTGTATAAATGTTTACAGCAGCTGTTTTCACAATCACCAAAACCTGATGGGTAAGTAGGTGAATGGATAAGCTATGCACCCATCCATTTTTATCTTAAAATCCAAGGAAAACAATTGGCTTCTAAGAATAACTGAAAATAAAAAGAAATGTCTGTTCTAAGAGGCTGGCTGGAAGCCACAGCAAAAAATAAGAAATATATAGAAATTATAGTTGAGCCTTGAACGTCATTTCTGCATAGTTTTATGTCAACTTGACACAAGCTAGTCATCTGAAAGAAGGGAACCTCAATTGAGAAAATGCTATTGTAAGATCTAGCTGTAGGGCATTTTCTGAATTAGTGATTGATAGGGAAGGCCCCTGCCCATGGTGGATGATGCTGGTTCTGGGTTCTATAAGAAAGCAGGCTGCACAAGCCATAAGGCACAAGGCAGTAAGCAGCTCCCCTTCTTGGCCTCTGCACCAGCTCCTTCCTCCAGGATCCTGCCCTGTGAGTTCCTGTTCTGACTTCCTTCAATGATGGACTACAAGGTGGAATCACAAGCAAAATAAACCCTTTCCTCCCAGACTTGCTTTTGGTCATGGTGTTTCATCACAGCAATAGTAAACCTAACTAAGACCACCATGGTACAGCCTCTCCAGTTGAAAAGTGAAGTTTTAATACCATCAATTCTTAGGTCTAGGTGTTCTGGAAGCAAGCTCATACAAGGGCAACCAGAAGTGACTGCAAGGTTGCTACAGTATAGCATACTGTATTAGCATGATCCTACTAGCCTTAGATTTAATGCTTACATTTCTCTGTACTCTTGAAATCTTAGTCTTGGTAAATCTTAGTTTTGGTAAATTTTAACTTTTATAATAGATTTGTACACATTTTGATAATTATGTACATCTATTTTATGCATTGACATACCTTTTTATGAAACTTTCAATAGTTCTAGGTCATAAAATGTGCAACCTTTTTAAATCAAATCTTCTTGATCCCCTGGCCTTCCAAGATGGGTCAGTGAATTCATCAAGTTCTTCATACCCATGTTGTTCAAGGGTCAGCAATGCAAGAATGCTTAGAAAAATTCCCCCAAAACTCTACTACACTAAAGCTCTATGGACTCACCTATCCATGCTTTGTTTTCAAGTAGGACAGCACTCATTCCATCTTGAACCTAACTTGAAAATTACTGACATGAATTAAAATTTAAGAATGAGAAAGTCACAATTTAAAAGATGCCCCTCGGGCTGGAGGGATAGCTCAGCCGTTAAAGGCTAGGCTCACAACCAAAAATATAAAAGATGCTCCTCATTCAGCAGGAATGGCTGGATGTCATTCACAATTCAGACTGGTTGTGTGATGCTTCCCAAACAGTTGCTCTCATGGTGTTCTCAACTCCCAGTTTTGTTCTCATGCCCTACCATTTACCTCACGGTTGGTGCCGTTTTCTCCTGGCACTTGCTTTCCTTGTGAAAAGCAGCACATTGGACCATTTTCAAGGTCAAGAAACAGCATACCTATCTAGAGTGACTAATTTTATCCCCAAACAGGAATACTTTAAAACCCATCATTTGACATGAGGTGAAGAATCAAAACACTCTATGTGTAAGTCAATTAGGCAAAGAAGCAACTAAGCACATGGAAAGATGCTCATCACTAATCATAGAAGCAAAAATAAAACAGAACACTTAACTGAATGTGAAAAATCAAACGAAAAACCAATGGAAATTATCAAGTACAAACCAGCCATTAGACAGACAAAAGTGGCACAGCCACTCAAGGAAAGCCTGGTAGTTTCTTAAAGACACACTGTACCAGGTGGCTGGAGAGATGACTCAGTCAACTGAGTAAGGGGTAACTTACAGAAGACTGAAGTTCAGTTCCCAGCATCCACAAGGCAGCTCACAATGCCTGTAGTTTCAGCTCCAGGGGATCCAAGGCCTTCTTTTGGCCTCCATGAACACCTGCATATATGTGGTACATATAAACTTACACAGGCAAATATACACACGAATCAAACTAAAAATCTTTAAAAAAAAAAAGAAAAGACATACTTTACCATCTGATGGAATGATCTTAATCCAAGATATTTACGCAGGAAGTGAAAACATGGAACCATATGACAACTGTACACATTTAAAGCAGCTTTATTAACAGCAAAAATGCTGAAAATACGTGAAATGTCCATCAAGTGGTAAATGGATACAATGACATAAGCATAAGAGAATACTAAACAATAAAAATTACTAATATGTACAGTAAGGATATATGTTATCTCAGTGCTTTATATTAAGTGAAAAGGGCTGCTCATGTAGAGTGTGTGAATTCATTACTGGAAATCCTAGAAAAGGCGAAACTATTGATAAAAAGCTGATCATTGGGTGCCACAGGGTAGAAACGAGGCAAGGGCAATTTTGCCTGCAAAAGCAACAAGAGAAAATTTTAGGTTGATGGGAATGTTCTACATCAAGATGGTGGTGTTAGCTACATGATTTTATACAGTAGATAAAATACACTGAAACTACTCTTAAATTGGCTAATTATATATAATACCTTAAAGCTTCAAGAAAGCATGGGAATATATCAAAAACTAACAATGGAAACATGATTTACTTTGCTGGACACATTTTCAAATATTGGCAAGATATTTTTTTTAAATCAGAATAAAATGTTGTTTAACAAATAGGATGATTACAAATATATGGATATACAACATACTTATAGTTACTTAATAAATACAAACTCAGTGTTGAGAATGGGAAGAAATGTGTCACCATTTACTTAGTCTGGGTGCACGGATACTGAAATAATTTTAAAGTAGACTTTGTTTTACAAATGTGGTAAAATAGAGTTTGCAATTAATTCACTTAAAATTATCTAGAGCTTTTTTTTTCAGGGCAGTTAATTAGGAAGGTATCATACACATGTACTTAATGCTCTTAAAGCATTATGCAGTGGTATATTTCATTTCTCCTCATAAGTTTGTTTCAGTGTTTTTTCCAACTTATTCTCTGTTGTGCAAAGGGGTAAAACACAGAGGCTTTCATTCTTGATGACCTATTTTTTAAGAACACCACAAAGGTCATTTTGAGGCTTGGAATGCACTTTCCAGTTAGCAGTCCTAGTTTGTAATCCAAAGAAGCAAAATCTCCAGAACACTTGCAATTCACCCTCCACCCTATTTAGCTTTGGCAGAGACAACAACAGGAGGTGGCAATACCACACTTATCTTTGTGAACTGCTCATCTGTAAACAGTTCTGAAATATGCTTTCATTGCTATGGAGAATAAATACATGCTTGAAACACACCTTGACTTTAGGGTCAAAACTAATAGCTATAGTACTGTAACACCACTATCACTATAAGAGTTCAGGGACAGACAGTTTTGGTGAGACAATCCAAAAGAACAAAATTAGAATGCAAAACAATCAAATCTTTGTGCACAGTGCCAGGTGACATACACTCTGACATGGGAGCAGTAGCTGAACCAGTGCAGTCAGCAAATCCATGGCCATATTATGCATATACCCTGGTCATCTCACTAAACGAGGGAAATAAGACCAAACCTGATTATCTTACAACGAGAAAACCAACATCATTAAACTAGAGTTAGTGACTTGAACAAGGAACCAAGAGTCAAAACACTAAAAAACCAACAGCTCTAACCATCCTGAAATTAGTCATGTTTTGTCACAGTCCACCAAGAGTGTAAAGAAGCAGAAGAATGGTGTAGTATAGGCTGGAGATGTGGCTCAGTAATCCAGCACTTTTGTCTAGCATGTGTGAAGCCCTTAGCTCAAGCATCTCCAGAATCCTCTGTACAAAAATTAAATGGTAAAATAGATTATTAAATGTTAAAAAATATTTCATGGACAAATAGTAACAAAGACTATGTGAGAATTATATGCATCAGACACTAGTCTATGGTCTTTTACACACATATTACCATGTTTAATCCTCACAACCTTTACCTGCCCTTCAGATAAGGAAAAGAGGCTGAGCTAAGACAGAACCTCTGCCATCATATCCAGACATGTGCTCAGTTGCTACACTATGCTACACAGGGCAGGAAGTTGGTATAAGAACACTTTTAAAAAGTTAAAAAACAAAAGAAACAAACAAAAATAACACTAAGTGAGCCGAGTGATAGGTCGAACTCTAGAAAACAAACCAAGAAGTTAGCTGAGATTTACACATTGTACATTTTATTAAATACTGAGCTTTATTACAACAAATTTACTTGTAATAGAAGTTCATTTTTAAAAATGTGGTTGTACTCAAATTCTTACTTCACACTGCTTTTTGGCCAAACATTCTATTCTTACTGTCTCTAGACAGTCACTATGGACAGAAAATTAATTTTGCATAATGGCATAAAGGAATTTGTCAATGTTACAACACTTAATATATGGAAGAAGAATACTCCCGAAGTGTGGACATATCTACAATAGAGTATATGATCAGAGAGCATACTGCTTTTCCCAGTGTCTTTATAGATGACACTGTTTAATCATGCACATTAACTCTTTACTACCCACTTAAAGTTTCTATCTTACACACAAGAGCGATTCAGAGCCCAAGGCTTGACATTTTGCCAAAAACTAAAAAAGAGAAAAAAAAAAAAAGAGAGAGAAACATGAACATCAGGATGAGTTTTAGGCCATCACAGAAAGCTGTCAGCTGTAATATCCCTCCTGTGACCGTGGTGGCAAGTTCCTTGGAACAGCCTTTTCCTGTGTTTTGATCAAGTCTAGAATAGCTGACAGTACTGCACAGTCTCTGGACTTAGTATCATTCCAGTCTACAGGATGAGGGCATTCAATCTTCTCTTGCAGAAGGATATCCAGTTCCTTTCTTAGCCCCTAAGGTTGAAGGAAGCAGACAGGCTCATCAGGGAAGATGGATTTTTAGACAATATCAAAGACAAATGTTACTGTAGCAGTGACAAGGATTTTTATACGCTATTAGAAAGGAAGGCAAAATATCTGTAGAGCAACCAACTAAATGTATGGTTAAAAGATTCAAAGTTTCATCCTTAAAAGTCTTTGGAAGAATATATTACTACATCAAAAAGAATTTGGAAAACTAAAAATTGGTCAACACTACTGGCTCTTTTGCAATAGAACAAGAAACATTCTTTTTAAAAACATTTATTTATCCTGAGGATCACATGATGTGTGCCATGGACTGTGTATGGAGGTCAGAGAACAAACAATGTTCATTAGTCAGGTACATACTTCCACCATGTGTGCATCAAGGACAATGTTTCAGGCTCGGCTGCGAGCTGCTTTACATGCTGGGCCATCTGATGGCCCCCAAGATCACATATTCACTTGCATGCAAACTTACATACAGACAACCATTAACATTAGTCACCTTAACAAGATGGGCAATTCTTTCTGGAGACTGAAACACAATCCATTCATCTACAGCAATAACTTCCTGACCATTATCTTTCTGGATGGAAATATCTCCCCCAAAGAACAACAGGCAGTATGGTGAAACTTCTGTACAGTCGTACAAGTAAATCTGTAAAGAGCGTTAACGTAAAAGGTGCATGAGGACGCAAGAAAGGACTACTACCATACCAATTCAACATCACAAGCATTGATCAGCTTCTTTCCAAAATAGGTATTAACTTGCTAATGTGATTTTGAAGATTTTGAAGAAATAACATTTTAAGTAAACCATTCTTAATTCCTTGAGATTTTATTTTTTTGTTCTAAAGCATATGATTTCCCTTGAACATTTTCTGAATGTCAAAACTAGTAAAAAACAATAAAGCTAAAAATATTTTATTTCTATATCAACATATAAAAATAGAACCCACTTACTATTCTGATCACTACTAAGCCTATTAACTTATTATATAGATGGATATATTGTCCTGCCAACAAATCTTTACATAATGCACACTCCTGACAGCACTTCTTGAAAGCAGGCTCTAAAGAAAAACCACATAAATCAAATAACTGATATACTTCATGAAAATATATAGAAAGTACATTACTCATAGAAAAAAGCTTTAATTTATCTCAGAAAAAATAGAATTTTGAAAGTAGAAAATTAGAAACCTATAACACTGACATTCAGATTTACAATTATGTTAAATGTTCACTTACACTGCTTGTCCTCATCTTCAGGTGATAGATAAGCCAGTTATAGTGGAAGTCTGTTTGCTCCACATTGACAGACTTAGGATGAATAGAAACCAGACCATCAGACTTTGTGTGAACTTTTACCCTTTAAAAAAGTTATAATACAGTTCATAAGTGTCTTAAGGGATTTTCCCCTCATTACTACAAAAAATTACTTTAAAAATAATAGGTAGCTTAGTAAAAATCAAACAAAGGAAGCAATCTTTAAAAATGTACCACACATGAATTTAGTATATGTCTACAATATATACATCTCAATCAGCTCCTGAGGAAAGTAGAATTTTATAAAGGGCAGGTGAAAATACATGAGCAAAATATGAATGTCCTACACCATAACAATGAATCCCCTTAGAGTTTTAATAATTTAACACAGCAGACAGATGACAGACTGTTCCTTAATGGTGTTAGTATACAACACACAATGAAAGCATGAGAAATGATTAGGAAGGAGCTTGTTCTAAGAGTCTACATTTTACTATGACCATCACCATAATGACCACTACCCTTAAGTTATACAGTAACTGTGAAATAATCAACTAAAACCTTCCAGTGGTTAATTGTATTCCCAGAAGACCACAAAAAATTAGAATTTTGTTCAAAAAGAGACTTTTGATAAAACTGATTTTTAAAATTTCTTTTAGATTTACTTAATGTGCCTGAGTGCTTTGCCTGCATGTATATATGTGCAGCACTTGTGTGCTTGGTGCCCACAGAGGCCAGAGGAGGGCATTGGATCCCCTAAGACTGGAGTTACAGAGTTTTGAGTGGCCATGTGGGTGGTGAGAATAGAATCTGGATCCCATGGAAGAGCAGACAGTGCTCTAAAACGCTGAGCCACCTCTTTAGTCCCTTTAAAATGTTTTTAAATGCCTTCCATTCACTCAAATTTCTCAATTTCAAAAATAGATATATTTGGAATTAAGACATTTTGGCAGTTTACTCTTTGACTTCTTAGGGGGCTTTCTTATTATTACAGTGGTTTATTTTGTGGGGGGCAGGAGTGCACATGTGACAGGAAGGTGACAACTAGGACCAGTCTCTCCCTTCAAGATGTTCGTTTTAGGGAGGAGTATTGTGGAATATTATTTTAAGATCTGTTACATTTGTTTATACTGTGGAACATTTGTTTAGTGATACAAAGATGTGTTGCATTCTTTAGTCTTGCATTTGTTTAACTCTGTGAAGCTGTGTTACTTTGCCTGTCTAAAACATCTGATTGGTCTAAAAAAGAGCTGGACAACCAACAGTTTGGCAGGAAAGAATAAGTGGAGCTGGCAGGCAGAGAGAATAAATAGGAGAGATCTGGGGAAAAAAGATCAAGGAAAAAGAAGGAGCAAGGAAAGGACATGAGGGGCCAGCCACCCAGCCTCACAACCAGCAATGGAGTAAGTAAGGAAAAAAGATATACAGAAAAAGAAAAGGGTAAAAGCCCAGAGGCACAAGATAGATGGGATAATTTAAGGAAAGATGGCTAGAAATAAGCTAAGCTAAGGGCACCACAGTTTGAGAATCACTGCCCTAGAACAGTATCCTAATGATGGTCATTTTTGGCAGTCTGTATTTTCCATTTTTATAATCACAAGATACCCAGCATTTTCATTTACATTAATCCTAATATTTCACATATTACTATACAGTTTTAAACCACAATTTTCCCACTGTTAGTAGACACCTGTTCTATTTGCTACACACCTGTAGATTAAAAAGTATCTGTAATCAATTCCGTAGGATAAACTCAAATTAAAATCTGAATTTAATCAATGAACTGTGCTGTGCCAATGACTACTTTACTGAACATCTTCCAAAGGGTAACAACAATTCAATACCCCTTGGCCTCTTCTGACTCTCAGTACCCTCACCAGAGTACACCATGAAGCAGGAAAATTATTTATGTCCAATTGGTACTAAGGCTACATAGACATAGATTCCACTTCTCCAAAGAATGAATTTTATTTATTTATTTGTTTGTTTATTTATTTAATTTTATTTGAATAGATATAACAAAAATATCCTTTTTTTAACAAGGAAAAGAAAAATATGTACATATAAAACAAAATCTATTCCAGCCAATTTCTCCTTAGGCATTGTTCCTCATACTGCTCGGTCAGCCTTGAATGTTTACAGAAGTTCCATGTTTTACTAACCTGTTTTGTAAATGGGTGATCATATGAGTGACTAAATCTGTGTGTGAGGAATTACTCAATAATTCCTATGCATCTAAATTATCAGACATGCCAAGAATCCAGCAACAAGAGTGAGAGTACATTTCTATTAGAGGGTTCCAAAGCTGAAGAAAGAGCTGCAAGCAGTTGATAACAATCTTCAATGCTTACATTTTTCTTTTTTTACCCAAATTTAGTCGGATTTTAGCAACTTTGGGATATAAACCAGCACAGATGACAGCTTTAATTATCTTCTCATTATCTATTGGGAGTAGGAAAGTAGAGGGGGAGAAAAGTAAAATACTTAGACAGTGGACCATTATTGGCAAGTGATTTACTGTGTGTGTGTGTGTGTGTGTGTGTGTGTGTGTGTGTGTGTGTGTGTGTGTGTGTTTTTGCTTTGCTTTGCTTTGCTTTGCTTTACCTGAATTTATATTAGCTTTAGGATCTTTGGGACTTCTGCTGCTTACAAATCCAGCTCCAAGAAGATGCTCAGCAAACTGTCCCTTCATGTTATGCAGCATCTAGAGGGGAATGGTAACAAACAGCTAGAAACCCTTCACACACAGCCTATAAATCATAAGCAACTCAATGTAGTTTTTTGCTTCATCTGCTTTACAGAAACACTGGTATAAAAATGTGATACATTTAAGACAAGATTTAGTTTTAGCTATATGTGTGTGTATATTTCTTGTGAGTCTGAGTGCCTGTGGAGGCCTGAAGGCTTGAGACCACTTACAGCTAGAGTTACAGGCAGTTAAGAGCCACCAACACACATGTGCTGGGAACCAACTTGGGTCCTCTGCAGTAAGAGCTTTTAACTGCTGAGCTATCTCTGCAGCTCGGCTCTTAAATGTGATCATTTAAGGAGGGAATTAGTAAATCACAAAACTGTAAATAAATTTTACTAGAACTTAACTGTATTCTACTGTCTATTCTTTTTGATTGTTTTGGTACTCTAATAACAGAGCTGAATGTTTTTTAAAATACATAGCCTGCAAGTCTAAACTATTATTTGGTGGGGGAAAAAATGCAAAGAATAATGAATAAAAGGGGAAAAAACCCACTAATGTTTAAATCCATTAATCCATTTTGCAAGACACTTGAGTTTTGGAATTGCTCTTAACAAGCAGAAACAATAACAACGAAACAATTACCAAGATCAACTACTGTTAACATACTAACACAGGAGTATTTTCCTTAAGAAAAACCATGAGTTAAGCAGAAATGATGGGTGGCTCAGTACAGAGAAAAAAATGTTCCTTACCTCAGTTATCTTCATAATCATTAATATGGTAGACACTATGTATACACACCAACAGAAGAATCAGAAAGAAGCATAGTTTAAGATGAGATCTATTGTGTTTTGTTTCTTACTTTTGCTTATTAGGTTTTTGAAGCAGAATTTCATATAGCCCAGGTTGGCCTCATACTATGTGGCTGAGGCTGGCCCTGAATTCCTGATCCTCTTTCTGTCTTCACCTCCTGAATGGTAAGATTACGGGCATGTCATACAACTTCCACCTTGAGATCAGCCTTTAGAATTAGAAGGTGTTTTTCGCCAAGCATTATGATACAAGTCTGTAATCTAAGCCACTTGGGAGACCAAGAAAGAAGTAAGCGCACCAGGACGGCCTGGGCTGCAAGCAAGACTGTCTCAAAAACAAGTTTTTATAAAGTGGAACTAACTTTAGTTCAAATTAAAGAAGTTCCACAGAAATGAAAATCAATTTGTTTTTACAACCACAGAAATGTTTTCTAATGAATTCTTTCAACAAAGAGATTATAGTACATAAAACTAGCTACATCTAAGTATTTCTTTTGACAAAAGGTACAACTTGGGTTTCTCCATGTAATTCTTCTAAATGAGTCTGATAACCACCTCCTCCTGGTCATTATAGCATTGTAATTTTAGGGAAACCATCTCTACATACAGTCCTCAAGTGTAGTTCCCTCACTACCTTGTGCTCCTTTTATATCTAAACAATTTCAGCAAGCACTGTCAATCATGGGGCATGCTAGCTCCACAGTTGAAATCTTCAATGACTCCTTGTCAGTGACTGTTTTCAGGAACTCAAGAGAACAGCATTTCTTGAGTGCTTGTCATCTGTCACACACTTGACATATCTCTCAACTTGGATTTAGCCATCTTTCTACAATACAGTACATTTCATTTTTCCATTTCAGGGAACTGTCATTGATACATGTCTGGGTAAGTCTCCACTACACATGATACCTATACAGTAATACTCACTGCACTAATGAATCAGTCTTGTCCTTAACTTTTATTTATCACTTGAACTTTGTGTTTTTTTTAGCTGCATTCATATTCTGAAACCCTAAAGCTTTCCTTTATGCAAATAATTTGCTTTCTAGGAGTCTGTTTTGTTGTGCTCTTCAGTCTTCAATTTGGTTTCTTAGCAGCCCCGATCCCCTACTCGCCTAAAATTTGCTCTTACTGCCTTCTTTTCTTTTCTTTTCTTCCTTTTACTGAATGGACAATCTTTTCAGTAACCCTATATATACTATGAAATAGTTGTTAAGGTATTTCTATTGAAATATATCCTTTGTATTTTTTTCTGTAGCATCTTTCTGAGTTGTCCTGTCTCTTTTCACTCTGCTGATGACTGGGCATTTTTTAAATTAGAATGTTAATTCTTGACACACACATATACTCTGTATGTAGTTAATTTTACTACAGATATGAATGGACAAAATATCTGCATATATCCTAATCTAGTATACATAATTAGTGCAAGTCCTCAGTGTTACCTGCAGTGTGTTTGGAGACAGAAAATATTCCCAGCAGTAGTCTTTTTCATATCTGAAACCACGTCGCTTAGCTTCTTCCCAACCCTATTGGACAAAAAAATGACAAAACTCACTTACATTGTTCTCTATACCAAAGACTACTTAGCAGTTTCCATCTCCATTTTATTAACAGTTTAATTCACTGTATGTCCCATATTTTCTGTGAAAACATCATAGAACTTTAACTTTAGACAAAAAAACCTAAGCTCCTTACAATCCCAGTACGTAACACTGTTACTGATGTACAAATCAGTATAAGTTATACAAACATATTGTGAATTTTACACAAAATCTTTCCACTGTATATCAAGTATTCATCAAAAAAGAGTATTAGTAAATAAATTTCAATGTTAGCATACATTTTCAATTTCAAAAGCATGGCTTTCTTAACTAGAATAATAAAAGGGGGGGGGGCTGGAGCAATGGCTCAGCAATTAAGACACTGGCAGCTCTTCCAGAAGTTCAATTCCCAGCAACCACATGGTGGCTCACAACCATCTGTAATGGGATCTGGTGCCCTCTTCTGGGACGCAGGCATATGTGCAGATAGAGCACTCATACACACAAAATAAATAAATAAACAGATAAATAAATGAACACATAAACACATAAACAAACAAACAAATAAATAAATAAAGGAGGAGGAAGAAAAGAAGGAAGGAGAGAGAGAGAGAAAGAAGGGAGAGGAGGAGAGGAGGAGTGGTCAGCAAGATGCTTAATAGGTAAGTCTCTTCATCCAAGTTTGACAGAGTTAGATCCCTTGATCCCTATAAATGAAAGGGGAGATCAAACTCACACAAACTGTTCTGACTGCCCCATACGAATGCTGTGACATGTGTACCAACATCACACTCCACCAACAAAAATTAAAAAAGCTAAAAAAAAAAAAAAATGGAAAGGAAAGGAAAGGAAACAAAGAAAGAGATAGATTAAATGAGTTCTGGCCGAGCCAGATCTTGCATATCCTTTATGAGAATCTAATTGGGTGAGCCCTGCTGTGGGATGTCTTTCTGTATGCTGTGAATATGTGTTGCTATGATTGGTTAATAAAGAAGCTGCTCTAGCCTATGGCAAGTCAGGTTATAGCCAGGCAGGAAATCCAAGAGAGAGACAGGAAGAAGAAAGGCAAAGGCAGATGAAATGCAGCCTGTCACCCAAGGAACAACATGCCAGCAGACCAGTAACACCACGGCCACATGGCAACTTACAGATTAATAGAAATGGGTTAATTTAAGATGAAAGAGCTGGCTAGCAAGAATTCTTAGCCATAGGCCATACAGCTTGTAATGAATATTAAGCCTCTGAGTGATTATTTTATAAGCAGCTTTGGGACTATGGGTAAGAGAGATTTGTCCAGACCCCAGGCCGGGCAGGACACAGGAAATCTTCCGACTACAGAGCCCATCTGACCTTGTCCCCCATACACTCTTCTCAAACCCCTAGATTGAGCACAGGTGCCAAACCCAGTACCCTGGCCTATTTGGCCACCACTCTTTGTGTGGCCTCCCAACCTCTAGACTCCAGCCACCATCAACCTTCAGGCTCCATACAGACCCCATATCTTGTGCCAGGGTCTAGTCTGTGAGTCTACCCAATTCTTTCCTCCATGCACCCTCTCTGACCCCCAGATGTACACAAGAACTCCAGGCTTGGGTTGGGATACACATCCTGTACTCCAGCCCTGTTTCCTGTTGTCAACCGGACTTCATTCCACCTAAGCCATATCCAAGCTTTAGGCCCCAGCTAGCCTTCACATCCTATTTATCATCCCAACATGCTCTGCGCATATCAGACACATTCAACAAAAGAAGTCCACACACCTATATCACTTGACAAAAATTACAAACAATATGAAAGATCAAGGCAGTATCTTGCCCCACAAATCCACTAGTCTTATAGAACTATTTGCCAATGAGAATTACCTACATGAACCCCAGAACACAGAATTTAAAAGAACAATCACAAATATCAAAGAACTAAAGGAGCTTAAAGAAGACGCAAGGAAAGAGCTCAATGAACATAAAGAGAATAAACACCTGAGTGACTAAGAAAACAGAAACATAAGGCTGATGGAAATGACAGACAATCCAGGACTTAAAATTAGTATTCAACAAAGAGACAGAAACATTAACTTGGGCTAAAATGAAGATAAAATTGAAAACCCAATAACCCAACCAGCAAATTCAAAGGAAAGCCTTACAAGAAGAATGAATCAAGAAGAAAACAGAATACAGAGCTAGAAGATAAAGTAGGATCTACACCAAATAAACAAGGTATACGAAAAAATTTTTAAAAAGCACAAGAAAGGAACATGCAGGAAATGTGTGACACCTTAAAAAGATCAAACTTTGGAATTATAGGGAAGAATAAGGAAGAAGAATCCCTGGTCAGCTGCAAAGACCAGATCCTCAGCGAGATCACAGAAAAAACTTCCTCAAACTAAGGAAAGACACACTCACACAGATTCAACAAGCACACAGAACACCAAACAGACAAGATTAGAAAGAAAATCCCTACAACATATCATAGTTAAAACACTTATGTACAGAACAAGGCAAGTGTATCAAAAGCAGCAGGAGAAAAAAAAAATGGAATTCATATATAAAGGAAAACCCATCAGAATAACAGTTGTTTTCTCAGTGGAAACTTTGAAAGTCAGAAAAGTCTAGAGCAAAACAGTCCAAGTTCTAAAAGATTGAGACAGCAAATTTAGGCTAATATACCCAGCAAAGCTAATCACCATGGTTGAAGAAGGAAAAACTTTCTACAACACAAACAGCATAAGAAAAAATGATACTAAGCAGACAAACCAAAGAAAACACAGGAAGCACTCTGAGGAGAGAAGTAAGTGCAGTCAAGAGAAATCACTGAAGCAGAAAATACTATCAAGGGCACAGCACCATCAAAACCAACTGCAATCAACACATAACCTTCCGATAATAACCTTAAATATTGAGCCATACTACTAGAATTAAAGACACAGACTAATCCAACAATAAATAGCAGATGATTTCAATAACCCACTTTTCCCAATAGATAGGTATCTGGACAAAAAACAAACAAACAAACAAACAAACAAAAACTAAGCAAAGAAACATCAGAATTAAGTAATGGACTGAACAGAAAGAATATTCCACTCAAACACCACAGAATACACATTGTACTTAGCAGTACATGGAAGCTTCTCTAAAACAGACCACATCCTAGGACACCAAACAAATCTTAACAAATAAGAAATACTGAAATAACTCCATGCATCCTAGCTGACTACAATGTAATCAAATTTAAAAATCAACTCAAACTAATCTCTAACAAACAGACAAACTCATGAAAATCAAACAAATCATGACTAAAGGATGAATGGGTCAAAGAATCAAAAATTTCCTAGAATTAAATGAAAATGAAAACACAATATAACGAGACCTCTGGGCATGTGAAAAGTAGTCTTACAAGAAAAAATTGCAGCTCTAAGGGCACACTCTAAAATAATCTGAGCACAATCAAGTGACCTGGTAAAACACAAAATTTGAAAAATTAAGAACCAAACCCAGTTAATGCCAAGAAAAAAAAAGAATCAGAGCCAATATCATAATGATGTAGTAACAAAGAATCAACAAATCTAAGAGGTGGCTCTTTGAAAAGATAAATAAAATTAAACAATCCTTGGCCCAATTATCAAAGAAAGTGAGGACAAAAATCAGAATCAGAAATGAAGAGAGAAACATTACAAAGGACAATAAAGAAAGTCAGAATATATAAAGAAATGTGTCAGAAACCTGACTCCACCAAATGGAAAATCTGAAAAAAAATAAAGCATTTCTAGATCCAACCAAGCCACCAAAATTAAAACCTAAGAGCTCAACAACCTTAACAGATCTGTGACAAATGAGGATATATAAAAAACAGTATTAAAAAGCCTTCTAATGAAAAAGGTTGAGGCCACAATGGATTCACAGCAGAATTCTACTACACTTCTAAAGAAAACCTCCTGCCCCCTTAAACTGTTAACAATATAGAAACACAGTGACCACCCCAAACTCCTTCTATACAGCCAGTTTCACTCTAATACTCAAACCAGCTAAAGACTCAACAACAAAGAAAACTACAGGTCAATATCCCTGATGAACACAGACTCGAAAATACTCAGTAAAATACTTCAAGCAAAATAAAGACATACATCGAAAAGATTATATACTATAACCAAGTGGGCTTTATCCCTGAAATACAGGGACCATCCAACATATATAAGTCAATAAATATAATAAACTATAAGCTGGTAGGTGGTGGCACATGCCTTTAATCCCAGCACTGGGAGGCAGAGACAGGCGGATCATTGTGAGTTCAAGGCTAGCCTGGTCTAACAGCCAGGGCTGTTACACAGAGAAATCCTGTCTTGAAAAACAAAACAAAACAAAACAAAACAAACAAAAAAAAAAAAAAATGGAAAATTGGACTAAGTGATTAAAAAGTCACACAGTCATCTCAACAGATCAGAAAGAGCTTTTATGTCATCATGATTAAGCCCTAGCAAATGCAAATGCAGGACGAGAGGAAACATACCTCAACATAATATAATCTATGAGAAACCCACAGCCAACATCATCCTAAATTGAGACTTTAAGCAATCCCACCAAAATTAGGAGTAAGACAGGGCCTATTATCCTCACTCCCCACTTCTCAATATTGTGCTTCAATCACTAGCTACATCAATAAACAAAAAGAAAATTAATTGGATACAAATAGAGTAGTAAGTCAAATTATCCCTATTTGTAATGACAGGATATTATGCATAACTGTTTCCAAAAATTATACCAGGAGGCTTCTGGAAATAATCAAGTTCAACAATGTGGCAGGATAAAGAAGAATCAATAAGCAAAAACCAGTAACTTTTCAATAACTTTCCTATACACAGCAACAAACATTCAGAGAGATCATGGACACACTTCTATTCACAACAGCATCCAAGAAAATAAAATACCTAGGAATAAACCTAACCAAGGAGGTGAAGGACCTTTATAATGAAGTCTTTATATCTCCAAAAAAAAGAAAAAGACACTACAATAGATAATTAGAATTAACATTGTGAAAATTACCATTCTACCAAAAATTCTTTTTATACATTCAATGTAACCCCAACTACAATACCCATCTCACTCAACATAAAAAAAAAAAAAAAATCATATGAAGCCATAAAAGACCCTACATAGCTGAAACAAGCCTGAGCAAAAAAGAACAATGCTAGATGGATTACAATTCCAGATCTTATAGATTACAGAGCCATAATAATTAAATATGGTACCGACACAAAACCAGACATGTAGACGAAAGGAACAAAATCGAAGGCCCAAATATGAGTACATATAACTTCTCATCTGGGAAAACAAACGTTTTCCTCAAGAGCGATAGTCTAACAAAAACCCCAACACCCAGCTGAAGATATGCCCCTTGAGGAGTTGTTGGTTAAGGTTGTCCAAGAGACTTTAAAGACAGGCTACTGCTGGGTAGCCCCTAGAGGTTGAGGGTAAGCCCTATTACTAAAGTCAACAATGTACTTTGGACACAGCCAGGAGACTACAGCTGGTTTTGGCCTGAAAGCCTCTTCCCTGAGGACTAGTTTTCACAGTACCACAAAGCACTATGCAAGTATCCAAGAGAGAGAAGCAATCAATAGTTCTGCCCAGCTATGATGCCTATGAACTAAAACAATGAACAGCATAGCACATATCCCTAAGGTTGTAACAGTGGCAAGCATATCTTGGCAGTAACTAACGCTCTCTAATTGGACTTAATGCACAAGAGGGAAAACATGCCTGCTACTGGAAATCAAATCAGTGAAGTCATGGATCCTGGAGGAGAACCTACAATCACTTCTCCAACATAATTTCCAACTACATTCTAAAGAAGTATAGGTCTCAACAAAGAAATGTCTCTTGAAACAGAGACCATTACAGAAAACCACAGGCAGAAAACAAAGGATGGTGTGCTGCCCAATCCTAACTGATAAATCCACAACACAATACCTGCACCTCAGGCTAAGAGAACACAGCAGAAGAGGAAGAACGATTCTAAGAGCCATAACAAAAGGAAATCTGCTGTGAGATTTCATCTAGAAATGTCAAAGAAGCTATACCCATGAAGTCTCATCAACAAGGCTTCTTAAATAAGAACTGAACATGAACAACACCGATAGACTAACATGGAAGGGTAAATTTCACAGGTCCTCAACCCTAGACAAAGAACTACAGGGAACTAAGGAATGCTGAGAGGAGAAATAGTCCTCTCCAGTGAAAAGTCCCCAAATTGGATATCCAATACAAGTGGTCAGCCCTAAAAATCATATATAAAAAATATATATACAAGCAACATTATATGACCCAAGGTATTTACACACACACACACACACACTATACAAATAATATACATAATGTACATGATTCTGTTATTCTATCAAAAGGCTGTATCACTGACTGTAAGAGTAGAATATTAATACACAGACTGTCATGAAGATAACGACACAAGGAGCATTATATATGAAAAACAAGATAATGTGGTTATCTGTTTCAGTCTTACTTTTTATATAAGTCTTTCCCCAAAAGAAAAAGATGAGCTCTTGTATAAAAGAGAAAGTTCATTTTTATAAAATACTCACCAAATTTGAACCATTTATCAGCCATTTATTCCTGAGATATAAATATGGTCACTTGGAAGTATTTCAAAACGTGCTCCCAAATAATCTTCTATAAAGCAGAACAAGGTTTTTTCTTACCTCAAATGCATTCACAACTGTCAGGTGATCACTTCTAGTTTCCTTTGCCAATTCCTTTCTTCTTGCATCTGCAATCTTTTCTTTTCCCTAAAAAGTAACAGTTATAGCTTAAATTTTTCTGACATTATAATAATGATGGGTATTTTATTGAAAATCTAATGAAAAACACATGTGAACAGTAACTAATTACAGTATTAAAAATGCCAGCCTTGTCTCTGTCTTTCTTACCAGTGGAATGACAAAAGGGTCTTTAAAGCTGAGACTGGCAGCAATAGTGAGCACTGGATCCAAGCAACAGAATAAAGCTCCAAAGAGAATCATTTTTCCAATATGTGGCTCAACAGGTAATCGGGCTAAATGGACGCCAAGAGGTGTCAATTCTTCTTGTTTATCCAAAGCACTCTGAAAGGAAAGAATTTGCTCTTACAGTAGGCCTAGCAAAGCACTCCACTAAAAGCTACTATAGTTAGCTATAAACATACAGGCCACTAATCACTCACTCTCTTAAGTCCCAAATGCCCCAAGCATTGTTTTAGATGCCTTCAACAAAAAACTAAATTCTAATGTCAGCAAAGGCTAGTGACTTATTCAAACAAATACAATTAATCTACAACTTGGAAATGTTATGTTGGAAATAAAGAAAATCACCTGTGGTAAACAGTTAAGAAAAGACAATAAGTAGGTGAAAGGCACAGTCCCTATAGTCTAGTTTAGGTGCTATAATGCAAAAAGAGGTAAGGGGCATACATTGAAATGACTTCTGTTCCAATTCCTTGGGTAATCTGGTTCAAATGAGGACAGCTAGAAAAGTATCTTGAAGACACCAAGGAAATACAAGGACACGGTTGGATAATTTATAGTGCTATTTTAAGCAGTTTATTGGTTTAAAAGCCTATCTCAGTGCTACAAAATCCAAATTCTTAAACATTATCTACATGGATAGCTTCCATAAAACATGTCTCTGGCATCCTCCAACCCAGCACTAACCAACAAGACATTGCAGATAAACAAAACTGTTCTTTCTCTCCATGGTCCAGTACAGCACAGAGAGGTGCTGTAAAGCATGTATGAGGACAACTGAGGTAATGAATTTCTAACTGACTCATAATGTAAATCACCACACATAGCTGCAAACAACAGTAGTCAGCACTGTTCTCATCTCCTGTGCTTACTCTGGGCATGAATTCATGGCCAGTCCTGGACCTCTCAACATGGTTGATGGAGAAATGATTGTCACTACAGATACTTAAGAGTTTCTCAGGGCATAAAAAGGAAAACAACAAAACCAGAAAATGTATGGAAATGCTATAATGGTGACAGTTCAAAAATTGTTATAGCATCATGGAGATAAAACATTTGTTTATATATATATATATCAAAATGTAAGGGTTGCCTCTGTCAAATATCTATACTACCATTAAACTACTTGAATTTGACAAGAGAGCATTATTGTAATCAGAAAGAGTAAAATAAGCCAACCCAGTTCAAGAATACGTATGTGAAGACCACTAAAGAAAAACTTCAAGATTTCATGTAATTTTAAATCAGTCCTGCAATGAACAAAACTCATGAAGACTTGTATCTTAAAAACACAAGAAAAGTGTCATCAAATCTGACAATGCTCTACTCTGGAATAATAAAAGCTTTTAAGTAGCCAGTGTAAACACTATAACATGCCAAATACAAGTTATACTTTATAAAAAAAGAATCAAATTTACCAGTTCCATTAGGTGCTTTATGGAGAGCAATACTGCCTCATTCGATGGTGGATCCATTAATCTACTCAGAAAATAAGCAATTCCACCTAGCCTTAAAATCTGTGGAGACAAATATAATTAAATATGAATCAAAAAGACGTAAAAACATGAACTCAAAGCTTATATAACACTTTCTAAGAGCAAATTAACTAGTGAGAAAAGCTATCAGATTAAAAATCTCAACAAGTTGACTACTGGCTACCTTAGAAATAGGGTTAGTTGAGCATATCTATACACACACAAGGTATAACATTAGAAGATATAACAATAGCTAGCCAGACCTGATGGCAAGGACTATAATCCCATCTACTCAGGAGGCTGAGGCAGGATGATCAAGGTCAGCTTGAGCCAATTACTGAGACCATCTTAAAACCAAAAAAGGAAGGAGGGGCTGTGAGAATGCAGTTGTCGTGGTAGACGGCTTGCTTTCAGCCCTCTGAACCACAAAAGTTAAGTAACAGTACTGACTGTTACATGTCCAACACTATCTTAAGAATTTCATACAGGAATCTTAAGAAAAATCTGCTCAATGAAGCAGAACGTTTCCAGGCAGGAAGTAAGAATCAAACACAGGTACCTTGATCCTAACAGTAACAACTGTTCAGTATACATCAGAAGAAAGTTTCAGTAGTTTCCTCACACAAGCAAAATGAAGTTCATCAAACAGTCCCTTTTTGTGGGGCCATACCATACCTTCTCCTATTAAAAATGCTGAAAACTATAATACCATCCTCCATTTAGTTTGTTAGTTCTCCCAACTAATATACCTTTATTTGCAAACAAAGTTCTTCTAAAGGAGTTCTCAAAATCTCTGGTAGTTGGTAGTCATCTAGAAGACTTGCTCTAAGGCCATTATACAGATGATAACAATGACCAGGCTGAACTCTTAAAAGAAAAAGAGGAAAAAAAGCATTAACACGAGAATGACTTTTAGAATGTCAAAGAAAGAATAGGAAGGGAAAGTACCCAGTACCCATTCCTCACAAGCCTGTTACACACATAATTATTATTCCATGTCTGTGAAACCCTATTTCCTTCCTATCTATTTGGACAGACCCTAAACCCAATGTCCAAATTTTACTTTTGTTTTTGTAGTTCTGGTTTCTTTCCTGTTTTAAACATTTTTTTCTTTCAATTAACATATTAATAATTTTAAGTACAGTGTAATACATTTGAATATATATGTGCATTAATTAGATCAGTCTATTTGTATATCCTTATTTTGTTATATAAGCCTCCAAGCACCTCTCTTGGTCCTGGTAAACTATGTACTATATTACTCTGAAGGACAGCTGTCCTTCAGTACTACAGAATGCCAGAACACACTCCCATGTCTTTGGCAGCTCCCATGCTCCAGTTTTAGAAAGCAATGAAAGACAATCGTGTCCACAATTCAGTTCCCTATGTCTGAAATTCCTGACCTTGCTCAAATTGCAGCAATCTACTCTGGTCAGAGTTAGAGTTGTAACAATCAATACACCTCATAAGCTTACTTTATAACAAACTCTACTCTAAGCTAACCTGCATTTATTAATTAAGGAACATATTTAAATGTACTCTATTTAGTGAACTCTCAGATATTGGAAACTCTTTTATGTTTATAATTTAATGCCACAACTAACAACAGAATTCTTATATTTCTAAACAGAATAATATTTCAAAAGATCTGGCCACTGTAGAATAAAAGTTCTAAAATTTTCAGGTTTTGGGTTGCTTGCTTTTTTTTTTCCTAAGTCTACAAAGATTCAGTATCTATTATCTAACATCTCTCTAGTATGACAAACCTAATACTATCTATCACCTCACAGAAGCTAACCATATTTCCAGAAGAGGCCACATGATATAATAGCTTGTTTGCTTGTTTTCTGGTCTCTAAAAATCAATCTAGTTAGGCTTTGTGAAGTATCAACTTCACAAGAACCTGTCTAGAAATTAGGTTAAAGAGGGACAAACTGTAAAGGTTGTAGGAGCAAGCGAGACAGAGCTTTATAGATTCAACACACATTTAAAACATAGGGAGGATATAAGGACCAATAAAGTTCTTTACCTTTCCATGTCTAACATGACATGTAAGAGTGGTAACTTTTTTAATTTATTTATTTTTACCTTTAAGAGGTAAAGGAAAAACTCTTTTGCAACACCAGACATGACTCTGTCACTAATATAATAAAAGTATGAATCAAAAGGAAGCAGTTAGCACAACTATGTGTAAAGGTCAAGACAAATACTGTTCTTATCACTGAACAGATGTTCTCATTTCTTATTACCACATCAATGGAGAAAAAGTGCTTCCCTTGTGCTTTTACTGGTGATGAATGGTCAGAATCAGTACTGCTGAAAAAGACAGTGACTAGAAACTCAACTGCGGAGCTAGGCTGCTTCTGTCTCTGCTATGTGCAAAACTCTGGGACTCTGAACAAGTTAATTTAATTTCTCTATTAACTCAATTCCCTTATTCTTAAAACATAGTTGATACCTTAGCTATGAGTTAAGAATTAAGTAAAGCATTCAGAAGAGGAGCTGGCACTCAGCTATTATTAAGTAATGCATACTTTAAGAACATGGAAACAAAACTGTAAGTAATGTAACTAATACAGCTTATTTTTTAATTACCTAGACTAGGTTGTTGGAGAAAACATTCATAAAATAAAAAACTGGGCAGATAATTTCCAAAAAAAGTATGAATAAAACTGTTTTCTTATTTAAAAAATGTGTTGTTGTAATAGGTAGACATGGGAAAGTGCAAGTGCAAAGTACACTGAGATCCCATCTCACCTCTTCATAGCTACTGTCAAGAAAACAGATGTTAGTGGAGATGTGGGCAAAAGGAGCACTTAGGATACTTATGGTGGTATTCTAAACTGGTAACTTACCAAGCAAATCAATATGAAGAGTTCTCAAAAAACTACTACACACACATCCAAAGGAATCTAAGTCAGCATACAACAGAGGTACTCAAATAGCCTACTGAGTGCTGCTTTAATCACAATAGCCAAGTTACACAATCAGACTAACTGCCCCCACAGAGGAGTTGATAAAGAAAACATGGTACACATAAACACACTAGAATTTTATCTGTTGTGAGATGAAGTTATGATACCTGCAGGAAAATGTTAAGTCAGCCACTCAGAAAAGCAAATGCCAACTGTTCTCTCCTATGCAGAATCTATGTGTAAACTCATATATACATGAGTTAGACAGGTGATGGTTGGATAGATAGGTGGATGGTCATATTAAAATATAAAAGGGATAAGGAGTGGGAAGGAAGATGTTTACATGCAGGAGGCATGAGGTACAGAGAAGAGGGTGTATGTTCAATGGAAGAGGGACTATCTGAGGAAAGGAAAAGGATAAGGGGGAAGTATAATCATACAAATGTATAAAAATTTTACAAACTAAAAAAAAAAATTACAAACTTATTATTTTATATGCCAATTAAAAATCAAATACTGACAGCCCAAAAAGTGTTATAAATTCAATATAGCATGTAAGTAAGGTAACTCTCCTAATATTTCTATATCACAGCAATACAATTTGCTCAATATTTTTCCCATGTTCTCAAGGCCATGGACAGTTTCCATCTTACCTTCCTGCTCTTCCTTTCCTCTGTTTGGCATTAGCTTTACTGACCCACTCAGCAGACATGGTACTGATGTTGTTCTGTGTGTCAAAGTGTGTCTCTTTAATTTTTCCTCCATCTATTACATAAACCACATCATCTATGGTGATGCTGTTTGGAAAATAGATACATAAAATAGTTTAAGTACATCTAACTTATACCAAGCCTATAGATGGGTTTTTAATATTTTTAAAATTTATTTAAAATACTTTTTACTGGATCAAATGGATTTTAGTAGTTCAGGACTTTCACTACATTTCTCACATGCTTCAGTTTTACAGTGTCAAGCACCTAACAGTAGGCAGCATCAGTATGTAAGCTGACGTAAAATGATTCAATTACATGTTACATTCTCATGTCCCACAGCCAGCTTCGTAGCATTTCCACTACCTTATGACCAGCTCTGAGAGCTCTAAAAGACTATGGTTTAACAACAACTTCTATAAAATAATTTATTTCAGCAACTGAGCTGTAAGTATCTCCAAAAAAGCATTAGAAATGTTTAAGGCTGCATGTAATTAATTCTAAAATAATACTAACTCTAACTGGAGACAGACAAAAGGACTATATCAGCTTCCACAATTCTTTAAAGAAGTTTTGAAAAACTTCTTAAAAGTCTACTTTGAAAAAGAGAACAAAAAACAGTAGAAGAGCTTTAAAAGAAAAACTATAGTTTATATTTGATACCCATGACTAATGTCAAAAAGTGATTTTTTTCTAAGGGATTACAAAGTATCTTACAGAGCACAAAGGTTTAACTATGTTAATAATGTATGGGACTCAAAACTGATATAATCACCAATAGCTGACAGTTAAAATAGTTTTTACCTAGTCTCTGCAATGTTGGTAGCAATTACTATTTTCCGAACGCCGGGAGGAGTTTTTTTAAATACCTGTAAGAATAAATACATCAAAGTACACTAATTTCTGACATACTTTTACAATGTTATTTCTTGAGATATTTTGATCATTTTTAGTATTTATGTTTATTTAGTAATACATGTGTTTTGTTTATAAGTCTATTATTAGCATACACATTTTCAACATAGTGAAATTCTCCTTTGGTAAATCAGCTCCCAGAGATGTTACAAGTGTATCACAAACAAGAGGCTAACAGTCACTCCAACTTTAAGCACATCCTTAACAAAAGTTGGTGAGTATAAAGTGAAGGAAAACAGCTTTAATCAAGGACAGGATTTACAAAGCTAAACAAAGAAATATCAACCAACAAGGCAGAAACCCTGCCCTCAGAATGGATGTCAAGTGCTGCAGCATGGTAGACTAGCTTGAGATTAGACTGGAGTAAAATATCCTCTTCAAATGCCAAATCCTACAAATAATGCTACCCCTACCACAGTGGAAAGAAGAGAAGCAGTCAAGTATCACTGCTGTAATGCATACACACACCCAAAAGAACGCATTTATCCTTGATTTGCAAAAGAGAGCAACCAGTAAGTAGTAGGTAGGCACATATTGTCTAGCCAATGTATGCATATTCTACTAGCTTAGGGTATCAAAGATGGAAGAACCTCCACATTAGATACACTTTTATCTATTCTTCAATAATAAAGTTCATTCTTCCCCATTCTCTTCCACTACATAGCATTCTTTTTCTTATACAACAGGCTGAATCTTCTATCAAAGTTATCATCAAACAGCTTGAAAGAGTCATAGTATTTTCTTATTTAAAAAAATGTTAGAAAATTAGAAGAAAAGAAAGATAGATTCTGATTCATTTCACTTCATTCTACTAAGGTCTGAAGACACCGTAGTATCAGAAACTATTATTCTCACTAAGAATACCCTGGATCTGACAGAGCCAGAACAGCTGTAATATAGTATTGGTAAAACAGGAAATCTCCTGTTACTATACTAATTGTGATAAGTCAAAATCTCAAACACCATGTCTCAGTATGGTTTATGATTATGTCACATAATTATGTCACAGTAATTTCTAGGTTGAGTTTTTTAGTGATATTTACATACTTTTTTCTTTGATTAGGGAAATCTAAACAAGTTACTGATGAAACCATTCTTTAAACATTCCAAACACTAACAAACTAATCTGATTGGTAATTTATCCTAGTTAAGTTTTTGTAAACCATTCTCCAAAGAAATGATTCTTTATAAAGTATTTCTTAACATGGATCACAACTTTAAAGTGTTTTTTAAGGTAAATAACATAATAAATACAGTTAAGTCTGTGAAAACATATAGTCTAAATTTTATAATATGAGATGACAATATTCCCCCCTCCAAAAGCCATAGACTATCTAATGAAAACTTCAACACCAGATATTAGAAAACCCCTTTTTGTTTTGAGTTGCTGGTCAGATCAGGGCTGTCTAAGAGACTCCCTGACACATACACCAAACACAGGCTACTGCTATTGCCCTCGGCTGTCTCTCAAAGACTGAAGTTCCTATTGCTGAAGACACAATGTACTTCAGACACATAACCCAGAGGATTACAGCTGGTTCAGACCTGAAAGCCTCCTCCCTGACAACTACCTATCTCGGTACCAGAAAGCACCATCAAGCTTCCAAGGGAGGAAAGAAACCAATAGTTCTTCCCAGCTATGATGCTTATGAACTGAAATAGTGACCAGTGTGGCATACCTTGGTAGTAACCAACAAACAGTACTCTAAATGGACTTAATGACTGATCAACAATAGGTAAAGCATGCCTGCTACTGGAAACCTAACCTAGCCAAATATCCAGAAACAGTGAGGTCATGGATCATATGGAAGAAAAGCTACAACTACCACCTTATTAAACCAGTATAATTCTGAACTACATTCTAAATATTTACCCTTATTCCCATAGATAAGTATAGGATATACTGCTACTTTGTTTGTGCTTTAACAAATAAAGCTTGCCTGAAGATCAGAGTGTGGAACTAGCCACTAGTTAGCCATAGAGGCCAGGTAATGGTGGTATACACCTTTAATTCCTTCAATTAGGATCTCAGGCCTTTAATCATGGCACTAGGGAGGTGTGGATAGGAAGTGATATGGCTGGGTGGAGAGAGGAATATAAAGCAGGAGACAGGAGCTCATTACATTTAGTCTGAGTATTTGTGGAGACAGGATCTTGCCTCCCTTTCAGGCTGAGGATTTGTAGAGGTAAGAAATGTCTCTAGTAGGTGGCTGCTCTGCTTCTCTCATCTTTCAGCTTTCACCATGATATCTGACTCTGGGTTTTTATTATTAAGACCAATTAGGATTTGTGTTACAATATGCCTCACTACTCATCAAAGAAAAATTTATTTGCAACAGAGACTGTTACCAAAAGCCATAACCAATGAAAAGGCAGAAAACAAGAGACTGTGTTTTGCACAGTCCCAACTGTTCCATCTACAAGGCAACTCTTGCACCGAAGGCTCAGAGGACATAGCAGAAGATGGGATGGAAAGATTGTAAGAGCCAAAGGAACGGAAAGTTTGTTGTGAAATTTCATCTCCTAGAAATGTCAGAGAAGCTACACCTATCGAGTCTCATCATCATGACTGCCCAAACAAGACCTGATCAAGGACAACGTCAACAGATATGCTATCATCGAAAGGGGAAAGGCCTCAACCCTAGAAAGAGAACTACAATGGGCACCTAAGGAACGCTGAGTGCAGGAGAAATAGCTTTCCTCAGGGAAGAGCACACCAGTTGATTAACCATACCAAGCAGTCAGCTCTAAAAATCACATACATATAAGCAACATTCTAGAGACTTAGCAGATCATATTTATATATTTAAGAATGTATGTACAAACATACAGGAAGGGTTGGAGGAAGGAAAGGGAAGGGGGGAAACAATGTAAGTACATTTTAATTTCAAAAAATAAACAAAACACAGTAAGTAGTTGTAAAGTTTGCCTCAATCCGAGACTAAAAACAAATTTAAGAACATACCTGTGTCTGGTTTACTGTAGGCATCAGTGAATGTAAAGGTATAATAAGAAACTTATCTGAAAATTAAAAAGTTAATTAAATTAAAGCTCCATTAAACACATATGCAGAACAATAAATTCAGCTGCTGAATCTCACAGTTCTTAATTGATAATTCTACAGTCAATCTAAGTTTTTCTACAATAGTTTTCTAAGTGCTCCAATGAGTTTCAGTTAACATTTTACTTTGTTAATCTATTTTATATTGATTGCTTATCAATTCTTTTCAAGATTAAAACAATTTTTTTCTATTAATATGTATACATCTCTCTGTGTGTATATGCCACATGTACAGGTGCCTGTGAAGGCCAGAAGACTAAGCTGGGTGCCCTAGAACTGGAGTTACAGGCAGCTGTCAGCCAGCTGATGTGGAGTGGTGGGAACTGAACTTGGATTCTCTGGAAGAGCAGCAAGCATTCTTAACCACTGAGCCCCTGCCCAAATTCTTAGAATTCTCAGTGGGGGGAGTCATCTTTCTAAATCACATCCATAAAAGGCCATTAATTCTATCTGGACTATTAATAAAACCTCCAATGAAAGGGGGTAAAATTGCAAGTCCCTAAATACCAATATTTTAATTTTAAAGTTCAATCTTACTAAGGAAGGGGTAAAATAATACTCTCATAAAACTAAAAGCTTCACAAGCCGGGTGGTTGCGGCATACGCCTTTAATCCCAGCACTTGGGAGGCAGAGCTAGGCGGATCTCTGTGAGTTCGAGAACAGCCTGGTCTACAGAGCGAGATCCAGGACCAAAACTACACAGTGAAACCCTATCTTGAAAAACAAAAAACAACAACAAAAAAAACTAAAAAGCTTCACAATATGTGTCCCATCTTCACTTATGACTCAGAACTTCTAGAAAACATTCAACTTAAAGTAAAAAACCCAACAGGCCTTAGACCTTCAAAATCCTATACTAGCATAGTGCCATTAGTAACTATTTCTTCAAATTAAAAAGGGGGAGAGGATAACACATACTACATGAATTCAAGCAGCAATCTTGGAATTATAATACATTTATTTAGTACCTGATTTAAACATCACTTGTGACATCAAGAGATCATGTAAAGTGCTGATATTGTCCCAGCCTGGTAGAAAAACCAGTATTGCACCATCCTATATAGACAGGAAATCACTATTAAGAAGACAACATCAATAATCACAACATCAATAATTACTGACAATCAATTCTATGCACACTAAATCCTCACTAAAATTAAAGTAGCTTTGAATTTTAGTTACTATTTCAATGAATATAGAGTCCATTAAAAACTCAAGATTTAAAATCCAGAGATAATTTGTTTAGTCTTTTCTTTATATAAGTTAAATGCCTAAATATGGTATTTTGAGATTTCCTTCCAGTCCACTTTTCAAAAAGCATTTAGAAAGTGAGTTTTTCATGGCTTTGATATGTTAATAAAATTAAAAACTGCATTACTTGAAGAAAAACTAAACAAAACTAACCTCTTCTTCCAAAACAATGTATCGAATAAGGGCAGCAATCAAATTCAGATCAACTTTATCATCATCCATCCTTTCCAAAACATCTACGGTACTTGCAGAGTATCTACCAAGATTACACAGAAAGTCATGAAATGCTTGGTAAGTTTTCTGTGGCTTAATAACCTATAAAACCTTAAAGTTAACTCAGTCTGCATATGACCAAACAATCTATAGAAAAGAGAAAATTAAAACTATTGGGACGATAAATAACAGGTAAGCCAAATCAGCATGTTGAGCTGGAATGAGATTCTCTCCCTTCAAGTACACTCTCAGTTCAGTCATCCAGCCACTGTGTTCTTGCCTCAAGCACACTCTTACCTTGTCCGCAGCTCCTTTATATAAACTGGCCAGCGTTCTTTATAGATTGCCTCTTTTTCTTCTTTTTCTTGTCTATTTACATGACCCTGCATGAAACCCCTCTTGAACTGGGATCTACGTTCTTTTTGTTCTGGAACATATCTAAAATAAAAAAGTATTATGTATCTTCCCACATTTCAAATGGTATGGCTGTAAGTATAACTGATTTTTTACACTGGAGATTTCAAGCCAGATTCCAAAGAGTATCTTCACTATACTTTCCAGCAAATGCTGCCCAAAATATTAACTTAAAAGTGTTAATATCTAAAACTTCACATTTAAGATAAAAAGTACTCCCTACTAAAGCACATGAGATCTATATGCCATCTAGACAATCTAAATGAAAAATGATTTCTGAGTTAACTTTTATCTTCAATTTTAAGTTTGCTCCAAAATAAATTTTTTTAATTGAAGGTCCAAATGAAGACTTAATGAGTAACTTGGACTTACTTTGAAAGTTTTTCCAAACCAAACTTCACATAAGATCCTTTGTAGAGCATATAAAATAAGACTCCTAAATGTTAGCAGTATGATTTCAACCCAAGGATTTGAATTAGTAACTCCAGGAGTATCAGATTCATCCTAGAAACGGCACAGTTCTGCTGTCACAGTTACAGTGAAGGGGAGCCCCAGAAGTAGCATTTATGTTGTATCTGTCCTGTCTCATGCTATAGTGACACCATGGTGCTATGATGAGTTTTCAAAACAGAGCAAGTACATGTGTCCAAGAATTATTCACTTGTCTTGTGAGCTCTGAGAAACAAAGGGTGGAAAGAGGCAAAGGAAAACTGAAGCTACTTTAACCCCAAAGGCTCTCAGAGTTCAGAGGATAGCATCTAGATGGAATGGAGAGGGTGAGTGGAGTCAGATGGAAATCATGTCACAGATCCACCACTAACTAGTGGTCTTGCAGAAGGTATTAACCTTCCAGGCTTTAGTCATACACTTGCGCAGTCCATATTCTTACCATATTACTAGCACGAGAATCTAAAAAGTTATTATGTGCCTGGCATATAGTAAATACCAAAATGTGGAAATCACCTTTCCTATTCAGTACCATTGGCCAGAGTCTCCCTAAGTCTCTAATACATAAAAGGCGCCAACTTGAGGTATGGGAAGGTGACACTGACAAAGATCCTGACTAGAAGCATAAGCAGAGATTCCCTTCCCAGTGACGTCAAACAATCAGAGGTAAGCTTCAACTACCCCGTAATCACTCACAACCCCCCACATTCTGTCCTATTCTTCACCTGTATTTCTTTATTCCAATTTTCCTGCTGTGCTTCCTTCTCAAGGAGGGAGGCAGCCGGGGCTTCTGACAAAAATTTCTACCCAAAAGACCTCCTTCAGCTCCCCACATCCTGAAGCTAGGCAGGGGATAGGAACTGTATGAAAACCTTCTTCTTATTGCACCAGTCCCCTTTCCTAGAGTTCCTCCATCTTTTGCTGTCTTCCAGCAAGCATAAGAAAGCAATTCATTATGAAATGGAGATTGCCAATACTCCATCATTTTAACATTGTCAAGCTGTTTGTTGTGTATATCTTACAACGTAACTGCTAAATACAGCATGATAGAAAGTAGACAGCAGGCTGGAGAGATGGCTCAACAGTTAAGAACACTGGCTGCTCTTCCAGAGGTCCTGAGTTCAAGTCCCAGCAAGCACATGGTGGCTCACAACCATCTATAGTAGGATTGATGCCCTCTTCTGGCATAAAGGCAAACATTTAGATAAGAGCATTCATAAACATTGAATTTAAAAAAAAAAAAAAAAGATACCTTAAAAAAAAAGTAAGTAAGTAGAGAGCAAGGAATTGAAAGTAGAATTAAACACATAAAAAGTTTATGGCCAACTAGAAACCTGAAACACAGACCACTGTGTTCTGTCTCTCCTTTAGAACATTCCTTCCTCCCTCTAGAATATACTCTCCTTCCTTCCTACCAACTTTCACTATTTCCCTCATCTGTCTAATCTACTCACAATATGGCATCTCATTTCTTACACATTACTTCCCAGACTTTATATAACAGCTTTACCCCATCAAGACACAAAATGAAAGGGTGTGTACACATACCAAGTCTTCCCCTTTTCTTTAATGTGAAGTACAGGTTTAATGTATATGTTAAATAAATGTCTAGCCAAGGTTTAGCTGACTTCTCTCCATGTAAAAATAAACTGTAGATCTTTGCTCTTTCTTTCCCACTATTTTAGTTTTAATTAACAAGTGGGCTATAAAGTCTTCAAAAAAATTTACAAATGTTTCTACATCTGTCATTTGCTTATTTATTCATGTGTGTATTATAAGCTAGGTACTGTGATGTACAAGTTACCTAGATGAGTAAGACAAAATCCTTGACTTTAAAAACTTAAAAATCTTCTGCAAGAGGCAAATACACACTATAGTCACGACAGCATACGTAAGTGTTAGAAAGTGGGAGACACGAGGAATGTACAGATAAAACTACAAAGGTGTCCAATGGGATCTGAGAGAAGCAGCACATACTAAGTAAAAGGTCATGAAGAGAGGCGTCGAGTGGCTGACAGGAGTAGTACATCTAGTAAACTACAGGAGACGACACAAGGAAATAATACTAAAGAGAGCCAAACGGTAAAGGGCTGTGGGCTGAGTGAGCATTTGGGAGCCTGGGCTTTCCTCGCCTTTTCGCATTAAAAAATACATACAATTTTGTTCAGCTTGCTAAAGGACACTGCTGGCAGCTTCAAGGCTGGTACTGGTTCTCAGTCACTACTGAGATGCAATGAAAAGTACACTAGTGGAGGCACTCTGGTATACAGCGTACTCAGACTTTTTCAGAGAAGTTTCAAGTGCAAAGATGTCTCTTGGGGAGAGGAAGAATTCACATGATAAGATTTGTGAAGAGAAAGTAAAAGTGTCCTAACACCCAAGCGTAAGTCCAACAGAGTTGACAGTAAACCACTTGTACAGAAGAATGAGAAAACATCAGGGTAAGGCTCACAGAAGCTGGCTGTGTCAGGGAGGAGGTAAAAATGTGGCATAAGCTGGTCACTCAGCACAGAAAGTAAGTTATTGCCACACAGCTTGATAAAGACTATCCTTTCAGATTTACAGTCTAGAAAACTAGGTAGAAGACTACCATTAAGCATAAGATATCCTTGGCAAGACACATTGTTTTCCTTGTGCTGGTGGAAAGCTGGCGGTAAACAAATGTAAGACAATGGATTTGGCTTGAAAGCTCTGGATGGAAGGTGTCTTATGGGAATGCTCCTGGTTAAAGAACTGATTTAGAGTTTAGAAGTGCTATAGTCTCGAAGCTACAGTAATCAGACAAGAGAAAATACAGAACTATGGTCAGACAAACAGACAAGATTATACAATGAAATATTAAAAACTGGAAATATTTGGGCATGGTATCAGATACCTTTAATCCCAGCACTGAGGAGGTAAGGCAAGACAATCTGAGTTCGAGGCTAGCCTGGTCCACATGGTAAATTCCAGGCTAGCCAAGGCTATCTAGCAAGACCTTGTTGAAAAGAAACAAACAACAACAAACCACCTGGGACAAGCACAAGAACCGCAGTAGGAAGCCTTGTTTAAAAGGTGGGCAACAGAAGCTAGAAAGAAAAGAACCAGGCTGGGGAACAGAAGAGAGGGTCAGGCAGTGCAGACAGATAACCAGACCTTGCTGCCCAAGGATCTCTAAAAACACCAGTTCCTGGCTACCTACCCATACTTGGAAATATCATTAAGTAAAATAGAGAGGATGAAGGACAAATCTGTATTTTTTAAGACATCAAGTTATTTTCATTTGCAGCCTAGTTTAGTAATCCATGATAAATGGATTTAGGAGGATTCTGTCAATGATGAATTATAAGAATAAATCTGACATGAGAAAAGTGATATATTAGTATTTTTTAACTGATTTTACCGCCTAATGTTTACCTTATTTTTTCAATGATATCTTCCAAAAGATATTCCACAACTGGAAAAGTAAAACCAGGTATATGTATCATTGGACAGTTACCTATAATGGTAGATAAAAACATAATCATGACTTTGTATTCAATGTTCAAAATTAAAATCAACACATTACAACTAAGAAAGCACAATATTCTTAACCCAAGGAACAATTCTGCACTACATCTACTTTTCCCACTCAACTTAAAAAAAGAAGGAAAAAAATCTAGTTTTAATAGATATTTTACTACAAGCTGTATAAAGTGCTCATAATTCTAAAAATTGAATACTAAATAGAGCCATTTCACGTTTAACTCAAAATATATTAAAAAAATCTATTACCCAAGATTGAAAACTGATGAGTCCTAGTTTTACTGACGGAGTTTATAGAAAGTTAAAACAGGAACGAATAAACTATTAAACAGCTTCCATATTAAGCTCACTAACAGATTATCTCTGCCACTGAAGTGCTATTTGTCTCCGATTACAAGCAAATCAAGCACACAATAAACAAACACCAAGCAGCACCAGAGGTCAGAGGGCCTGAGCTACTGTCTCTGCACTGTATCTCACCTGCATAAAACTGCGTTAGTCATATCAAGTCTAGGTGCCTTATTAACAATCAGAAAGACAATACCTTCCCCAACTATATCATAATGCTATGAAGAATGAACTGGGATGTATTTTACAGGCATTTTTAAAAATTGAAAATAAGTATGCTGATACCATATTTCAATTTCTTGTCCTTCCCCCAAATATTTCTGTTATTATTATAAGGAGAAAAGACACTGAAGAGTAATTCTACAGAATATACTTTTCCAAGCAGTCAAATCTAGTTTCAGAATCTTTGTTAATTACGCAATGATAATCCCTGTTAATTATACAACCTTGGGTAAGTTATTTAAAAGTTCTGAGGCTGCATTGTCATTTGCAAAACTGAAGCAATACCAGTACCTACCTGTAAGATTTTACAAGAAATAGTGAAGACGGACTGCTAACTACTACCCGGCACACTGAAATCGCTAAGTGAGCACTGATCTCATTAGCAAACTGTCAACCTAGCCTGTGGCAGTACATAAATGCTACAGAAGGTCTGCATGCACAGCAAAAAAAATTAAAAAATAAAAAAAGGTTATAAAAATTTTCATTCCTGTGGTTTGATTTTAATGATGCTATTTCACTGTCTGGTAACAACAATAAGAAACTAGCTATCTGCATAGTGGGAGAGAAATGATGCTACCATTTAAAAAAACAGGCTTGGGTCTTTTATCTAGGAAACTAGAAAACACAGTTAAAATACAATAAATTAGTAGACATCCAATTTTATTATATCCAATACTATGTGTGTGTGTGTGTGTGTGTGTGTGTGTGTGTGTGTGTGTGTATGTGTATTTTGCTTTGAAGTTAAATATACTGATTTTATGATACCTCTTCTAGCATAATTATCAAATTTTACTCACCAAAATATTCTGAAAATTTCTCAGCATTCAACGTTGCACTCATCAGTATTACTTTCAGGTCAGATCGAAAATTGAGAAGATCTTTAATAACAGTCATTAAAACATCTGACTGTAGATTCCTTTCATGAATTTCATCAAGCACAATATGGCTAACACTGGACAAACGCCTACAAGACAAGTGTGAAATGTATAACTGAGCTGAAAACTGAAAACAACCCTTTTAACAACACAGTCCTGTTTAATACTTATATCTTAGGCTATCTGTGAAGTGTTTGTGTTTATGTAACTTAGGGGAGGGGTGAGAAAGTCTCCTATAGCCAAGGCCGGACTTGAATTTCTGAGCCTCCTGCTTTCATTTCTCAAATGCTGGGGTTACAAGCTTAAGCTAGCATACTCAGTTCCTTGCTAATACTTTTTATTTCTTTACTGAAAAATACTCACGAGTCTGACTGGAGCCACTGAAGAATGATTCCTGTTGTGCAATATAAGATAGAACCCTGTTTCCTTGGCAACCGACTGTGAACAAAGATACAAGTTATTAATTCTTGGTTTTGTTTTCTAAGTACTGAGTTCCACAAAAGTTTGAGAAAAATCTTTATACTTATTTTTTTTAGTTATAACAGCATCTACCACAATGAAGTAATGGGAAATATTACCCTTAAGTTTACTTTGATATTAAAATTATTTCTTTTTTACAGGTATAACCTTTAACATTCAAAGACTGAATGAACTTATGGACCCTAAGTTTCTAGTTTGGTAAACAGAATTCTGTGCATTTATCTACAGATCAAGCAACTTGAGTCCTAGGAAAGGACCAAAGAAATTCAGAAGAGACAGATAATAGAGTTAATGACATACATATCGATAAATAGAATCTATCAAACAGAAGACAAGTGGTATCAAAAGGTGTAAGACACTAGTTCATTTAACTGGAATAATGATCCACTATTAAAACACTATTTCTAATCATTCCTTAATGTGAAAGCACATGTTTAAAATGGTAAGTACCAGGGTTCAAACATGAGTTTACGAGAGCAAGCCAACTAATACTGAAACTGCTTTAAACATTAATTCTAGGGGAGCTCACTTTCTAATCTTCTACCACCTACAAGGAACAGGTTCTTTACTTCTCAATTAATTCTGCTCGCTTGTCCTTCAAAAACTTATGAAAGGGCCTGTGGACCTTGCCTTCAAGGCTGTAGACCCTAGTTCAATCCCCAAGATCTATATGGAAGATTGAACTGACTCCTGCAAGTTGTCATCTCTCTCTCTCTCTCTCTCTCTCTCTCTCTCTCTCTCTCTCTCTCTCTCTCTCTCTCTCTCTCTCTCTCTCATACACACACAAATAAATATAATTTAAAACATGTAAAGTGTCAATTCTAATAACAAGAATCAACATAAAAGAGGTGGGAAAAACTCATCCAATGTTTCACTAAAATCTATCTGTATACAAAAAGAGAACCAAAGTGAACACTGTTTACCTCTGGAGACGAATCTGGTATCCAGTGCTATTACCATTGCCACAAGACTCGGCCCTTTCTGCAGCTACTCTCTCAGCAACCTTTAATTGAAAACACAATTTTTAATTATTGTAAATAAAATACAAATCCCTTCAGACAAATGCACTTAACTGTCATGAAAATCTGAAGTTGTTAACAAGTATTTGAGGCCAGGCAATGGTGGCGCACACCTTTAATCCCAGCACTCAGGAGGCAGAGGCAGGCGGATCTCTGTGAGTTTGAGGCCAGCCTGGTCTACAGAGTGAGATCCAGGACAGGCTCCAATGCTACACAGAGAAACAGAGAAACCCTGCCTTGGAAAAATAAATTATTATAAAAATTAAAAAGTATTTGACTTTTAAATGAGATTAGAAACTAGACCCTTAGTAATGTCTGACATACCTAAGACCATGTGGTGTTTTCTTTGAGCATGGTATACTACCAGCTTCTTTTGTTTATTTCTCATTTATCTGTAGAAAGACCTTTAAGACCAAATTCTTTCTCGGTTCATCACTATTTCTTTTCATGAGATTCTCTGACTAACTACTTTCTTTTAGACTTGTCTACAATAGTTGGAGACTGCAGTCCAAACTTGAAAATTGTAATTTGAAATGAAGAACACATTGATAATTTCTATTTATTCTTCTATTTATCGTTCTTTTATGTGTAGCTGAGACTGGTGTCTAACTCCTGGTCCTTAGCTGATTGTTTTCAAAGGCTGAAGTGAAATTTAATTATAATCACTACTGACTTCTATCACTTCCTGCAATGTTGGGCTAACAGATTATCTATGCTAAACCACTAGGACAACAAAAGGGACATCTGAAACAATGTTTTATTTTCACGTTAGTGCTTCCTCTGAGGAGCTTCATTCAAAACTCAGTCAATAGAACTGTAACTTCAAATACAAAACAAGGCTTCCCATTTCACCACTATTCATGTCTTTAAACGCTGAGGGAACAGACCACTGAATGAACACTAAGCCTAATGGCAGAAGTTAAAGCAGCTTTGAAGAAGACTGTTTCAGCATCTTGTCAGTTCTAAAAACATTTTATTGGCTTTTCAGTGTTTAGATTTGTATTGGAACTAATTTGAGTTCGTGAGCATCTACTATTGATGAAGGAGACGTCACCCATTCTTTAGGTATTCATTATCAAGTATTTGCCAATTAAGCATCTGCTCTCCTAAGGACAATTCCTAAGTATAATAAAGACATTGCAAATCTTAAAAGCCAGTTCAGTTCAATCACAATTCCTTAGAGAGAGAGAGAATGTTCACAAGTGAGAATGTACTTACTGAAATAGCACTAATTCTTCTTGGTTGCGTACACACGATTCTGCAGGCAGAGCCTTTTCCTCTCTCAATGTAGTCATCCAAGATGAACTGCGTGACCTGAGTGGTTTTGCCACAGCCGGTTTCACCACTTACTACTGTTACCTGGTGGTTATTGATTAAATTCACCAGCTCCTAATTCAAAAGAGAAAATAAGTGAAGAACAGCACATACTGACTTAAGTCTCAAAAAAAAATATTTAAAGTTCTCTCCAACTGAAGGTAAGTAAAGACAAATTAAATAGATTATGGCATAATCTATTAATAATAATAAATTGTGCATAATAATAAATTATACATAATAATAAATTATGTATCTAGGAAAATCTTAGAGGAAATAACATTTTAAAAATTTTAGGTACATACTAATATTGTTCATATTAACAATTCACTGTATTAACAAAACCATCACCCTGCTACTTCAAGAACGTTAGATATTCTAATATAAAACGTACATTTAAATTTTTCCTATCTAGTCTAACAATGTATATCATGAGAACATGTTTCAAGTTTAAACACTAAAACAGCTGGTAAACATTTGATCCTCAAAACCCACAGCTTCTGCATCTACAGAACTAAAACACAGATGAAAAGTTTTTGAAGAAGCTATTACACCTATCCTGAACTTGTCATAATTCCCTAGACAATACAGTGCATAACTATACCACATTTACATATAGAGGTATTGTGGGTAATCTAGAGATGATTTAAACTATACAGAAGAACGTATATAACTTTTAAGGAAATATAACACAATTTTATATAAAGTACTTGAACATCTGAGGGTTGTGGTACCCAAATACAATCCTCACAGATACTGAGGACTATGCTCAGTACTGGAGTGTAATTAATTCATTCAACCAATAATTCCTGGTTGCCAATGTATCAGCAGGTGTTGTTCCAAGTTAAGAGATATAGAATAAACTAAAGAGACCCTGAACTCAGGAACTTACATTAGACTAGGAGGGGACACACAGAGAAGTCAGGTGGCAATAAGTGCTATGAAAAGCAAAGAAAAAGAAATAAGGTTGGGAGGACAGAGCCAGATAAAGGACTGTATTATGCTATGTAGGAGGTGTATGATGAAATGGGACCAATCCATTAAAACACTATTCTTGGTAGTTCCTCATTTTAATTCAAATGCTTGGTCTTGAGCTAAGAGCAACACAATCTTCTAGAGACACATATGGAAATTCTACTTTTTAAACTCCAAAGAATTTAACAGTCTTTGGAAAAAATATCAGAAAACTGCATTGTATCTTTTTAAGAACTCTAAAGCATTCCGTTAACTTCCCTAGGGAGAAAGTTCAGTAACTTTTATTTCTTCTCAATGTGGAGCTTCTTTTAAAAAAATATGGCTAACTTTTGTACAAATCAAACTCAAAAGCACAAAGCATTTTTTACCTTTTGCATTCCATATGAAGGCAGCTTTTTTCTGAAACTCTGAAATTTAAACAAAAACCATTCTCAGAATAAACATCAAATTATAATCAGAATACATTATAGGTAAAAGTGTTAGACAAATATTTTCATTATTTTATAGTATATATGAAATACCATGACTTAAACAAAATTAATTACAAAATATTTACTAGAGGTTAGTTTTACATTTACTTCAAGGTTAGAAAATGCTACGTGACCCATCACCTAGTAATATAGTAACAACCTATAAATTCTTGTATCGCTTTATTCTATTTCTATCCTATATGGTCATCATAGATGATTTTTACATCATTCTTTCCCCTATTAATTCATACACTGTTTACTAATGCAATAGGCACTGGAGCAGGTCCAATGATTATAGAAAATTTAGTACTTCATTTCAGAACTGTAATTTTTATTAGTCAGTTTCTGGGCATCAACACCCCATGGGTTTTATTTCATAGGGTTGCCAAAGAATTCACTGATAAGACTTTATATCTATAAAAGTAACAGTTTTTAATACACAGAGCTTGACAAATTTACAATTTGGTAGATAGCAAGTGGAATATCAAAAAGAACAAATTATTTGATTGATGTGAATTTTCTTGTGAATTTTCAAAACTATTCTGGAACCCTATACTCATACTAAGAAATACTAGAATTTATATTCAATTAGATACATCCTGTAACATGAAAAAAATCTTCAGCAGTATAGAAACAAGGCAGTTTTAACATCCTTCTTATTGAAAAACAACTCTTAATTTAAAAACTAGTATTAAAACATGCAAATTAAAACTGGAACTGTTCTACGTAATCAAGGACACTATTACCACACTTATGGTAATGTTTTTTTTTTCAGTACCATAAATAAGATAGTCAATGTGTTGGATTAACGTGAGCTTAGGGTTAGAAGTTATAAAGCCACTACATATTTCTTAAAAATTTCTTTTACAACTTTTAAATTACTTAAAAATTATTTCATAATATCAAAAAATACTAATACACAATGTCATCAAATGCCACCCTAATGTATAAACTACTACACTGCCTTGCAAACTATAATGCACAGTCCCTTTCGATGAATGTGCTTCAGAGTCAGAAACCCTGTTTCAGAAATTAAGACAGAAGAAGAAATCCAGTGTCCATCAACATCTGTCCTCTGCAAGTGCATGCCTGTATACAACACACACACACTGCATCACCAAGAAGTATTAAACTGGTTTTTAGGGGTAAGGTTTGAAATATGACTTAGCTATTAAGAAAGCTTCTTGCTCTTCCAGAGGACCTAAATTCATTTTCAAGCACCCAGATTGTTGACCAGCTACCTGTCACTCCAACACAAGAGAATACAGTGCCCTGTTTTAGCCTCCATGGGCACCTGCACTCACAAGCACATTAACTACACCACCTCTGCTGCTGCTTCCTCCTCCACCTCTACCACCACCACATAAGCGCACGCACACGCTCACTCTCTTGCTCGCTCGCGCGCGCGCGCACGCGCTTTCTCTCTCTCTAATAAATAAATCTTCACATTTTTAGAATACGAAGATTTCTCCTATTGATAAATATTGAGAAATACTCAAATATTGATAAAGTGCTTGCCTTGTCAGCATTAAGACCTGAGTTTAATCCCCAAAACCAACATTTGAAACAAGAGCCACCTGTGGTGTGTTAGCATTAGGGAAGCAAAAAGAGGCAGATCACTGGGCTTGCTGACCAGCCAACCTAGATTACTTGATGAACTCCAAAAGAGTGGGAGACCCTTTTTCAAAAAACAAAACATCCAAAGTGGGCGATTTCTAAAAACTGACACCTCTGGCTTCCATATGTACATATCCGCCCCCCCCACCACACCGACTAAAAAGCTGAATTTTAAATATAACTAAAATTTAATAGAAATTAATGTATGTATTATAACATTTATTAGGGAAAGAGGAAGATTTTTTTTTTAGGCTAGAATAGTCACCCATCTGAATTTTGTGCCTTATAGAAGCAGAGAGAGACAGTAACCGATTTTTGTTCATAATGTAAAAGTTCTTTCAGCCAAAAGATTCTGAATTAATTCACCTTGTAAGTCTCACCAGTGTTCAAATCATATTGCTCTTCATGGGCATCAAACAGCTACGCAATTTGGACCCTGGATAACTTCAGCTAATCTACTCTAATAGGAAAGTCAACCTTGATCAATGCAGCCAATGGGTTAATACTTTCTCACAGATTTGATAGTGTGCCTTCTCAAAAATAGCAATACATATTTATAGGGCATAGACCCCAAAATACCCTTGATATTTCTCTAAATATGTATGTATGCACATTTGAAGATTTTATCACATCTACATCTGGAATACCCATAAATCATACAATTTTACATTTTGACTGAAGGGGGAACTTTAAATAGTTTGTCTGACACAATAATTCATTCAACCTTAGTCTCGTTGCAGCAGTCCACTTAAATGCTGGTAAACTAAAATGGATCATCCAGCTTTTGAAAACTTAAATTTTATCATCTATAAATGGAAGGAGTCCTAAGCTGAAAGAAACTTCACAATTCTATTTGTCTGGACTCAGGATCTGTCACTAGACTGGCCTAGAAAAATGGGTTCCCAATGGCTTTAGCATTCTCAACACAAATGCATCTGTGAATAAGATACAACACCATAGGTTGTATGGAATTTCCACCCTGCTTTTCTCTGCCACCAAAGAAAGTCCTCCCACAGAGGTGTCTTGCTGAGTAATCACACTCAACCATACCAAGCACTTAACTTTCAACCATAAACCCACTTCTGTGGTGATATACTGTGTACCCTAAAAATTTTCCCGAAGATCAGAGAACGTAACAAGCCACTAAACATAGATGCCAGGCAGTGGTTACACACACATTTAATCCTAGCACTCAGGAGGTGGAGATCCTTCTGAATCTCTGAGTTCAAATCCACCCTGTCTTAGGAGAGAAACAAAGCCAGGCAGTGGTGGCACACCACTTGGGAATCACGTGCCTTTAATCCCAGCACTAAGAAGGAAGTGCTATGGCTGGGTGGAAAAGGTGTATAAGGCTGAGGAGACAGGAAACAGCCTTTTTCGGCTGGAGCTCTTTCAGCTGAACCCTTTTTCAGGTAGAGCCTTCAGGCTGAGGAGTCCTAGAGTAAGAGGTGGCTGTGGTTTCTTCCTTTGTCTCTCCGATCTTTCAGCATTTACCTCAATATTTGGCTCCAGGTTTTTTAATAAAAGACCTATTAGATTTCAAGCTATACACTTCTCTCAAGGGAGGGATGAGAATGACTGATTCTCCACCACTTGCTTTCCATTACCTGCATCTCTATATACCGAGGGTCCGTTTTTTTCTTTTGTAAATCTTCCAATAATTGCTGGTCTAAGCCTACATTTGGTTCATTTTCTTGCAATAAGTACTCAGAATCTCGGTCAATGTATGATTTGTCTGTGATCCTAAATGTCTTTTTTTCTTGGTTCAGCGATTTCTTTTCCTGGTTGTCCAATTTCTTCTCTGAGTTAATTTTTTTCTCCTTAGACACTTCAGTACCATACCTATAAGCACACAACAAAGAGCAAAAGAACCAGATAAAGAGCTACTCAGGGCCTGGAACAAAACAAGGCATTATATTCTCCAAATACATCAAAATCTCCAACACTAAAGCAATATAATGCAATTATAAAATATGCTTAGATTCTTATAACACATTCAGACTTGTCCCTATTTTTACATGAATTATCACCAGAAAATTAATTCCCTGAGGTACTTAAAAACCCACATAATATTCTTTCATCTTTTGCAGTCATTTCTACTGTTTTGCTTTTTCTGTCAAGGATTTGGTTTATTTTACAACTTTTTTCTGCCTGCTGTCCTTTCTGAGATGTAAATGGAAACCTACATTTTACAGTCCCCAAAATACTTCTAATTTTCCCTATAAATAATATGGTTTTTGCAACCTTCTGAAACAGCAGCAGTTTAACTTTATATACACCTGCCCCATAGAAGAATTTTGGGAACAGAAAAAGACAGGTAGGAAACACAAGTACCATTATCTCACACCCAATACCCACTCCTGACATTTACGAAATATGCTATCTGAAATTTTCCTTTCTCATAGAGTCAGGTGTAGTGGCACACACCTTTAATCCCAGCACTCAGGAGGAAGAGGCAGGCAGTCTCTGAGTTCAAGGCTACCCTGGTCTACAGAGTGAGTTCCAGACAGCCAGGGGCCACACAGAAAAAATCCTATCTCAAAAAAATAAATGTTTTCTTTCTTCAAATCTATCATGCCACACTTAAAAAGACTCTTGAAGACTAAATTTAACTTAGTGAAAAGACTAAAGATGATAGCTTTGTCTTTTTTTGTTTTTGCTTTGTCTAGCCAATGCTATAACAAATTTTTTTTACTTTTTGCTATTCTTTATGAGAACATTTTTTTATTTTATTTTACCCATGATCCTCAGGAGCAAACCAGGATATCTGTGCTTCTGAATCTTTATCATTCTTAGCTTGGACAGAATTCAGCAGCTGCACAATTTGCTCTTCTCGCCGTTCATCCATGTGTACTACAGCTCTCTATTTTGTCAAAAAGAAAAATCGTATCTGTTAATACAAACATGTATACATTACTTTACATCTAAAATGAAAAATTAAGGAAAGTAATGTTATATTCAAATACATATAAGAAAGTCACAGTCACCCACACTGACCCTCTAACCTAATTTCACTTCCTAGGCCAAATTCATGGCAACATTTTTGTGTGCCCTTCTGACCTTTTTGCTTAACACAAGTCTATAAAATCGGCTCTAAAGATGGCCAGCAAGGACAGCATATTTGTCTTATGCTCTCATGCCCCAAAGAGAAAATAAGTTTTCATTAACGCCCAATTTCTTCACCAAGCATACAGAGTAAAAGCATCTCTTCAATTTCCCCACCGCTAAAGTGAATGTTCTAGTTTTCTTTCTTCCTAACAAACCTGCTGGCAAATGCTCCATTTCTTCATCCTTCCATTTCTTGACACCCATCTCCAGAGTTGGCTTTCATAAGATCTTTATGACACTCATGCATTGCCTGCCACTATCAATTTATATACTCTTCTTCCCACCTCTAGATATTCCACCTTTGATTTTTTTTTTCCAGCCTTCTCTTCCTCTAATTCTCAGTGATGCACATTTTACAGACCAGTAAGCACAGCATTATTTGGAAGCCTGTTAGCCAAGTAGACTCTCTCAGGCCCCATCTCAGTCACACACTTTAATAAGGTATCAGGTGAATCCCATGCATATTCAAGTTTGAGAAACACCACATGTGGACTTCAGAACTAGGTGTTATTTTCATTATGTACCCTGACTTCAATAATATCCATGGGCCCTTGCACTACCAAATGCTAACTCTATTCAAAGATTTCTCTAGGTCAGTGGTTCTCAACCAATGTGTCACGACCTCTTGGAGTCAAAAAAAATCTTTCACAGAGGTCATCCAAGACTATCAAAAAGCACACAAACATTTATATTATGATTCCTAACAGTAACAAAATTAGTTATGAAGTAGCAACAAAAGTAATTTTATGGTTGGGGATCACCACAACATGAGGAACTGTGTTAAAGGGTCGAAGCATTAGGAAGGTTGAGAACCACTGCGCTACATTATCAGAGCCATCCAGAAATCCTCACTTACAGCCCAATATCAAACTCTATCTTTTAGGATTCTTTCATTTGAATAAACAGTCCATATTCTCTATATAATAACACTGGATTCTGTCTATGGCACCTAGTACACTTATCTCTATAAATTAGGTACTACATATTATGAACATAGTGACTAAGATACCAGCTCATAAAAATTAAGTTTTCCATACATATCTGTTGAAAGAACAATGAGGCTCCATTGCAGTACTTTCATTTTCTAAGTACAAGCCTTTATTTATTTATTTTTTTAATGTAAAAGCAATGGAAATTTAGAATACAACCATAACAAGCTGAAAGTGCTGAAAGGAAGAATTACACAACTGAAAAATAATTTAAAGAGCAGAAATAAAATGTTAATGAAGACCATGATATCAGACTCAGAGCTTCAGCTCAGAATGATCAACTCAAGGAGGTATGTTAAACCCATACTCCCATGATTCCCAGAAAAGACCAATGAGCATGGCTTCAATGACCAAATTGGGAAGAAAAGAACAAAACGATCTAAAGATCCCTTTTAAGAGACAAAACATGGGGCGGGGTGGGGGTGGGGGGCAGGCACTATAATTCAAAGAGTAGTTTAGAGGCCATGTAAAGAAAACAAATACTGGGTTGGACCCATAATTGTCGTAGGGATAAGCAAGAAAGCAGAGCAAACAGATTTGCCAAGACGAATGAGAAGTCAATGTTCAATTCCACCCGGTAAATGAATAAATGGCACTGACATTTGCTAAAATGGAAATTTGGGGATGTGGTTGGAATCAACAGTTCCACTAATAAAAGCCCAGCCCTGAGGTACGCACACATCAAATCCCAGCACTTGGGTCAACCTGCACTATATAGCATTAATATCCAATGCACAAGTTAAGTGCACCCTTTAAATATATAAGGAAAAAAATAACTTTCACTTATTGAACTTACTTGTTTAGGTGTTTCTTTCCCCCTATTAAATTGCAAAGGTGATCAGCTCCCCATAGCAGCATTCAAAAATCACGTATGAAAAAGGGTCAAAAGAAAAGCTTTTTTTTTCCAAAAAGAAGAATGTAATAAAGTATTAAGATAAATTTAAAAAGCCCCCAAGAAAGCTTCTATGAAAACGAGATGTTTAAGGGGAAAGTGAAAAAAATGTGTTATGTTTTAATTACCTACCTATCTATTATAAAAGGCACTTTTCATTAAGTCACTAAAATGCCATCCCAAATGCTTCTGTGCAATAATTTATTTCTATTTCATTAGAACAGGTCATTCAAAAAAAAAAAATGATGCTTCCTATACTAGAGATCTTCACGATACAAATAAAACTGACAATTCCCCTGATGAGATTGGCCAAATACTGCCCTACAGAATCTTCTTTCCAGGACGTAAAGTTTCCGTCTAAAAGAGGAGCTACTAATCAACAGAAAATTCAGACACAGAAACGAAAGGGAGGAGGAAAAAGACAAGCATGTGACTCACTGGAACGCTAATACCATTAGCTAAACTACTTTTTTTCTCAAAGATCTACATTTTAAGACAGTGCGCGCGGCTGCGTTTGTCGGCTGCTCCAGGCAAGGAACTTAAAAGTGACAGTAAGTTTTCTAAAGGAAATGGTGGCATCCCTCATAAAAGTCTGCTTCGGCTGGAATCTGAATTTAGCATTCACCCCCAGTCCTCAAGTCCTGAAGCAGAGCATGCACGGGGGCTGCAGCATCGATGGCTTGGGATAGGAAGTGCAGCCGGTCGAGCACCCGGACACCCGTTACCGGAGGCTCGGCAGAGGCTGCACCTAGCTCGAGCAAACGCCAGCGAAGGGTCCGGGTCGGCGGGGGCAATGGGCAAACACGCCCCACCGCGACCTCCATACCTCCTGCCTCTCGGCCTCCTTGTTCTTCTGCGTCTGCTTCTTGGCGTACCAGAGGCCGATCTCGCGACCCTTGAGGTGTCCGGGATGCCGTCCCCGGCCACCGCGGCCTCCTCCGCCGCCGCCGCCCGGGCCCCGGCTCCCTCCGCCGCCGCCGCCAGAGCCCTGGCCGGAGCCTCGCGGCCCCGCGTCGCGGCCCCAGCTCTGATGGTAGTCGTAGCTCATTGTCCCGGGAAGAGCACCAGCCCGAGCCAAACGCAACCGCTGAAAATGGCGCCCGGGCCCGGAAGCGGGCGCACATTTGCGTCGGCTTTGCTTCCGGCGCCCAGCGCGAGAGGGCGGGCCGTTGAGTGTCACAAGCAGGCATTTCCGGTGACGTCACGAGCGGATGAGGCGGATGGTGGGGCTCACGTTGAGGTTTTGTGGACTGGTTCTCCTTGGATGCTCAGATCCGGGGAGGGCGGGGAGGGGACGGCAGCGTTTTTAAACTAGCCTGAAAAGGTGTGGAAGTTTGAATGAACTTTCATTCCTTTGGTAAAACGTAGAATTTGTTTGCAAAGCCGTTTATAGTAAATACATACCTAACAAAATCATGGGCCAATGTGTACTCTCCTCAAAGACCAAAGAAGTTCGTCATCTGTCTTAGAAACTGCCTGGCACCTCTTTCAGTCATATAAGTATACACACGAAACTGCCTCCTTTAAAGAATCTTCATTACCGGAACTGGGGTGTCAGCTTAGTTGGTAAGAGTGTTTGCTTGTTATGAAGGAAGCCCTGGTTTCAATCCAAAACACAGTATACATGGTGTTGTGGTGCAGACCTGTAGTCTCAGCAATCAGGAGGTGGAAACAAAGGGATCAGAAGTTTAATGTCATCCTTGACTGCATAATGAATTTGAGGCCAGCCTAGGATACCTGTATCTAATAATGAGTAATAATTATGGTCAGTATTTACTATCTTACCTATAGCATAAAATAAGCATGTGTCTTAGGAGTCAAGACAGAACTCTGGAGAAATGTAAATCACCGTTGAAGATGCACAAGTTGATTTGAAGCCATATGCTGCTTATTAACAAGGCTAGTCAGTGCTTTGTGCCACCTATTACAAAGTAATAAAGTAATTGAGCCATGAGGTCTTAATTATCACCAAAGATTCTCTAATTTGTTTAGACCTTTGAGTTAAAGGTGACTAAGATACTTGGCCAAAAACAAAAACCACAAAATGGCAGATATATATGAGTTTTTAATTGCTTGGTTGTTTTCTTTGAAGGGAAGAATACATACACACACACACACACACACACACACACACACACACACACGCACACATACACACACGTACAAATATATATACTTAACTTAGAAAGAGAAATGCTACACTAACAGGAAGTAATACAGAATTATCCACGGTAGCCTAAAAGATTTTTGAATAAGTGCATTTCATGTTCCTGAAATCTCTTATTATGAAAAGGCAGAACCTCCCAAAGAATTTTGTTCTAATCTTCCTAGAGAAGCCAGGGAAGACTGATTCATCACTGGAGATTAGAAGTCAGCAACACACCTACACAGACTTTATCACAAAACATCTACATCTCCTGTAGATGTATAAGGATGCCTTTATCATCTCTGTGTTCTCCATTAATGTCCTTGTTCTCCATTACCTTTAGGTAGTGTACAACCCTGTTCTCTGTCTTCCCTTCCATAGTTTTGGCTACCCAAAGTCAATTATACTCCCAAACTGTTAAGTAGAAAATTACAGAATGAATTTATATGTTTTAAATTTTGTGCTGTTCTACTTAGTGGGATGAAATTTCATCCCCCAAAATGTGGCTGTTTGTCTGTGTTCTGCATGGTACTTAAATCATCTCTTTGTTCATTGTATGTTCTGTGGGCCCCAGCTTCCAAACTCAAGTTTGTAACCCCATCCGAGGTCATGTAACTGGATGTCAGGGCTGTGAAAACTTTGGCAGCAAAGAACGTTTTCTGATCATGCAACACTTAAGAAATTAATTTGAAGCCAGGGGGTGGTGGTGCACATCTTTAATCCCAGCACTTGAGAGGCAGAGGCAGGTGGATCTCTGTGAGTTCGAGGCCAGCCTGAGCTACAGAGTGAGTTCCAGGAAAGGCACAAAGCTACACAGAGAAACCCTGTTGAGTTCCAGGAGAGGTGTAAAGCTACATAGAAAGACCCTGTCTCGAAAAAACAAAAACAAAACAAAATTAATTTGAAATCAAGCATGTAATTAAGGCAAGGTGTTTTTGTTACACCAGCCCATGTTACATTATGCAGCTTCACTGCACCTTTGATTTGAAACATTAACTTGCACACACTGTGATGTGCATACAATCACTATGCAGTGTAGCAAACATTATCTGAAATACCTGGGTTCAGTCAAGACTATTGTATGCTATGAACTGTAGTGTTCTTAAAATACATAAAAGCTGCTATATAGAAAAATGATGGTTTAATTGTGGGAAAACAATACTTGCTATTTTCATTCCTTAGCATTAGTTATTATATAATATGCTATATATTATATAGCAAATTATATCTTTGGACTGTAATGTGCTAGAATGTTTGATTTTTAAAATTTCTGTTTAAATTGCCAATCTGAGTTTCATAAAAATTAATTAGATGAATTTGGCTTCAGATGACACAGTTACCAACAGTTTGTAACTAATTCTAAATATACTTCTGTCATCTTATACTGTGCATTTATGTGAAATAGTGTTTACAAAGTCAACACATTGATAACTCTAGAAAACACTGAAAATGCTGTACATCTGGCAGTGAAATTTTATTTATGTAAAAGTAAACTAGCACACCTATCTGATCTGTACACATATTTGATTTTGTCATTAATAAATGCTAAAAGTATTATTGCAAATAATTGGCTGTTTTATCTTGTTTTCTTTTTCTTTTTCTTTGTTTTTTTCTAGACAGCATTTCTCAGTGTAGTGTTGGTGCCTGTCCTGGATCTCACTCTGTAGACCAGGCTGGCCTCGAACTCACAGAGATCTGCCTGCCTCTGCCTCCCAAGTGCTGGGATTAAAGGCATGTGCCACCACTGCCCGGCTTGTCTTGTTTTCTTGAGACAGTGTCTCATATAGCCCAGACCTGTTTGGGACTTGCCACAGAGCCAGAGAATGACTGTGAGCTCTTGATCCTCCTGTCCTCACCTACCAACATGCACTACCATGCCCAAATCAAGGAATTGTTTTAAGATAAAGTTGTTTATTACTTCTTAGTGGTGTTCCATTTGTTTACGTATTCTGTATACCTACATACCCAAAATTACAAAAAAAAAAAAAAAAATTCCTGGGCAGTAAAGGATTATGAGTGGAAAAGGTTTAAGAGGCTGTGCAACAAGCTTCCTGTCCTTTACTTCCTGTGTCTCTTAGTTCATCAGATTGATGGCTTTGCAGTGTTTGTGTTCAAGTAGCCATTATTTAACTTAATAAGGACTCCTTCCCATAATTATTACCATAGTAATTGTGGTAATAATACATACAAAAAGAAAGGCTTGAAGTGTTTAATTTAAAAGAAATGAAGGTCCTTAGTTTTATAAAAAAGAAAATTATATGCAGAGATTACTAAGATAAATGATAAATATGAATCTATGTAAAATTGTGAAGAAGTAAAAACAATCATGATAATTTTGCTGTTGTACTTCCAGTTGCATAAGTTATGTATACAATACAAGATAAGCTCTTAATTAAGATGAAAAAGGCTCCACATTTAAATAAGGAAAACAGGAACAGAAAACACGTTCTGATTGACCAGACTGTAATGTGCCAAAAGCACTGAGCCACACTTTCCTTGTCATTGTTAGAAAGGTGGGCACAGTGGAGGAAGCTATTCTGAGAAAAGAAGGAAAGAAGAAAGGGCAAAACACATTTACATAAAAATTAATTACACTTTTATCTATGTAGTGTGTGTATGTGTGTGTACATGAGTGGAAGTCAGAGGACAACCTTGAGTCAGTTCTCTCCTTCCATCATGTGGAGTCAGGAGATGGAACTCATGTTGTCAGTCTTGGCAACAAGCATGTTTATCCACTGATCCATTTCACCAGTCCCCACATTCACATACTTTTAGAAGGTTTTGTTGGTTATTGATTGTAATCTCTTACTGGGCCTCGTTTATTAATTAAACTGCATTATGGAGCATTTGAGTGGGAAATAACAGCTTATAAAGGTTCAGTGGTATCTGGGGTGCCAGGCATCCATGGGTATTTTAGAACATATCACACACAGATAAGGGAGCACAATGGTCAACGTCTCAAATTCTACCTACCTCCTCAAGTCACTTTTTTCCCCTCTAAGTTTTTTTTTTTAAGTTTTTTTTTTTTTATCACAGGCAATTTATTTTGTTCTATTCATTCACAGTTAATACAGAAAATACTTGGAAACATTTCCATATAATGTTTGACACAGAAATCATCAAATAGAAGTATACAATGTTGACAGGAGGCAGTACATTTATAATTTATAACCCCAAATGTATTTATAAATTAGAAATGGAAAGATCTATAAATGAAATTATGAAGGTTCACCAAAGTCATTTAATCTGTCAGTTTCTCATTCATTTTTATGTCTTAATAATATTCTATTGTATGAATAAGCCACATTTTATTTCTCTCCAGTATTTGATAGCTATTTGAGTTGTTTTAACTTTTTTACTATTAGCAACACACTGCTGTAAACTTTCATGTACATGTTTCATAGGTGCACATTTTCAGTAGTTTGAGGATATATTCCTAAGGGTAGAATTGTTGAGTAACAGAGTAACAATGTTTTGCATTTTGACCAACCACCAAACTGTTTTGCCAAAGTGGCACACCATTTTACAATCTCATCAAATCCTTGTTTTTAAAGCTCTGATTTTTGTACAAAAGCATTCAATCATTCTGTCAGACCAAACCAGGAAAAGTAAGCTATAGTTCAGAGCTGTTCTATTCCATTTACTATGCAAAGCCATTCTTGGCATTTGCAACTCTCAGCCCTTTTGAGTATTCTTGCAGTGTTCACCTTTTCCTCCACCACTTTTTTTTCTTCTTTTTTTTCTGGTTTATTTCTATCTATTACAAATGTATAAAAAATCCTCCATCAACGCTGCTGTTAGCAGCAGAACTTTGAGAAATATACCTTTGGTTTACCTCAGAAAAGTAACACATATTGCATTGTAAAGTTTATAAAATTGGTGCAAAACATTGTGATAATGTTACAATACCAGTTTTAAGAGTTCAGTGACTAATGGGGAGCCAATGGGATACATGCAGAACTGTGAAAGCGATCTCACTTAGCCAGCTGTACACGTAGACTGTAAATCTACATTCAGATCATTTCTGAACTAAGACTATCATCTCAGTTTATCTGTTGAGGTCAACCAGGAAACCCAAAAATATACCTTGATTTTTGCAAAAAACAAAATAGGGGGAGGGGTTTCTTCAGCATTTCAGTCCACGAGTAACAGTATCCTAACAGGCAAAGTGTTCTCTCACTGTCAACATAGAATGAACTGCTGCTGGAGGTCAACTTGGGTTTTAATTTGCATTAGCACTTACATGCATAGTAGTCCAAGTTGTTGACCTCATGACTTTAAAAAGTAACTCTAAAAAAGTAAAATGGCCCTTCTTGGAAGACTAAAGAAAGACATCCAGCCACAGTTGTAAAAAGTCTCATCAAAACATATACCCTTTTATGAATTATGCCTCAATTAAAAAAAAAGTAGCCCCAAATAAGAAGCAGCTCTGAAAAAGAAAATATAACTTAAGATATTTGAAAAAAAACAAGGTGAATACAGGTTCAAAAATAATTAAGATACATTTTCTTAAGGCTACCTAGAATTAGGCTTTAAAGAATTCTACCATTTCAAGTTTACCACTAGTTACTAGATACCTATTTACAAACAAGATGTTCACTTTTTTTGTTCCTTTACCAAGAGAAAAATCTACCTTCAGACTATGAGGGTGGTGATGGGGAGGGACTAGAAAACAAGATTCAAACAATCCCATGCAAATATCACATTTTTCAAATGGAAGAACTCCAAACTGCACTAGAAGTTCCAATCACTAAGACACTTTCCATTGAAATGATTTAAGTACAACTACATGGCACCAAGGTTTAGGCCTAATATAGGCCTGACAACCAAGTCCTTGTTTTCTGGAAGAAAGGCCTCAAAAGTCCCACTCAATTCCACATAACAATACTTCAAAGATCAATTAGGTTTTCTTTCCTTAATATTTTTGTTTTTGACTTCTAATCTTAAAGACTAGATTAAAACTTAGCTCATTTCCCAGAAGGCATTGCTTCCCTTTGCTCTATGAAAGAGTCCACCAAGACCTCTTCCTCAAAACCATCTAGCCCCCAGCCTCCAGTCTGTGCTTGTGATGCATCTTTCTCAACATCCTGAAAAGATAATGTAGGTAAAATATGCTCATAAACATTAAAACTAGTTGTTAGAAAGACGTAACTAGCTTTATAATTTAAATTTTAAAACATAAATACTTGCGGCTTGATCTGCACTGGCAATGATTGTCGAAGCCTAGAATTCAACATTTACAAATTCTCATTCACACACACAAAACACACTATTATCACACAACTTGTGTCTTGAGAGAATCTTCTGCTTTTTAAATCTTTGTCCTCCCAGTCAATTCCAAGTTCAACCAACTTTAACTAAAACTTCACTCAGAATTTCACCAAGCTTTTCACCCACACATTAATGCTTGTCATATCCTTCATCAACTGTCAAAATCTGAAGCCTGCTCAGAGATCGCCAGGTAAAAGAAAATAAATGAAATACACAGAGGTTATTTCAAAACAGAACATGACCATCATCCAAAAAAAAAAAAAAAAAAAATGTCACGATTCCCGATTGGGATCATCTTTTGTTTCCCACGTTGGACTATTTCACACTCCGGCATTGGCCAAAGGACACGAGAGTTGGTTCTGGAGCATACAGTTTCTCACATAGGTGTCCCCAGAGGAACACCAGAGACAAAGTCACGTGAGGCCTCTCCCGTACAGAGACTGTCTCACAGGGGCAGCGAGGGAGGACACCCACTAGTTTGTGGAGATCCCTGAGAGAGTATGATTCCCAAAATCTGGACTGTACATAATTCACATCAGCCCTGTTCAGGTACTTACTGGAAGAAAGATGCAGCTGTTTGCCAGAACTCAGCACTCCACTCTAGATCTCTGCTGCTTTAGTCTCCATCGTGGATTTCCGAGTTCTGGTAGTTACCTGGACCACTGAGGCATTGCCACAAGACTTCTTCTCTTTTGAAACATCCTTTTTCTCTAGATATTAGGATAGCTACAGCAGCTTGTTTCTTAGGTCCATTTGCTTGGAAAGCCTTTTCCCAGCCCTTTATTCGGAGGTAGTGTCTATCTTTGAAGTTAAGGTGTGTTTCTTGTGTGCAGCAGATGGATGGGTTCTGTTTTCTTATCCATTCTGTTAGCCTATGTCTTTTTATAGGTGAGTTGAGACTATTGATATTGATGGATATTAATGACCAGTGATTGTTAATTCCTGTTATTTTTTGTGGTTGTGTTGTGTTGTCCTTCTGTGGTGTATGTTGGTGTGGGATTATCTATTGCTTGACTTTTCATGGATGTGTTTAGCTTCTTTGGGTTGAATTTTCCCTTCTAGTGCCTTCTGTAGGGCTGGGTTTGTGGACAGGTATTGATTAAATCTGGTTTTATCCTGGAATATTTTGTTTACTCCGCCTATGGTGATTAAGAGTTTTGCTGGGTATAATAGTCTGGGTTGGCATCCGTGGTCTCTTGGTGTCTGCATGAGATTTGTCCATGATCTTCTAGCTTTCATAGCCTCTATTGAGTAGTCTGGTGTTATTCTGATGGGTTTACCTTTATATGTTACTTGGTCTTTTTCCTTTGCGGCTCTTAATATTTTTTCTTTGTTCTGTGTGTTTAGTGTTTTGATTATTATGTGGCGAGGGGACTTTTTTTTTTGGATCCAGCCTATTCGGTGTTCTGTAAGCTTCTTGTATCTTCATAGGTATTTCTTTCTTTAGGTTAGGAAAGTTTTCTTCTATGATTTTGTTGAATATATTTTCTGTGCCTTTGAGTTGGTATTCTTCTCCTTCTTCTATCCCTATTATTCTTAGGTTTGGTCTTTTCATGGTGTCCCAAATTTCCTGGACGTTTTGTGTTACGACTTTTTTGTCTTTAGTGTTTTCTTTGACTGACGAATCTATTTTCTCTATCGTGTCTTCAGTGTCAGAGATTCTCTGCTCCATCTCTTGCAATCGGTTGGTTATGCTTGTTTCTGTAGTTCCTGTTCGTTTTGTCAGGATTTCTATTTCCAGCATTCCCTCAGCATGTGTTTTCTTTATTGTCTCAAATTCATTTTTCAGATCTTGGAATGTTTCTTTCATCTGTTTAATTGCTTTTTCTTGGCTTGATTTGATTTCTTCCCATTTTTTGTTCGTTTTTTCTTCCATTTCTTTAAGGGAGTTTTTTATTTCCTCTTTAATGGAGTTTTTCATTTCCTCTTTAAGGGAAGTTTTTATTTCCTCTTTATGAGAGTTTTTCATTTCCTCCTTAAGGAAAGTTTTTATTTCCTCTTTAAGGTAGTTTTTCATTTCCTCTTTAAGGAAAGTTTTTATTTCCTCATTGAGGGAATGTTTTATTTCTTCTTTAAGGGCCTCTATCATCTTCTTAAAGTCATTTTTAAGGTTGATTTCTTCTGTTTCTTCTGTCATGGTATGTTTAGGTATTGCAGGTGTAGAATCACTGGATTCTGATGTTGCCATATAGGTCTTTATGTTGTTGCCTGTATTTTTGCGCTGGCGTCTACTCATCTTTTCCTCTGTTCGGTGCAGGTGGTGTCTGTGTCTGAGAGTGCCTCTCTTGTTCTAATTTTTAGTCTTGGTTTACTAGGGGTTCTTGGTTAAATTGGTGCTATTGGGCTGTTTCTTCAGGGATAGCTGATTTCAGTCGGTGAATTATATACTTATGATTCTGGTGATCTGGTTTAGTGGCTGGGTAGGGCCTTCTTCTGTGTTCCCAGGTCACGTTTTGTTCATTTGTCAACTCCTCAGCTGATCTTGTTTCTTCAGACTTCAAACTGTAGGCATCTGAATCCTCTCCCAGATGGGTTTCAGCTGAGCAGGGTAGTCTCACCAACACCTCCAAGTTGTTCGGTTTCACAGGATCAGCAGTTGGGCCCTGGGTTGTCCCCAGACAGAGTGCCCAGACTCGCCCTGGTTCCGACCCATGGAGATAGCCTCTTCCCCAGGTGTTGGGGCTAGGGGTGTCCCCGTTCTAAACTGTGTCCGCCCGTCTCCATCCCTGGGCCTGTCCACCCCTGTGGCCCGCCGCCTCAGGCCTACCTGCGTCCACTTGTCTCCGCCGCCGGGCCTGTATGTCCCTGTCAACTGCCGCTGGGTCTGTCTGCCTCTGCGGGCCACCAATGGGCCTGTATGTCTCTGCCGGCTGCCACCGCGGGCCTACCTACATCTGCTTGTCACTGCTGTCGGGCCCATCCACCTCTGCAGGCTGCCACCGGGCCTGTATGTCTCTGCCGGTTGCTGCTGGGCCTGTATGTCCCTGTTGGCTGCTGCCACCAGGCCCGTCCTCCTCCGCAGGTCGCCGACCTGCGTCCGCCTATCTCTGCCACGTGGCCTGTCTACTTCTGTGGGCCGCCGCCACCGCCGGGCCTGAATGTCTGTGTCCCCCTCTAAGTTTTTATGTGATGCAATTATGTGTATCTTTGATGTTGCTTATCCATTTTGTCACTTTAATCTGTATGTCCTCAAATACTGAACAAAGAAGATTAAGAAATGTTTTCCTTTTGAATAACTGTGAGATGTTACAGAAAAAGAAAATTAGTAATAAGTAAAATTTGGAATCCAGACCACTGGGTGTGAGAGAGAATGTTATAGTGCTATGCTTTCAACAGCTTACAATACTATCCTTCTCAAATGCTGTCTTTACTGTTCACAGGCTAGAACATGAATACATAAACATTGTGTTCAAAATGACAATATTTGGTGCCCGCTTCCACAAACATCTAACCTCCCCATCCTTTACTCTACTCACTAATTAGAATGTAGCAAGAGTGAGCCACACAGAATCACAGAATATAGTAATAATGGACACTACATAGTTTAGTTGGTATCAAGAAATCTGGTATACTTCATAGTTTTTGTATCAGCACACTGACCCATTTGCAGGTTGATATGAAGGCCTGGAAGTAGGTCTTATTGTTAGCATTCTCCTTGAAAATCAGAATCCTTAATTTTCTTCTTTCAGGTCATTATGAGATTTTACTCTGTTAGGCTTTTCCTCCTTTTTAAAGATAAGGTGTTATGCAAGAGATCTGGAAGATATATTACTGTAGAAAATAGTCCTTGCATGTGTGTTCTACTTCTAAAAGTTACTGGTTTGTTATCATATTTGGGCTCATTAATAAAATCTATGCTAGTGAGTCCTTGACTATCAGAGTCTGGTGAATGTGTCCAGCTAATTCAACCTGTTTCAGCAACTGGTGTTCTGATGGCTGCCATTCCTTGTTAGCTTGTTGGCAAAAATTTCACTTGACTTCAGCCGTATGGATACTTGGCTCCATCCCAGTAATCCCTATGCCACCAACCAGCATCTATTGCCTCTTTATTTCCTGGGTGCTATAGAGGAGCATCTGCATTCTTTCTGAACTTGTTTAAGAGTTGAGGGAAGTTTCATAGTGTTGTTACAATTTGTACTGGGGAGTTTTGTGTTAAGTTGATTCAAGCTAGAGTCATTTGGGAAGTGGGAACCTCAACTGAGAAAATGCCCTCTTCAGATTGGCCAGAAGGCAAGACTGTGAGGCATTTTCTTGATTGATTATTGATGGGAGAGGATCCAGCCCATTGTGGGTGGTGCCATCCCTGGGTTGGTGATCCTGAGTGCTATAAGAAAACAGGCTGGTTTATTCCTAATAGCCAGAAACTGGAAACAACCTAGATTTCCCTCATCTGAAGAATGGATAAAGAAAATGTGATATATTTATACAATGGAATATTACTCAGCTGTTAAAAAAACAATGACATCAGGAAATTGCTGGCAAATGGATGGAACTAGAAAAGATCATCCTGGGTGAAGTAATCCAGATCAAGAAAAACAAACACTCATTCAAAAATAAATATTAGCTATAATATAAAGGAGGACCATGCTGCAACCCACAGACCCAGAGAAGCTAAGTAACAAGGAGAGGTAAAGGGAGGATGTGTGAAGCTCACTGTGAAAGGGAAATAGAATGGACATTGCCAGTGGTTTGGAGGAGGGCCCAGGAAGGGGAAACAGGGATAGGAATAGTGGGGATCAGGTAGGGGAGGATAAGGGAGAGAGTACTTGGAGAGACAACAGGAATCTGGAAGCATCTCTGGGATGAACTAGATTGGGACACCTACCCAGCCACAAAACCTTCAGCCTGCAATTTGTCCTGCCTACAAGATGTGTTGGGGTAAAAATGGCACAGAAATGGTCAGAGTGACCAACTGGTACAGATGGAGATCCCATACCCTGAGAGGGAGCTCCCTACTTAGGGTCAGGACCCAGAAGTGGGATACCTCAGAGACCTAGTATAGAACCAAACATGAATGGCAAAAAAAAAAAAAAAAAAAAAAAAAAATCAATGAAATGACTCCTAAGGATATTCTGCCTTAGGAGTTAGATTGGTGCCTAACCCAACTGTCATCAGAAAGGTTTCACCCAGCAGCTGATGGAAATGGATGCAGAGACCCACAGCCAAACATTGGGTTGAGATCGGGAAATTCTGCAGAGGACAGGAAGAAAGAAAGGACTATAGGACCCAGTGGTGTCAAGGGCACCACAAGAAAACCCACAGAACCAACTAACCTGGGCTTGTAGGGGGCTTATAGTGACTGAACCAACAACCAGGGAGCCTGCATGGGACTGACCTACGTTCTCTGCTTATATGTTACAGTTGTGTAACTTGATCTTCCTGTGGGACTCCTAGCAGTGAGAGTGGGAGATATCTCTGACTCTGTTGCCTGATTTTGGGACCCATTCCTTCCTCCTGATTGCCTCATCTAACCTTAGTGGAACTGTGAGCGAGGCTTCAGTGGGGAGAAAAGGCAGAAGGCTTTTACCTCAGGTGTATTTTGTTCCCTGGATTGTTCTTGGATGTGATACTATGTTTCCTTTGACAAACATTGACATTCAACTTATAAAACATGTTTATTCTTATTGGATGTCAGAACATAGCTATAGAACCCAATCTGGTCAGTGTCCCTCTGCCTTGCTTTTGAGCTTTACCAGATACAATCTATAGTATGTGTCAGGCAATTGCATTTAAATTGGTCTGTCCTGAGAACATTCTGGGAAAGGGCTGCTCTGTAAATATTTAGTATGTGCTTACTGACATTTATTTACATGTGTTTCTGATCATGTGTCTCTGATCCTGTTTTTCTGAACTCAAACAACCTTCATGTATCATTACTTTCTTCATTACATTCGTGTATGAAAGCACACTGAAACTGAAGTAAGGTTGTCTATAGCATTAGACTGTAGTCTGCCATTCTTTCAGGTCCTCGGATTCCAGGTCTCGCAGACAGAGCTGCATAAGTCAACAGAAGTTGACAGTATCTGTCATCTGAACAGTTGTGCAGTCATGGCTACAATTTGTTTCATGGGAAAAAATGCCAATTAAAATCAGCCAAGGACATTTATGGTGCTGGGGTGTGGGGGGTCGCTGTTCTTTGGGGATGTAGTTGCTGCTGTTGCCCATGCACCAACAGATGTACTCACATCCATGTACATAGAGCTAGCAACAATTGGACTCAGTGGATTTTTATTTTTAAAGAAGACATGAAAATGGGAGGTGATGTATTGAGGAGGATCCGAGGAGAATGGGATGGGGAAATTGGAGGTGGTTACAAACAAGATTTGCTATGCCTGTGCATGAAATTTTCAAATAATTAATTATAAATTCTAAAAGTAGGATGAAAATTAAAACAGGATATATATATATATATATGGAGAATCAGCCAGGGGAAGAAACGAATAGAGTAAACTCCAGGAAAAGTTCCAAGTGTGGAACTCTTACTGTACTTTTCCCATGGAGTCATGGACAGCATTCCTTTTCTATGTGACAACATGCACACAGGGAAAGCACATTTGAATGTTTGTTGGAGCCCCACCATAGGAAGATGGGAGTCAGGTCTGATAGGCCGTTCAGGTGACAGATACAAGTTTCTGATCCCTCAGGTGGTCAAGTTGATATGAGAAGACCCAAAAGCTCTCACTACTAACCAGTCTGTTACTGTCTGGTTTGTTCAGGACCTTCGAAGAGGGAGGCAGTGAGATATAAGTAATAGAAGATATCTATGCATCTTATGAGTGTCTGATGAACTGTGGGAACTGACAGTAATTCAGAGAATCTCCGGAATATAAAGTTGGTGTTGGGGATAAGGCAATGTTGTGTGGACTCTATCTACTAACTTTATACTTGGCTTAAATTGTCATATGTATACTTGTAAATGTGTTTTGTTTTATTTGGAGCTTTAATCCCACGTACTTAGAAAATTTTATAGTATATAATAGTCATCAGTTATAATGAAAAAAGTGAATAAAGTAAGCTGAAAGATGTGAGTCAGAGAAAATCTGCTTATGAAATCTGATATCAGAGAATTTTATCAGAAGAGCTTCAAAATAATGCACAACCAAGTTCCCTTTGTGCTCTGAGAATACAACATGCTTTAAAATGAATTGCCTCAGTCAAGACCAGCTGTCAGAAGTATTAGGGATTATATAGCATGTGTTTAAATTATTTAATTTTTACAGGCACTGTATGTCTGCAGTTGATAGGATCACCACCAGATGGTGACACTAACAATGAACCAGTTTTTATCTTCAGGTGTATCTGTTTATAGACAGATAAGCTATGTCTAATTTACTGTTCATTAATAATGAGAATTGTATAACTTTATCCTACAAGAATAAGTTAAGACATTTAAATATAGTACAAAATATCAAGATACTTCCTGTGTCAAAAGAGGGTTTCATGATTACAATCACTCCAAAGGGTAAATAAACTTGAGTAGGCCTGTGTAATTAAACCTTCCCCCTCCTCACAAGGATTTGGAGGTGATATTTATGCTTCTGCAAGGCCAAATTTGTGGTTTTTTCATCAATTCAACACAGATGGCTCAGGATGCTGTGTCACAATTTATTTGTAAATTTAATTTAATTTAATGTGTATGGGTGTTTCGCCTGTATGTACGGCTCTGCACCATGTGCATGCAGTGTCTGAAGAAGTCAAAAGTCAGTATCAGATCCTCTGGAACTAGACGTGGGTGCTGAGTATCCAACCCAAGTCTCTACAAAAGTAGCCAATGCTCTCAATAGCTGAGCCGTCCCTCCAACCCATGTGTTACACACTTTTTTTTTTTAATTGTCACACTTTTATTAAGGAAACTTCCCCATTTTAAGTAAAGAGGTAGTTCAAAGTATGTCTAACATACAACAGATTTAGAACAGCCATTCATGAGCTGAAATAAAATGCTCTAAGTTGTTTGTTTAGGACAGTATTTTAGAAATGGTGACACCAGCCACCTTTCACACACCTGATTTACCTCACAGCCACTTCAGTTGGGAGCTTGTTTTAATATTAAATAAATAAATAACAATAATTTTTAAAAAAACAAACTAAAGTAAAGAGAGTCCTCTTCCTTTTGAAGTGTTCCTAGGAATCCATACAACACAAATACTGAACCTGGCATGGTGGCACATGTCTTTAATCCCAGCACTTGGGAGGCTGAGGCAGCAAAGGGTACATAGTGAGAACCTGCCTCAAATGAAAAAGACCCAAATGCTGAGTAACTAAGGTTTACACCCGACTCCATAGAACCACAACTAGTGTTTAAAAACCTCTTCCACTATAAAATAACTTGACCTCTTTGCAATAAAATCTGACAAAGCAAAAGAAACCCAAGTCCCACCAAACTTAAATGTCTCACAGAAATAAGACCTCTCCAGCCAACAAATGGAAGAGACCATAAATTAGGTAAGTGGTTTGCACTTGCAACAGTGAGAAGTAAAAATTTTAGTAAAAGAAAACCTTAAGAAAGCTGACATCAAGTCAGTGGTTCTCAACATTCCTAATGCTGCGAACCTTTAATATAGTTCCTCATAAAGTAAATATCTGTGTTTCCTGATGGTCTTGGGCGATCCCTGTGAAAGGGTCATTCAAGCTCCTCTGCCCCCAATGGAGAACTACTGCTTTAAATGATGAAAGAAAACAAGGCAGTCATTCTTAGTTATGAAATAAATTGGAGATCTTATCTCACTAAAATCACTTGACACTGTAAGTCCTATAACAACAGGGATCATATCAATCTTACCTCCCTATCTTCAGAATCTAACATATTGCCTGGAAATACCACTTGCTTATTAATGTTTCTTGAGGCTGTGGGAGTAGCTCAGTTGCAGAGAATATGCTCAACGTGCTTGAGGCCTTGGTACAAACTCCCCAGCATTTAAAAAAAGAAAAGGCTTCTGAATGACGGAAATAAATCAAGATATAGCCTCCAACAAAGAAGAAGAGTATTATTTGAACCCATGCTGTTTTTAGTCCTCAAGCTACTAATAGTAACTAGATAAGAATAATAACATGTGGAGCCCCGAGATTTTGAAATGTTCCTACTGAAAAAAAGTTTCTAAGAAAATACTCAAAACATTGGATGGCATGGCAAAGTCCCATTGTTACATAGAATTGGTGCTCTTTGGATGACTCACTAAAATTCAGAATGCTAGAAACCATTATTAGACCATATAATGAGTGGTGTTGGGCATAACCTACCTACAAGTCTTATTAGTTAACTGTATTATTATTTAAATATTTAGTAGAAATTATGCCTCAAATCTGAGCCATGTGTAAATATATCAAATTATAACAAATTAAGACCTCCTGCCATCTATATATAAATTAAGTTTAGTTTTTGGATTATCTGTGCATGTACTCTCATAGCTCAAAAATAAAAACAAAAGTCTACTGGGAATAAAGTTTCTCAGACAAAATCAGTTTCACATTTGGATCTATCTCACATTATTCTAACATTTCCTTCCCTTCATACCCAAACTGCTCACTCACTTAGAAGCAATATAATACTCATCTAGCTAGAAAACAGTTAACAGGCTAGGATTGTACCTTAGTGGTAGGTTCAGTGCTTGCCTAGCACATATGAGACACTGGGTTTGACTTCCAGCACCAATACAGTAAAATAATTATATTTATTTAGGTCTTAGTCCAGGCTGGCCTCTAACTTACAGAAACACTCCTGCTTCAACTTCATAAATTCTGAGATTATAGTCACAAGCCACCAAAATAAAAACAGTTTAAATAAGTAATTATCACAAGTCCTTCTGTGACATTTTGTTGGCAAATCCTAGGCTGTCTCCAAAAGCCAAAAGGGATATATATCAGTGAAACAAAACTGCAAACTTTGTTAATATATTATTCACCATCTTTTAAAGCCAAGGTATAGCAGAAAAGATGTATGGGGATAGTCGTTCATATTTAGTCAGGTATATTTTGTCCAATGGTAGCCAGGCTTCCTGTTTGAATGTTCCTACTTAAATGATAGAGATAGTGTAAACAATCTTTCAAGAGTTTCTAAGTTCTCTAGCAATCCTACACCTTATTGTGACCCTTGGGTCAGAAACAAGCTCAAAATTATATCTGAAATGTACTTTAGAATAAAGAATTGTTTTTTCCATTCTTCAAGATCAACTATGAAAGGTGGCAAAGTGGACAGTGTATCATTGTATCTCTAAGACTTCCTAAATGCAAAAATTCTGGTTGTTCTTCTGTATCCCACTTAAATTTTTTTTCATCTGTTTTCAAGATGAAGGTACATGAGAAAAGGAAAACCAGGAGACACTGTAAACTGCACAAAAGTAATGGCCAAACTTACCTTTCTTATGTAATAAACTCTGATATGAAGTTCAGATTCCAATATAGTCCATTTCTATAAAGACCATTCATAATTCTTTAGCTCTCTTAAATATGCCCAAATTACTTCCAATTATAAACAGGGAACGTACATAAGCAGCTAGTCTCCTGTGGAACATAAAGTTTAGGGCCTTCCATGTGCCCACTTTTGTTTTATTATACTTCTATTGTTTGCTGATTATCCTTCCCACAGTGGTCCCTATTTGTCTGCAGATGTTGCTGAAAGGATTGTATTCTGGGTTATAATAATTCAATGGACTGTGTTAGTGTTTAAAGTACAAACCAATATACTTCTTCATAGCAGCTCCAAAAAAAGTACAAATGGTAGGAAGCAGACTCACTCATCAGTCTTAGATGAATCATAGTAGACAAAACAGAGGCTCTCTCACATATTTATGTCAACAGCAGTATAACCTCATATCCCAGACTCATTTTCCCCCAAAGAAGAATATGAACTTTTCTAAGCACAGCATCTATTAGTGGGAAGTAGGTGATGTTATGTTAGTACCTTCAGAATGTGCTTGATAAAAAGATTAAAATAGTGTCAGTCTAAGACATGAATTGACACTAGGTAGACAAATGGAATTATTCCTTAGGAAAGGAAAATAGACATGACAGGATAAATAACTCAAAAATGAGCCTGGAGAGGGCTAAAGGAAAGCAAAGCCACTGCAAGTGGGAGCTGCCTGGTCTGTTCGTGCTCAACCACAACCACTTGCTTGGAGGCTTTGGAGAAGCTATCCAAACCATTCCTACAAAGACTTAGCACTATTGCCACACTCTCAGTCGATTCTAGCTGTGAGCACCAGGCCCCTCCTTAGTTTACACATGTACTCTCACTCCTTAAGCTGAGGACAGCTTGGGTCAGTTTACCTGCATCCAGGACCTGTGTTGCATCAGGTTGTGGTTGACAACCTTTAGAGTCTGTGACTGTTGTACATGCCAAAGAATCAAAATCCACTGTGAGGTCTTGCACATTCCTCTCATTGGCATTATCAAAGCTGTTTTTGCCATGCAGCTGTTTAAGGTGTTTTCTCAAAACTGGCTTATGTGCAAAAACCATGTCACAATAGTTACATTTATGGAGCTTGTCTCCACTGTGAAGGTTAAGATGGTCCTGTAAGGAACACTTCTGAGAAAAGGTTTTCCCACAGATTTTACACTGGAAAGGTTTAATTCCGGCATGTACACGCATGTGTCGATGAAGATTGCCTTTCTGAGTGAAAGTCTTGCCGCAGAGTAGACACATAAAGAGTTTGTGCATTTTTAAATTGTTGGCGTAGTTCTCCAGGTGACGGAACACCCTGGTACACTTTGGGCATTGGTGATGCCACTGTAAGCCTTTGTCTACACCTCGAATATTAGGCCCAAAGACATCTTTTGAGGTCATGATGATGTCATCATTGTCTGTGTAAGAGAGGGCGTAATTGTGGAGATGGCTCTGGTCTAGTTCACTTACTCTGTTTTCCACAGTTGAGTTTATCAGGGAGTGCTGGGGCTCTGATGAATGTAAAACAGTGGGTTCTGAAGAAATGTACTGGTTCTGATCTTTTTTACTTCTAACCTCTGATACATCCCCAATAGATTCTACCTTAACAATCTGAATATCACTGTCCTCCATATCCATACTGTCTTCAGATGGATGAATACACGGTAAGTCCTGTTTTGGAGAGCCTCTGGCATCTCCCTGCTGTTCTTTCGACTGGGGAGACGCACTCTGTGGTTCACATCCCTTTTTACTATCCATTGGTTGTTTTGGCTTTATAAACTTCCACAGCGCCTGTGTGCACCGTTCTACAATGTGGCTCATCTGAAGAAAGCTCGCAGCAGTCAAGTAATTTACCAGCTCCATCTCAGGGAATTCCAGCATACCACTATAACAGGATAAGAGAAATTGTCTCCCCACTTCAGAACTCTGTAATATGGAGATTTTCACCTCTCGGGAATCATTCAGTAAAAACTGGTCTCTTAAGAAGGGGGAACCTGCAGCAAAAACAATTTTATGCCCCTGCACCTCAACATCATCTATGAGAACTGTAACATCACAAAATTTATTCTCTTCTCTTAATTTGTTCATTTTTTGTAACATTGAATCTCCATAATTTTCAAACTTGAAGTGAAGGAGATCTGATCTTTCAGACATTTTGGCAGACAGACCCGGGGGGGGGGGGGGGGGGGAGGAAGGCCGCCATCTGGATCTCTGTTACACACTTTTAACATAATCCCTATTAGCCTTTTAAATTATATCCAGATAATTAATCCCAGTACTCTTTAACACAGAGAAGGTTTTAAATTATATCCCCTGTATAGCCTAAGAACCAAGGGTAGTTAAGTAAGAATATACTTTATTTTTTACTTTTTGGTTCTTCTAGCCTAGGCTTATCCAGTGAAAAGAAAAAATGGAAGATAGTCAGAAATCTGGATATTATTGTCTTCTAATTTCTTAAACCTTAATTTCCATCATCTCATTAAAGGCCTTCCATCCTGTCAAAAGGGTTTATTTACATTCAAATCTTTATCGTGTTCTTTTTTAAGTTTCCTTACAGCCAGAATTGCATTTAAGATAGCTGAATCACTTTCTTAAGAAAATGAGACATCTAGATTTGCCAAAAAAAAAAACCAGTCTCTTATGAATCACTGTTAGAATGTTCAGTTTGATCTTGCTTGCTTGCTTCCTCCCCTCCTTTCCTTCTTTCTTATTCTTTTCTTTTGGATACAGGGGTCTCATTATGTAGCCCAGGCTGGCCTGGAACTTGCTCTGTAGACAAGACTGGCCTAGAATTCTACCTGCCTCTGATATTTTGGGGTTAAATGTGTATGCCACCACATCCAGCTTGATTTGTCTTTTTAATGAAAACTTCTTTCTTTGGACACAGGATCTCCTGTATACAAAGCTGTCCTCAAACTCCAGGAAGTAGATAATGACCTTGAACTCCTGGTGCATACTTGGAAAGACTCTGCCAACCTAGCTGCATGCTAAGCAGATTTGCCCAACTATCATTGTGTTCAATAGCTCTCCACTTTGGTGAAGAATGTTTATATATATATATATGTAATGAGAATTCCTGTAAGTTTAAATTTATATGCTACACCTTATTATAGGTTTGCTTTTAAAAACATTAATAATGACATTATCTTTTCTTAAATTTAGATAATGAGATATTGAGTAGTTATGAGAGATGGAAAAATTTCATTGAGGTCATTTATTAGAATGTTATTGTTGTTCTTGCAATATTTTATGTTTGTTTTTAGGCAGGGTCTTACTCGGTAGTCTAGGTGCCTGAAACTCACTGTAGAGGCCAGGCTTGCTCAAACTTGCATCTCTCCTCTGATTTCTCCTAAGTGCTGGAAATTTAGGCGTGAGCCAGCACAACTACCATTTATTTATGTTTTCATTGATTTATTTATTTACTTACTTATTTTGAGGTACTCATTTTCAAAGTATCTTTTCTTGATGACAAATACTCTCTGGAAAACGAAACAATGTAAAAGCTCACGTGAAGTAATTTTAAGAGTTTTGACTCAGTATCATGAAACAGAAACCAAAATGAACTGTTCTAAATATAATTAATTTAATCTGTAAATAACATATATGCCTGCAATACAGGTATACACAATCTAAGAATACATGAAACAACAATGACTTTTGTAAATAAATATCTAGGCAACATATTTGGTATGTTTATAGAAAAATTAAAATAAAATCATTTTAAAAGATCAGAGTTTTTGAAATATACATTATTGGTGTTCTGATAAAGTATTTGAAAAATTAATCTTGCCATGTATTCATTGCAATCACTTAATGAAATACATGTTGAATTGGTTCATTGTTTGAGATAATACATTGTTTTTAGGGAAGAAATCTTAAGGTTCTTAATTCTAGAAATAATATTTGAAGTAAGTTTTTTAGGCTTCAAGAATGCAAAGCAAATCTTATAAATCTTCAGCACAGAAACAGACTTCTTTTGTTAGACTCAGTGGTTTTCTTCTTTAGCCAGAAGCTTGTTACCCTAGCGTGGTGTACCTCTAAGGACTTAATGTGACAGGATTATCTCCCAATCTCCATTTAAAGAAACAGAGTAGTTGTTGGATGGTGATATGGTTATAGCTTGCTATAATTTGGACCCTGCAGGTTAATGTCAAGCGTCATAGTTCCCCAGGAAAGTACTTTTAGGGAAGGGGAACATGGAGGTGGGGCCTAGTGGGATGTCTTTATGCCATGGGTACATGTTCTAGAAGGGGTTATGGAACACCATGGTCCCTTTTATTTGCTCACATAAGATGAGAGGTTTTGTTCTACCCTGTATTCATTCCACCATGTGCCACCTTGCCACAGCCACAGAAGCAACAGAGTAGACAGATCATGATTGTTGTCTTTTGTTTTGTTTTGTTTTGTTTTTTACTCTTTCCTCTCTTTGGGGGGCTTGCCATCCAGCTCTTAAGTAATCACACATGGAGAGTTACTATTACTTATAAATGTCTGACCTTAGCTTGGCTTGTTTTTAGCCAACTTTTCTTAAATTATCCCATTATCGTTTGCCTTTGGGATTTTACCTTTCTATATGAGTTTTTTCTTTCTCTTTCATTTGTTTGTTTGTTTTGTTTTTGAGACAGGGTTTCTCCATGTAACAGCCCTAACTGTCCTGGAACTAGCTCTGTAGAGCAGGGTTGCTATCTACCTTTTTTTTTACTTCTTACTCTGTGACTTGCTGTGTAGCTGGGTGGCTGGCGCCTGGAGTCCTTCTCTCTTTCTCCTTCTTTTCTTGCTCCTTGATCTTCTCTTCCCAGATTTCTCCTATTTATTCACTCTGCCTGCCAGTCCTGCATATCCCTTCTTCTGCCTTGCTATTGACTATTCAGTTCTTTATTAGACCAATCAGGTGTTTTAGACAAAGTAACACAGCTTCACAGAGTTAAAAAAATGCAACATAAAAGAATGCAACACACCTTTGCATCATTAAACAAATGTTCCACAGTATAAACAAATGCAACACATTTTCAATTAAAATTCTACATCACATGAGTCCAAATAAAGCATATCCCAGGTATTTGTTAGAGGGAGAGAAACCTCACAAGTATTTTCCAGAGATGTTTGAATTAAAGATTACTTCTAATGCCACTTGCAATATGCCGAATATTTAAGAGTGATCTAGACACACTGAAAAGGGAAAGATATATTCAAGAGAGAACAAACGGAACCACTCACTAAACTACTTGAATTTTATAACAACAAATGAAATAACAGTAGACTAGGGCTATACATATTTCTAAATTTCCATGTTAGAAGCTAATTTGTCTTATTACACAAAAACATACTTCCTAGACCACTGAAAGGCTAACGCAGTCACTGAAATAAGCTTGTTGGGCTAGACTAGACAAATATGTATTCAAATACAACTCAGAGTTTTGGTGCAATTTTTTTTTCCATTTCCACAACATCTCTTTTCCCTCTTGTAGTAAAAAGCAGCATGTGTGCAGAAACTCATGCATGAAAGCAGTGCGTTCTTTTCATAAATAGGCAAAATATTAGCAAACTAGGTCAAGATTTGGTTTAGAAAGGTTTTAGAAACCAGACACAAAGTTGTTCAATCACCACAGTGTATGATCTTTAAGTAGTATATGAAATGCACTTTATGTATGCATTATGGCAAGTCAACCCCCCCCCCAAATAATAACCAGGAAAGCTTATGTAAGCCTATGATTAGAAGGAAGAGGGAAATGAGTCTTAGCACTAGAGCAAGTTTTGCAGTCCAAGGTTGCAGAGCTGTTCTGGCCCTGTTAGACGAGGCACTGCCTAACTACCCTCGCTTTCTGCTTCCCTTTTCCGGTAGGCTTTGTTTAACAGCTGGATCTCTTCCTGGTACCCTTCTCTGTCCTGATGCTGCCGCTTACTGTTCTGTCTGTGTGCTTCCACAGTGTCTGGGATGGAGATGTTGATATCACCATCAGGATCACTTGTGGGTAAGAAGAGGGAGTATGAGGCAGTTTCTCCTAAATCGCATGAGACGAATCTGTTTTCCTTTCTCGAGTAGCGCAAAGAAGGAGACCTGACTTTGGTGGAGGACTGGCTGATGTTGCTGATAATTGACACAGTGTCCAAAGCCTCATCATTGTCACAAATTTCAAGAACCTCCAAGTGTATTTTCACGCTGGTGTCCGCAAACGTAGAGGGAGACTCCTCCAAGTTTGGTTCGTGGCCCACACTCTTTGATCGATAGACTTCTATTTTCTTAGAGGCAGGGGTTATCTTTTGTCCTTCTGCACTGACCTCATAAGTAGAAAGAGAGAGAGTTTTCCCGGTAGGTGCCTGGAGAGACACGGTTCCCTGGAATGCACATAAGGGAATAGCCAGCCCACTGGAACGCTGGGGACAGAAACAAAATGGTTATATTATTAAAATTGACACATAGAAATTCATTTTACACAACAGAACGTTAAGCTTCCTACTTTGGATCCATTTCCCCCGAGAAATTACTTACAGATAATGAGATTCTGCTTCCGTGGCTGAGTTTCTCCTAGGTCACATATACCTAAAGAAGTGCAGTAACTTAAGAGAAGGCAAGAGATATTTCCAGATTTGAAAGAGAAACGAGTGTACTGATAGGAAGCAATAAGATAGATGGTCCTTTCAAGTGTAGGATTTGGGCATAAATTAAATGCATATTTACAATGTGGAATTGCTTTTATATTTCTGCTACATATTCAGTTACATTTAAAAGCATACATAGATCGTAGGAAATGTAGATGTTATCAGCATGCAGTGTTTCTTCCCATTAGTGTACCTAACAGAGAAAATGGTATTTGCAAAGCTATGATGCAAATTAAGTGTAGAGGCTATTTCAGCTGTTAGTTCCTAAGAGGAACCAAATGTCACCAGTTAGTTTACTTTTCCATCGAGAAGACAGTCATTAAGGTAAACCCAATTATAGAGAACTCCATGGCTCTGGGAATAGCCTCCCCAAAGTTTAGACCTCTCTTTATGAAGCAGCATTAAGAAATACTTAAGAAATGAAAAAGAAAATAAAACTGATTCTCATAAAAGTCTATAATCTTTATTGCATTTTCATACTTTCTACTGACCCCTTTTCTGCTTACATGTTAGTGATGAAAGGACATGGTAATATATAAATACTCAGAGTTCTCTGCAACAGATCACATCAGCATTATCTGTAACCTTGTAACTCTACCCTGGAGCTAACCAAGGGAAAACTCACTTAATAAGGCCCATGTTGAATCTACTGTATGGTAAAGTTTGAAATGCATTGCTCTAATTAAAACATATTCTAGTCCATAGAAAATAAGGGGAGGGGTAACTTGACAGATACTTTTATACATTCACCTATGACTGAAAGAAGTCTTGAGTTAACTTGCTGGATTACTGGGTTTGCCTATATGTGCTTTACTAGTTCAAGATGATCAAACTTCCTAGTTTTCCTGAGCTCATCTCAGTTATAGCATTGAAAGTCCCACATCCCAGGGAAATTTTCATTTCCAGGAAAATTGTTGTGAGGGAATGAGGCCTGGACATTAGGCATCTGGTCCCAACTAGAATAAGTAGAGGGTCAAAACCCCCCCCCCCCCAAAAAAAAAAGAATAAGTAGAGGGAGCCCAGGACTGGATTCCCCTCTTGGAGAACAATATAGATTCTTTTCTATTTAGAGAAAAATTTTCAGCAAAATATTTCAAATAGCTTAGTATTTTTCAGTGTTTTTTTAATATTCATTTTTTAATCTTGTGAGTGTTTGCTTGCACATGAGTATGTACACCATATGAATGTCTGGTATCTGAAGAGGCCAGAAGAGGGTGTCAGATCCTCTAGAACTAGCATTACACTTGGTGTGAGCTTTGTGGGTGCTGGGAACTGTACCCTACTCCTCTGTAAGAACAGCAAGTGCGCCTAACAAATGAGCTATCTCTCTAGCCCACAGTTAGAGAATTTTTATTGAGATTGAACCATAAACTTTATGGGAAGTGTGTTTTGATTTTTAGTTTATTTTTAATTAATACATTTTGTTCTTTAACAATTTCATACATATGTATAATGCATTCTGTGACTTTCCCCTCTCTCTTTGTTCCTTCCCAACTTTGCTAGTTTCTTTTATTCTGCATAAATCTTTTTCCCACATTCATGACTCTTTGTTTGGTGTCCTGCAGAGTTGAGGGCCATCTGTGTGACTATGGGTTTGGAACTATTCATTCAGTGGGTACACAACTGTATACAATGCCTCTTCCACACCTGTTAGTTGCCGGTAGTTTAGTAAGTGGTAGACCCTAAACCCCCTGACATTGGAGTTGTTTAATACTCCATTTTTCCGTAAATTTAAGGATAATGAAAAAATAAAGCCTGGGCTGTGTGAGACACGTCTAAGTTACTCCTTTTGGAGAGATCTTAAATTCTGTTTCTGCATAAGGGGACCTGGGATGCTAACTTCAGGGATCTGTACTCTAGTGGGTCAAGGATCTTGAAAAGTTGCACTATAGAGTTTAGCTATCTATGTAGGCAAAGAACTTCCTCAACTCTACAAGTATGCTATTGGTCAAAGCAGAAAAGGAAGCAGGACACACTTTGGGTCTATTAGAGTGTTGTTTTAATAGTGGCAATTTTTGGCAAAGGGAAAATAGCTTTTATTTATCTACCTATTCAGTAAACATTTTGGTAAGTGTACACTCTGTACAAGAATCAAGCTGACATTGAGAATACAGCTCCACTCTCTTCAGTCCAAGATCTTTAAAGTGTTTAAGCTAGAAAGGAGCAAAGAAATGAATATTTCACTCTAACTGTTGTAATTGACATAGGAACCAAGTGCTCTAGGGTTCAAGGAGTAACTACTTCTAATGGGGATAGTTTATGTAGGGATAGCATTTCAGATTAGTCTTAAAAGTTAAGAACATATTTATATTTTTAAAATGCTTTCTTTTTTTAATGTAAAATAGCATGAGATTAAACCAGATTAGTTTTTCATATGGTTTTCCAGATGGTAACAAAGAAAGTTTGTTGTATCACACCAAAACTAAGCTGCATCCACTCTTTGCAGTGACATCAGCATTAGTACTATCATCCTTGTTATCACACCTTGCATTTTTTTTTTATCTTGGAAAATCATGAGTTAAACATTCATCCTATCCACATTAATGCCTGGGTTCTGGGTCACCAACTGTGGCAATGGTGGCGACCAAGGGTTGTGCCATGGCCTGGGCAATGACGATCTGGGTGAACTGCACTGCCACTAGTAACCATGGTATTGAACAGCCCAAGCTGCTGCCAAAGGCCATGTCCACGTCTGTGGCCCTACTACAGCCAGGGTGTGTGTTGATGTCCATGGTGCCTGTTATCATTGGGAGTCATGTGGATGCCCAGAGTTGGGGCCTCCACCTGGAGTTTAGTTGGGGCCCTAGGGCTTCCCTGAAGCTGGGGTAATGCCGACTCAAGTGACCTGAGCTGCCACCTGAGACCATGGTGACATCCGTCCCTGGGCTGCTGCTGAGGGCATGTCTGAGTCTGTAGTCCTCCCACAGTCAGGGTCTATGTTGATATCTGTGGCCTGTGGTGCCACCAAAAACCCAGATGTCCAGGGTCTAGGCATGTTGGTGCCCAAGGACTGTGCTGCCTCTGTGGCAACACTGGTCTGGGTGGCCTGCACTGATTGATACCTGGGGTCAAGGTGTCGTCTACGCCAGGGCTGCTGCTGCTGAAGGTCATGTCTTGGTCTGTGGCCATATCTCAGTCAGGGTCTACATTGATATCCATGGGTCCTGGTGCCATCAAGGGCAGTGTTGATGCCGGGGGGCAGGGGTCTGGTCCATCACCTGCGATCACATTGGTTTCTTAGTGCGACACTGCTGTGGGGTGATGCAAATCTGGGTGGCCTGCATTGTCTCCTGGGCCTGTGGTGACATCCAGGCCCAGGCTGCTGCTGAGGACTATGTCTAGGTCCGAGGTCTTACCATAGCCAGGATATATATTGATATCTGTGGCCCATGGTGACACCAAAGGCCACATGGATGCCCAGGGTCTAGGCCACAACCTGTGGTTCCAGTGGCCAGGACCCATCAACTCAGCTACCACACAGACCCACATCCTGGGCCTTCCATTGGCCTACCCTAACATCTACCACATCTATGACCTGCTGGAGAGCATGAAGAGACTGGTCCTGCAGAACGTTAACCACAGCATCTCCATACTTGAGGCACTAACAGGATGTCTGAGAGGAGTTTCAGTGAGGGTCCAGTGATGATGGTGTGCCAGAGGACCTGAACCAGACCAATGACTCATTGCAATGAACAATTTGTGGGTGGGGCTGATTGTACAAAAAGGTTGACACTCTGAAGCACCCAATGCTACTAGGATGAATGAAGAGGTATTGGAAAGACAGAGAAGGGAGGTGGGTTTTGTGTGTTTCATTTGTTTTTAATTGATTTTTTGGGAGGAGAGTTCTCTGTGGGGATGTTGCAGGGGTGAGCAGAGGATATGAAGGGACTGGGAGGTGAGTGGTATTGGGGTGCATGATGTGAAATTACCAACGAATCAATAAAGAATTATGTTTAAAAATAATAAGTAAATAAATAAAAAAATAAAGTTCATCCTAAAATCTCCCTATCCTGAAAAAAAAAATGTTTTTCTTATCAAAGACAGAGATTTATGAATTTTTACTACAAAAATGCCCAAAGCATAACACAGTCAGGAGACCTGACTGTCAGGGCTGGGGAGATGGTTCAGTGGTAAAGTTTGTTGTGTATGTATGAAGAATTGACTTCTGACCCCCTAGTACTCAAGTAAAAAGACATGTATGGTGACATACATCTGCTACCTCAGCTTTGGGGGGACAGAGGCAGGAGGATTCTTTGGGCTCACTGGAATTGAACCAAAATGGTGAGCCTAAGTAAAAGACCCTGTATCAACAATAAACATGGACAGCAATTGAGGAAGACATCTCGACGTTAATCTCTGGCCTCCACACACACCTGCGTGTGTGAGTGTACCCTCACGAGCACAAGGATGCAGACACATAGGCATACCCAGAGGCACACACACACAAAACATTCTGAATGTTGTCTCATAATGTGAGTTGTAAACATGGCTTTCTTTCTTCCTTCTGTATTCTAAGAAGTAGCTCACCTGAAAGCTGAATTCCCTTACATTGTGATTTGTTATAAGAAAAATGGTCTAGCTTATTATTTTGATAAATCAGTTCTAAGGTTTTTTTTCTCTGACATTTTACATGTACGAACAAAATGCTGTGTAGTACACAAGTATAAAACAAAAAAAAGTTATGAGAAAATTGAGTTAACAAACAGATAAAATTGGTATAGACATGTCTATCTAAAGAGACAGTGAATTGTGTCTTCATATGCAAAAATGCTACCACTGATAGCAGTTCATATAAAGCAGATGAGGGACTAATGGCTCAGCAGGTAAAGGCATTAGCCAAGCAGGCCTGGTGACCTGTGTTTCGTCCCTGGAACCAAAGTAGTGGAAGGAAAAAACATAGTCCTCCTTAAGTTATCCTCTGACTTCCATACACAAGCCATACCATAAGTACATGCCACCCAACCTCCAAAATCAGTACATAAATGTTAAAGAGATTAATAACACTTGCTGCCCTCGAAGAGGACCCAGGTTTGGTTCCTAGCACATGCAGGTTCAAAAATACCTGTAACTGCAGTTCCAGGGGCTCTAACACTTTCTTCTGGCCTTCACAGGCACCAGTGATACATTTGGTATGTATGCATACATGCATGAAAACACTCATCCACACAAAATAAAAATAAATCTTCAAAAATGATTAAAGTGAACGAGATTGGGAGCTTTTCTTCATTTCCTCTGACAGGTCCACATACTGCAGATGTCTAAAGCAGTCACGAATGTCACCACCAAATGAATAGTTGTTACTGAGTTAGCAGAGGATAGCTCATTCAAACTAGCATTTGAGAATTACATATTGCTAGAGTCTGGCTAAATATGAAGACTGATTTTTTTTTCTGAGATAGCAGACAAAGTACTGGGTTATTAAAAGAATCTTTTCAAACATGCCCATTTTAATGGGTAGTCTACATTCAAGAGCTACAGGAGCAAAAGCAGAGATAAGAGCAAAAACCAACCTGAGTAATGTGCAAAGAACCTGGATAGGATTTCTCAGAAAAAAAAAAAAAAAAAGATGCACAGGTGACCAGAACACACATGTCAAGATGCTCAGCATCACTCATACAGGACCACAAATCAACACTCTAATGAGATTCCACTCCATCCTCATTGGAGGCTACTATGGAAGAACAGAAGAGCACATTATTGAGGAGGATGCATTGGAAATGGAAACCTATTGTTTGTGTGAAAGCAAAACAATGCAGGTGCCATGGAAAACAGAACAATTTCTCCAAAAGTAAAAAATAACTAGAATTATCATATATTGAGTATATTAATATTGCTGAGCAGACATCACTTAAAGATAACTAAGGTGGTATATTTTGTGTATATTTTATAGATATGGTTTAAAAATCAAGCTTACCTTGGCAGCATACCTTCCTGCCCATGTCTCCCTTGGGCTAGGTTTACAGGTGTAAGTCAACTTCGAGTTTGCTATACTTTATTTGTAATCCTTTAAGTAAAATCATAAAAAATCTGGCATCATTAATAGAATTATTTGTTCTCTTTAGAAAGGACTTGTGTATTGTTTAAGTTAGAGAAAACATTTCCAAGCTAAAGAAAATTGAATCTTGAACAAAGAATTTTGATATTGAAAGAGATACAAAAGAGGAACTGGCAGATTCGGTAAAATTACAAGAATTTTCTACCACTATTGACAGAATAGAGAACAAAGGCTAACTGAGTCACAGCTATGAGTGAAGGGTAGGCTGGCTGGTCCCCAACAGTGGAGCAAAGATGTTCTCATACTTTAAGAGCCCACAAACCACAGAGTTGCTCAGTCTCCAAAGTAAGTACAGCAACTCAGGGCTTTCATGGGGAAAGAACACTTAACCTGGGTTCAAGCAAGGGAAAGAGAGACTCCAGAACCTTCCCAAAGGAGGACTACATCTTCAAAGATAGTGGGAATCTCTGGCATCGATGATTCAGCACTGCTCTAAAGGTCTTAGCTGGGTGGCAATCCAGAGAAACAAATAAGAAGTATAAGCACTAAGCAAGAAGAAACAAGAACAAGCAGTGATGGGTGCAAGTGTTTTCTACCTAGAAATTCTAGAGAAAAAAATTAAGAGAGAACTAATGACAGAATCTAGTAAGGTGGATAAATCTAAGTAAAACTAAGAACCTGGTAGCAGTTGCCAACCAAAACACGTTTTTAAAAGCTCCCATTCTAGAGTCTGGAGAAATGGCTCAGTGGTTAAGAGCACTTGCTGTTCTTACAGAGAACCCAGGTTTGGTTCCCAACATCTGCATAGTGGCCCACAACTATCCATAACTCCAGTTCCAGGGGATCTGATCTGATGGCATCTTCTGGCCTCCATGGATGGGCACCAGGCATGTACATGGAGCACAGACATACATCAGGCCAAACGTCCAGACATATAAATCCTTTAAAACAACCTTTAAAGTAAAGAAGGTTTGCTGTGAGCTCTATTGTGAAACCTAATAAGACACTTCTATAATAAAAAAACAGCAAACACAAACAGAAGACAAGAAAGGTAATACTTTCTTTGGGGAAGATGTATTACCAATCCAATCATTTTCTTATATTTATTGATTTGCATATCTTTAAAATGAAAATCCAAATGAAATTATCCTTTGTAATGTGAACATTTCATACGCTTGTGGGTAAGCAAGAAATAGAGAAACATGCTAGTATGGTAAATTTCCAAACATTAAAGCTATAGTAATTCATTCTAATGTACATGGACAGTCAGGAAACCAGGAACAGTATCTGGTGAAGATGCCACTTCAAAATAAGTGAGGTAGCTGGGCTTGGGGACACAGATCTGTAATCTCAGCACTCAGAAGGTAGAGGAAGGAAGGTTGTGACTATGAGGCCAGTCTGGGTAACAAAGCAAGACCCTGGCTCAAAACAGCTACATAGTAACAGCAGCAATAACAAAATGTGGGGTACTTACATTTTAAAAGCAAAATAGTATTATTTTCCAGTATGTATTTTTGTGTTTTGATGGTGTTGTGTAAGAGGTGTCAGTTGTAAATGCATGGGAAGATCTTCTCAGCATTTTCTTTGATACAACTAAAATGTATGGGACTTAATTAGACATCAACTAATGCAACTGTATTGCATGATCAGAGTAATCTATTTAAATAACCTGGGACTATTCATTTCATAGTCTGTGCTTTCTTTCCATTTTAAAGTTAACGAATTAGCATTTGCCTGGGAATAATGATAGCCCATTACTGTAGTATACTGGGTAGTGTGGGAGGCTGGGAGGTTTTGTTTTTTTTTTTTTAATTTAGAAATGAAAAGCATTTCTGAACCTCGCAAATACTTCAGGAGAAGAGAGCCTGCCATGTAAACACATTAGCACAAATAATCTTCCGTGATAATTGATTCAAACTTGATGACCTTGGGTATACTGAATGCCTTTTATTTTTGCACAGTAAGCTGCTAGGTGAATTCAGGGTGAAATTATAATATAAAAAGAGTGCCTCTAGGTGATTATCCTAACAAGGTGAACTTTCTGTTGCTTGTCTGAATTATTCAGCTTAAGCAAGGCATATTACAGCAGGAAGGCTCATCACTTTACCCAAGGCCACAGTCTCTGAATTGGAGGCTGGAATGTATTGTTACCCCATGAATATTCAAAGCGATTGGCAAATTTTATATATATATATATATATTTTAAAAATCTCATTCTGATGATGTTGCAGTGACTTTTGGCCTTTAATAGTATATACATTGAGGAGTGTAAGTGGAGCAAGACTTAGAGCAGTTGGGGAAGATGGAATAGACAGACCAGGAAGGAAAACAAAAACCAAAGAAAAAAAGAAAATCATGAGGAAATTAAAATCTTTAAAATTTGCTTTTGGAAAATTCAGTCATCATAAAGGATACATATTTTCACATATTCAGCTCCTCAAATCCTTTGTCCCACCATGTCCTTTTTGTATAATTAGTGAACTGAGGTATGATGACACACAAGAACTGAGCAAAACAGGAAAAAGTTAGGAAAAGAAAATAAAGACCTTTCATAAAAGACTTTTATATGAAAAATGTGTGGCAACCTCTGTACCTCCAGCCTGTGCCTTATGTCATTTCTTTCTCTTTTAATTTGATGTGTGTGTGTGTGTGTGTGTGTGTGTGTGTGTGTTGTGTGTGTGTGTGTGTGTGTGTGTGTGTGTGTGTGTGTGTAATAGGCAGGTTCATTTGCCTATGTGGGTACATGTGCAGGCCAGAGATGGGTGGACCTTTCTTAATCACTTTTCCATTTTTTTTTTTGAGATAGGATTGAAGCCTCACCATTTTGGCTACATTGGCTGGCCACAGGAATCATACCTCAGAACACTGGGGATGACAAATGCCATTGTGTACAGCTTTTTGTGTAGGTTCTGGGTTTCAGGCTTGCACAGCAAGAATTTTTAACCACTGAGCCATCCCTTTATCCAAGACCTTTTCACTGGTGAAAGTCTAACCATGAAGACTGATATTCACTATGACAAATACTTAGTGATCCTGCTGAGCTCAAGCCACATTTCCTGGTGGGCACTTTCAGCTTCACACTTAATATTTGTGTTAATCTGATAAGATGAAGGCCCTAATTATCCAAAACTTATAGATAATGTAATTGAGCTGTGGGATGTAGCACAGGTAAGTGCAAATCACAGTCAAATCCAAGTCCAGGATCACCTGTGTCATGCCCTTTCTTCTCAGCTTCTGCTGATCCAAGACACAGTGGAACACGTGACTGCCTATTTCCTTGTAGCCCTGAGGTAAACCCAGCTAACATTTCACTCTCCTAATTTGGGTATAATCTACAGTGTTCTAGGGGAACATGGAGGGAAAAAGGACTTCTTTATGTTAGGAACTAACAGAGTATTTAGAGAAGCTACTTGCCCACAAAGGTTTTTAAATGTGGCTTACAGGGATTGATTATTTAATAGGGATAAAATGGGAAAATGTGTTCTAGGGGTTTAACAAACAGGTGGGAGCACAGGGTCATGAGCAGAAGAAACTGAGCTGACAGAGGTTACATTCAGGGCTAATAGCCCTGAACACCAAGGTGAGCTTTTTAGTTTTGTGCCCTATAGACAAGGAAGAAATTCTGATTTTATTTCTACCACTACAAAGGAGAAGAGAATGAAGATATGGAGAATATCTACTGTGCAGACACAGTACCTGGCTCCTTACAGGTGAAATTTAATTTTGAATAACTATGAAGATAGTGAAATAACTAACATCAAGATCTGAGGAGCTCAATCAACTTGCCCAGGTGACATAAGAAGGTGGGATTGCACTCTAAAACTCGGTGCAGATTCCAGATCCTCTCCACTTTGCTACTTAGGTCTAGGAAGATACCCAAGAACCATGTGAAAGGCAGATTGAAAGAAGGTGAGTGAGGTACCAGGGAAAGCAAACAGGAGGTGTTTTTAAATTGTATGTGCAAGGGAAAGAGGACCTGAACTTGAGTGCTCATACAGGAAGTGGCAGACAAGGGACTGAGGGATACAGAAACATTTCCAAGGCAAAACTTGCAGTTCTCTGGATGCTTGTACTGAAGTTCTGCTGCCCAATCGTGCACACCTGGCTTCGAACCCAATGGAGTCACAATCTCTGTAATCGTCACTTCTCTGCCTGTTAGACTTGCCATTTGAAAACACGAACATTACACAAATAGTTCACAGGAAGTGATGGGTAGAATGCTTCACATATAGGAAGTGCCTCCTCTATACTGGCCATTGAGGGACATGGAGAGAGTGTAGTCCAAGATGTTTTGGAGGTTTCTGACCTCTGTGTCTTTTATCAAGACTTGAGAAATGGAGCTTAGGAAGATGTAGATAGTTTAATGGTTCTTCTACATTTTATCTCCATATGAGACTATTCCTTCACAATATTCTATGTAGAGGAACTAAATAAGCCAGCTAGAAAGCCAGAGAGTGACTAGTGGATTAAAAGTAATTTTATGCAATGTCTTTTTGAAATATCAGCTATAATGGGATGAGTAGATAAAACAGATGAATAAAAAATACACACAATGCAAAAAAAAGGAAAAATAAGAATGGCTGTATTAATAGTGAAAAGTATATGCTTTGGGGCTAGAGAGGTGGTTCCATGGTTTAGAGTGCTTAATGCTTTTGTAGAGGACCTACATTCAGTTCCCAGCATCTATGTGGTCACTCACAACTCTCAGTAACTCTAGTTCTGGGATTTCTAATGTCCTCTTTTGGCCTCCAAAGCTCTTGTACTCATGTGATACACATACACACATGTAGGAACAGACATATACCTATAAATAATGAATCTTTAAGAGAAAAGCAAGTACAGACTTAGTAAAGAAAACTTTCAGTGACAGGAAAGAGTATTCCATGGTGACAAAAGGATCAATCCACCAAGAAGACATAGCAATCCCAAAATTTACACAGCAAACCACAGAGCAGTGCAATGTGTGAAGCAAGACTGATAACATAGAAAGAAAAAGTTCTCCATACAGCTGGAGATGTCAACACTGTATCAGCACTGAGAACTAAGCCAGAAATCATCAAGAATAAGAAAGTACATCATCAATCAATGGGATCTAATCAATCTGTAGAAGATTTAAAGAAAGTTCTATTCATCAATAGTAGAATACATATTTTCTTCAAATGTTAGTCCATTGTGTATGAAAATAATATCTAGGTCATAGATGAACAATATAGTGATAAGTTTTTTATGAAAATATTTTTTGAATTACCCCCACCAAACAACTTTTGGTATACCTCCCAGCAAAACTGATAATGCTCCTTAAGATATTTTAAGACTATGTACTTAACTGGCTCTCCTATTGTATGCTCAGCCTGTTTAAATTTAACCTACCTTTAAGAGAACAATGTAGCCAACATGACTTGGATTGCCCATACAATCAAGCTTTTAAACCTAAGGCAAATGCATAGCTTTTATCTTAAATTATTTAGTCCTCTTTGACCCTGACCCAGAATAATGTATGTATGTATGTGCTGTGGTAATCATAGCTGAAACAGCCAACAGGTTGAAGCAATTTTAAAGCAAATTTCTACCATAAGTGTTACAAACAACATAGATATAGCTTGATAACATCTGCTTGCAGGGTTGTTTGCTATTCTGAGTCAGATGGGGTTGTAGGGTCCAGAAATGGTGAAGAAGAACCTAGACTCAAATAGTACATAAAAGCAAAGAGCGTTTATTAATATTCCACCATGCATGTGGGGTCAACACCTGTACAAAATGGCAATGCCCTTGAGAGGAGCATGTAGGCTCCTTTTAAGCACAGCTAGAGGAATTTCAGGCATGATTAGGTCATCTCAAACATAATTGGTTAAGGAAGCAGCAGTTACGTTAGTATTCTTTTAATTGGCTGAGTTTTTAATCTTTGGACATGGTTGAGTAAGTTTCAAGGGGATTGCAGGAACTGTCCTGGAGACATTGTAGGGCTGACTCAGGCCTTGTTCATTCTCTCCCCCTTCATCCCTGAAAGTAATTTGTTGATAAATGGCACTTTGTTGGGAGAGACACCTGTTTCTCCCTCTCAGAGAACTGAAACCAAAATTCAGTTGTAAAAGTGGGAAAGTTTAAACCCTTCAGGATTAGTAAAGTTTCTTCCATTGTAAAACTCTAAGGATTTCTGTAAAGAATTCCTCATCCCTTTCTGATGCTATGTTTTCTGTGCTATTAAATAAAAACAGAGCAAAGTCTTTCTCGTGGTCAGACACAGGGATAGGCACAGATTCAGACATGCAGAGACAGGCACAAGGACAGAACAGATTTACATAACAGAGAGCTCACAGATAGCTCAGTAACCATGGACTGTAGACTGATCGGGACATAGGTCGATTCGAGAACTGAAACGGTGGGCTCACTCTTGGTCAAATTAATCCAAGAGGTGTGGCTTTGTTTTCATTTCTTAATGTGATATGGATGCATTTTAGTACTTTCTGAGATTATCTTTAATTTGTTAAGTGACTCAAAAGAAACTGAAATACATTTAAAAGAATAAAATTATACAGAGTATTGTTCTCTCTGTGGAATCAGGGTAACCAGAATACAATAAGAACATTTCCAAACTCTTAAATCTAAGCAAACACTATGAGATGGTCCATGACTCAAAGAAGAATGTTGAGGGAAATAAAAGCACATTGAGCTGAATTAAAATAAATCAGCGTATCAGAATCTGTGCTAAAGCCGAACTGAGAGGAATTGAAAGCACTAAATCCTTGTATTAGAATACAGAAGCAATCTTGAGTCTAAGCTTTTACCAAGATTTATGTCTAGAAAAGCAAAAACAAAATATGTCAAAGCAGCAATGAAGGAGAAAATAAGATAACAGAAATCATGTAAATGAAAGCAATAGAGAAAAATCAATGCAAGAATGTTGGTTTTTAACAGACCAACATTGACAAACTCTAGGAGTACTGACAAAGGAAAGGGAGAAGATACAGATGCCCTGCATCAGAAAGGAAGAGGTGATGACCATGGATGCTGGGAAGATGATGAGCCATGATACACATATCACACAGTTGAATTCAACAACTTAAATGAAACGTACTGACTCCCTGAAAGCACAAAAATTACCACAGTGCATCTAAAATCAAACAGGGATTGTAATTCACTGAAACTACCAAAGCATTTGAAACCATAATTTGAAAATACCAAAGGAGAAATAGCCTAAGGCCTAGATAGTTTCACTGGAGAAATCTACCAGCTTAGAATTGAACTAATAAAAATCCACTTTCTTGAAGGAACTAAAGAGTAAGGGAACACTTTATTTCTAAGAATTGATTTTCTCTAATACCCAAATTATGTTGCTAGTATCAGAAAACCTTAAAGATTGATAGCACTCATAAATACAGATACAAATATCTTGAACAAATATTTTTAAGTAGAATTCAGCCATCAATAAAATAATTACACATTATGGCCAAGTGACATTTCCTACAGAAATGTCAGGCTGGTTTAGAACTCAAAAACTGATTAATGTGATTTACCACAGTTAAGACAGAAAAATTCCATGATTGTGCTGGCTAGTTTTATGTCAACTTGACACACACTAAAGTCATCTGAGAAGAGGGAGCCTCAATTGAGAAAATTCCAGCACAAGATCAGGATAGGGAAGTGTGCTCCGCCCATTGTGGGCAGTGCCACGCTGGGCATGGTCATGGGTTCTATAAGAAAGTAGGCTGAGCCAGCCACAAGGAGCAAGATGGTAAGTAGCACTTCTCCATGGCCTCTGCATCAGCTCCTGCCTCCAGGTTCTAGCCCTCCTTGAATTCCTGTCCTGACTTCCTTCAGTGATACACTACTATGTGAAAGTATAAGTCAGATCAACCCTTTTCCCCACAACTTGACTTTTGGTGATGATGTTTCATTGCAACTATAGAAACCCTAACTAAAACAATGATCATATTAACTGATGCAGAAAAAAAATCAGGTTTCAAAATCAAATATTCATTTATGATTAAACAATATGAAAGGAGGGATGAAAGAAACTCTTCTCACTTTGGTAGAGTACCCATCAGAGCTGTGTAGCTCACTGCATTCAATAGAGAAAGGCACTCTTCTTCCAAGAGCTGTAGCAAGGTAAGGACAAAGGTGTTTACTGTTCTGTTCAGCACAATTTTAGAACAGCTTAAAGTGAAGAAAGGGAAACAGAAATGATATGATCAGAAAGGAAGACATAAAACTGTAGCTATTTGTAGGTAACATGATTAATTCATAGAGAAAATCCCTGGGCATCATAAAAAACTCAAGACTAAACATAGATCTAAATAAGATTATAAGCTAGAAGGTAAATGTGCAAAATCATTGTTTTTTTTTTTTAATATTGACAATGGATATGCACCCCTGCAAAAAAAAACCCTGAAAACACAGTAGCATGTACAATTAATTGCTCATAAAGTTAAATATTAAGATGTAAGTCTTATATACACATACTTCTAAACGCTAAATGGATAAGAAGCTCAAAGAAACCAAATATCTTTGGATCTTAATGGTCATCAGGCACACATGTAGTGCACATACATATATACATACAGACAAAACATGTGTAAATAAAATAAATAAATTAATTTTTCAAAAAAAGAAATGCTTGGGCTGGACAGATGGCTCAGAGGTTAAGAGCACTGGGTGTTCTTCCTGAGGTCCTGAGTTCAATTCCCAGCAACCACATGATGACTCAATCATCTATAATGAGATCTGGTACCCTGTTCTGGCCTGCAAGTATACATGCAGACAGAACATTGTATATGTAATAAATAAATAAATCTTTAAAAAAAACACTTATTGAGCACTGCATAGCAGTAAAAGACCACATGGAATCCTACATATATGAGACTATATAAGCATGTGTATATTTATTACATACTTGTTCTTATATGATAGTGTATATAGCTAATTTGTAATTTCCTTTTTCTGATAATAAAATAATATATTACTTATTTTAATTTAAATAATTTTATTTTAAAAACAAAATATGCTTATTCATCAACAATGATGCAATTTAGAATTATAACATATAGTAAAAACCCAAGTTTTCAAATTCCTGAAATGCTGCTCTTTGAGACTCTATATACTATATTTAAAATATCATAATTTTGAAGACTCTAAGAATACATGAGAATCCTGATTTATTATTCTTGAATCTTAAAGGGTAACATTAAATAATAATTTGAGGACTAGGAATATGCAGCAAGCATTGCTTTGTTAAAGATATTAAGGATGACTTCTACTTCCATCTGACACCCTTTTCTGGCTTCTGAGGACACACCCACATACTAGAAAAATGCCTTTGATAATAGAGAACATTATTATCTCTATTCTTCAGATGAGAAAACCAGGATACCTTTTCAGACAGCAAGTGGGAGAATCAGGATTAAAATCTGACAGATGGCTCTGGGGAAAGAAACCATACAATATGACTCATTATCTTATATTTTAATTGAGCATCTATTTCCATTCCTGAAGCCATAAAATAACTACACATTTGTCCACCTGCCATGATCTACACGCAGATCAATCTGTAGTTCTTTCTGGGTGTGTCATTTTAGTTCACTCTTTTTTCTTTTCTTAGTACTTCCCTGTATTGCTGGAATTTTAAAAAATAATGAAGATGCACTATTGTTATGCAAAAAATAAAGTCATTATTCTCAAGACAAAACTAAATGCAGAACATTTTGCTTTTGAAGAAAAGATGAAATGTAAAATTCAGCTCTTGAGTCAAAGAGCATGAAAAGCCCCTTTCCTCTCACTCCTGAACTTTTGTTTTGTTTTTTTTCTCCCACTACTTGCACAGCTGTGGACTGTGATACATGGAAATTGTTTTCTAAAACTAAAACTGATTTAGAAGACAAAGTCTGCAGAATCCTCCCAACTTGGAAAATATTGGAACAATCAAAACTTATAACAAAGATTCTTTAGAAAAATTTAATGAAAAATGTACTGACATTATCAGATCTCATCAAAGGTGTATATTAATGATGAAGTTATCCATAAAACATCATCCACATGCTCAGTCTTTATAACTTAAGCACTGACTTCTTTGAGCTATGCAAAAGTGAAATATTCCAACTGCAGTAGTTGCTCCCTATCCACGGGTCTTCACTGGATGCTTGATCCCACAGATAGTGCTGAGTCTGAAATGCCATGCTTTCCCCCTGCAGATAGATATGCAAATTGAATGCTTTCTATCTTAAGCACTTACTGATCACGGCCATAATGTTTGTAGCTGGAGACATGAGAGTAAAATTGGCATAAATGTCCTCTTTTTTTTTTCCTTCCTAATTTCACAGACAGGAAATTTATTCTTCCCATAGATCTTTAGCAGTCTCAATATCCACCCCCCACCCCCCAAAACAAACACTTTTCTTTACTCAATTGAAAACATTCTTCTTTTCGTTAACATCACAACTTTTGTATTTGGGTTATCATTCAGTAAAGAAAGGATTACTTGAGCACAAGGACTTAAATCACAACAGAAGACCTGATAACAGAGAGGGCTACAAAGTGACTAACTATATATAAAAGAATATATAGAAGGATGATTAACAGCCTGGGAGGGACAGACTAAATTTCATCACTTACTCAAAAATGATTTTTTTCTTTTTAAATTTTCATTATTTTGAACTTTTTCGTTTAATGTTTTTAGATTGTCTTGACTACTGGTAACTGCAACTTTGGAAAGCAATTCATTACTTGCCTCATGGTTACAACAAACAATCTGACAAAGCAGCTTAAAGAAGGGTTAACCTTCGCTCACAGTTCAAGGTCACAGTCCACCACTGCAGACCGAGGCAACTCACACATCCTCAGGCAGAAAGCTAGGAGCAACGGATGCTAGTGTTCATCTTCCTTTCTCATTTTTATTCAGTCCAGGACTCCAGCCCAGGGAATTCCTAACCTTGCCACTCACAGTTCAAGTGAGTTTTCCCACTTCCTTGAATGGCATGTAGGTAATCCTTTACAGACTGTAACAGTGTGAATGAGAAATGACTGCGTAATCTCAGGCATTTGAGTTTTCAGTCCCCAATTAATAATGCTTGGGAGGCTAAGGAGGTATGGCTTTGGAGGAGGTGATTTTGAGAATAAAAGATTTGTGCCGGTTATCGTTTGCTTTGTGATTCCTGCTTGTGATTTGAAGATGTGAGCTCTCACCACCCTGTTCCCGCTGCCAGGCCTTCACTCCGCCATCATGGACTATTATCTCTCTGGAAAGGTCAGCCCAAATAAACTCTTTCTTCTGTAAGTTGCTTTGATTGTGGAGTTTTATTATAGCAAATGAAAATAACCAATACACAGACATACTCAAAGACTAATGTAATCTAGATACCCTTTCACAGGGATGGCTAAAAGCTTATCTCCTAAGGGGTTCTAAGTCCTGTTAACAATCAATATTAACCTTTACAGAGGATCACTATATTGGCTTATTTCTGAGAAGAGGATTGCATACATGCTCCTTATAATGTCAGGAATAGAAAATTGTTCTTGTTCCTTTACTAAATCTAGGACTTCTGAGTAAAAGGCAGACTAGAAGCCTCACCACTGAAACTCAATGAAAGAAAACAGTCAATACATTTTTATCCTTCAAGAGACAGGGTGTGTACATGAAATACAAGCCAGGAGTGATTTCTTCGGGAAAGGAGAGCTAAGAATGAGAGTCCAGCTATAAACCCTCTCAAATTGGCACCATTTGACTGAATTAATCTTTCTAGGGCACAGCAGTAATAACTATAAGGGAAGTACTGTTCCTCGCATATGCTTGCCATGCCAGACTAGAATAGGCCACAATAGAGGGCCAAGATCGTGGTGAACTACAAGAAAAGAGATTTACAACCTTCCCTTTCCAAATGCCACAGCAAGATGGAACACTGAAGCTGCAGAGATTAGTGGCCCTTCCCACCACTACAACAACACTTGGAGCCTGGTAGAACCAGAGGGATCTCAGACCTCAGCAGTTCTATAAACAGTTCATTCCATAAGTATGTCTCATAAGGTGTTATATTTGCATATTTCTCAGCTACATCTTAGGGTTGCTGTATATGTTTCTCTACTAAATCTGCTACAAGGAACTCTTTCCTATGCCTCTCAACCATATCTCAAATAATCTGCTCTTATTTTTTAATTAAATTTATTTATTTATTTATTTATTTATTTATTTATTTATTTATTTATTTATTTATTATGTATGCAATGTTCTGTCTGAATGTATGCCTGCAGGCCAGAAGAGGGCACCAGATCTCATTACAGATGATTGTGAGCTACCATGTGGTTGCTAGGAATTGAACTCAGGACCTCTGGAAGAGCAGCCAGTGCTCTTAACCTCTGAGTCATCTCTCCAGCCCCTGCTCTTATTCTGATGCCTTTCCCTCTTCCTCTCATCTTTATCTCTCTTCCTGGTACCTTTTAATTATAATCTTCATAGCCTTTACAATCTCTAAGGTTTGTGTTTCCTAATGATATCCTAACTTTCCCCCCTTTGCTACTTAACTCACCTTGAGTTTATTACTTTTGATCTAGTATTTATTCCTATCCTCACACACTTCCTTCCTTGTCATAATCTTATTAACTAAAACTCCAATATATTTCATACTATTTGTGGCTACTTATTTTCCATCAATTTTTCTTTTTAAGTCAGAAGAGCCACTGTTTTTTTAACTAATTAGCATGGCATTTGTATAGTGGCAATATGAAGAAGCTATGGTAGTTCTCACAATTAACATTATACTCAGAAAATAATATAGGGTCTGCACCAGGCACGCTGAGCTCATTGACTAAGGAAATAGTTTCTGAATTATGCACCTCAACTCTATAACATGCAAATACCATCTGTAATTGCAAACACTTCAACTGAAAGACTATAACTGATAAGAAAAAAATCCCAAGCAAAAAAATTACCCAAGATGTACAAACTTCAAAGCAGTAACATAAGAAATATGAAAAAGAAAGAAAACATAACTCCTCTAAACTTACTAATTAAATAATTAATCTAAAAAATACTAATCCCATAGTAATAGCATCTAGTGAGAGAGTTAGATAAAATCCCAGATAGAGAACTCAGAAGCATGACTCTGAGTATGTTCAAAGAAATCAAAGGTAATAATGTCCCTTACTAAGAACATAAACAGCCAAAAGAAATAAGGCAATGCAGGATATGAAAGAGAAATTCAACAAAGAGACAGAAATACTGAAGAAAAACCAATTTCAAATGATGGAAGTGAAAAAGATAACAGGCGAAATAAAGAGCATTCACTAACAGAGTCTCACCAATAAAATGAATCAAGGAGAGACAGAATATTTGAGCTTGAAGACCAGGTAAAGGAACCCAAGCAATCACACAAAGACAAAGATAAAATAAAGGTACTAATGTGAATTCCATGATATATGTGACACACTGAAAACACCAAATTTCCTTATCAAGATAAAGGCATAGAAAAAGAAGAATCCCTTATGTTCTAATCCCCAATCCCCTACCCTCCATTACCCACCCCTCATGCCCAGTTTACTTATGGAGATATCACCTATTTCCCCTTCCCAGGGTGATCCATTTGTCTGCCTTTGGGCCCTCCTTGTTAGCTAGCTTCTCTAGAGCTGTAGGTTGTAGTCTGGTTATCATTTGCTTTACATCTAGTATCCACTTATGAGTGAGTACATACCATGTTTGTTCTTCTGAGTCTGGGTTACCTCACTCAGGATGATACTTTCTAGTTCCATCCATTTGCCTACAAATTTTATGATGTCATTGTTTTTCACTGCTGAGCAGTACTCTATTGCATATATGTACCCTGTCATCATAGAGCCTTTCTCCAGTAACTGATGGAAGTAGAAGCAGAGATCTACAGCCAGGCAATGGGTCGAGCTCCAGGAGTCCAGTCAAAGAGAGAGAAGAGGGACTCTGTGAGCAAGGGGCATCAAGATCATGATGGGGAAATCTACAGAGACAACCAAACCAAACTAGTGGGAACTCATGAAATTTAGATCAATAGCTGTGGAGCCTCCATGGGACTGGGCTAGGCCCTCTGCATAGCGAGACAGTTGTGTAGCATGATCTGCTTGGGGGGGGGGCTGACAGTAGGATCAGAGTCCATCCCCAGTGCATGAGCAGGCCTTTTGGAGCCCACTTCTATAATGGGACACTTCACACATCCTTGGGGCAAGGGAAGGAGCTTGGACCTGCCTCTACTAAATGTACCTCCCCATGGGAGGCCTTACCTTCCTGTAGGAGGGAATGGGGGGTGGGTTGGGAGGGGAAGGCTGGGAGGACAGGAGGAGGGAAGAGGGGAATCTTTGATATGTAAAAATGAATAATTTTTTTTCTTAATTAAAAAAGAAAAAGAAGACTCTCATTCTAAAGGTAATGAAAGTATTTTTTAAAGAATCATAAAAATTTCTGGAGTTAAAAAAAGAAATGACACTCCAGATACAGAAGGCATTTAATAGATGAGAAGATAAAGGAGGTCTCATCATCATACTACAATTAAAACACTAAATGTATTCCAATGGCAAGAGAGAAACACCAAGCCACATATAAAGCAGACCCTTCAGAATAACAGCAGTTCATTCAACTGAAACTTTAAAGCCAGAAGGGTTTGGAATGATATATTTCAAGTTCTGAAAGACAACAACTCTCAAACAAGACTTCCATACTCAGCAAAGCTATTTATATAATTGAAGGAAAACTAAAAGTTTTCCAGAACCAAAACAGAAAAAGGAGTTCATGACCACTAAACCAGTTCCACAGGAGATACCTGAAGGTATCCATTGGGCTGAAGAGAAAAACATTCATCTTGAGGCCAAAAAAAGAACAAACCATGCCAGAATACACTGGTAGGAGAGGAGAAACAACAATACGAAATCAACAAAGTGAAAGGAATCACAAAACCCTTCAGTTTCTCTGAATATTAATGGTTTGAATTCCTCAGTAAGAAGACATAGATAAATAGATTAGATTAAAAATCAGGAACTGTGGTGGTATTCTAATTGTACTGAAATGTGATTTTGATTGTATGTTAATAAATAAAGTTGCCCGGGGGTCAGAGCTATTAGAGCCATAGACAGAGTGTGGCAGTGGTGGCACACGCCTTTAATCCCATAGATCTCTGTGTGTTCAGGGATACAGCTAGCATTGGAGACATATGCCTTTAAGACCTAGGGAGCTGTACATTCAGACAGTGACAAGGCAGTCACGTGTTTGGGTTTACAACCAATGAGAAGGCAGAATGACTAGAAAAAACGACTTACACACAGGAAATAGCTCTCTTTCGGGAAGCTGGGACAGCAGGAGGAAGGGTGAGATTTTAGCTCTGAGTTCTGACCTCTCGGCTTTCTCTTTTACATTGTTTCTGTGTTTCTTATTTAATAAGATGGTTGGTTACATCTACAAGGAACCATCTAGTTCTTGCCTCCAAGAAATGTACCTCATCAAGATGCAAAGATGCATAAAAGAGACAGCTATTACCTTACAGTGAAAGAATGCAACTAGATGTTTCAAGGAAGTGGGCAGAGGAAATAAGCAGGTGCCATTGTTCTAATATCTGACAAAGTCAACTTCAGGCCAAAACGGGTGATAAGAGACAAGAAGTCACTTCACACTGATGGAGTGAGCAATTCAGCAAGCAGATACTGCAGTTCAAAACAGGAATGCTGAGCACAGGTGCACCAATTTCATAAAATAAATACTATTATATAAAAACCATAGATTAACCCTAACGTAATACCAATGGGTGACTGCAATATCTTACTTTCTCCGATTTACAGTTCTTCCCAACCAAAAATAAACAGAAATATGCAAATTAATGATATCATAGATCAAATGTGCTTAACAGGATCTAAGGAATATTCCATCCAAAAGCTACAAATACACATTCTTCTCAGCAGGCCAGGAACTGTCTCTAAATTAGACTATATATTGCACTATAAAGCAAGTCTTAACAATACATGAAAATGAAATGATTCCATTTACCCCACCTGATTACAGTGGAAAAAATACAAATCAACAACAAAAGTAACCCTAGAGCATACACAGAATCATGGGAGATTAAACAACACACTACTGAATGATAAATGAGTCCTTGAAGGAATTTATAGATAAAAAAAATAAACCCTAGATTTAAATGAAAATGAATGCAGGTATATCAAAGTTTGGATTGGTATTGTGATCTCAAAGGCCAAGTTTTAGGTAAAATCATTGCTAGAAAACTGGAAGTAGGGGAAGATTGAAGAGTGGTAAGTGCCAGCCCCCAGCACACTGTTGTCAAGCCGCCATTAGAGAGGTGAATTTGTGTCCTCAGAGGGCACTTGGCTTCTCTGACAACCTCATTATCTGTTGTAGTCTGCTACGTCAGGATAGGAACTGGTTGCTCTGCTTAGACTTTCAAGCTATATGCCGTTACTGAGCTTAAGCAATGATAAATATCTGGTTTTAGCTAAATAACAACTTTTTTTTTCAAGACAGGGTTTCTCTCTGTAGCTTTGGAGCCTGTTCTGGAACTTGCTCTGTAGACCAGGCTGGCCTCGAACTCACAGAGATGCGCCTGGCTCTGCCTTCCAAGTGGTGGGATTAAAGGCATGCACCGCCCAGGTAAATAACAACTTTTGATAGCAGTTTGTTTTTTAAAATTCAGATGTCATATGTTTCTTAGGAAATAGCTAATATAAAATGTTAACTCAATGTTCACCCAAGCCACTCTTTAACATTGCTTTTTTTCCCTCTTATTTTCTTAGTAAGGAACAGTGTTGTTTTAATATGAAATTTTATTTGAGATAAGTAGGAGATGTGACTTTAAATATTTAATAATATTTGAGAATATCTTCTCAATAATTCCATAGTAAAGCATTAAATTTTGTAAATATTGTATTTTTCAAATGCTTTCATCCTTTTTTTTTTCCCCACAAGAGTTTGTCTCCTCCCATTAAACTGACTCAAGGCCATAATTACAGTTTACCAAAGGGCATTTCTGTCCATATTAAATCTGTATAAATTCCAGCCCAGGGTGTTTTATGCTATTTTGTGAACCATAAACTAGAACATTATTTTCACTGGAAGCCTAGATGTACCAGAATATTAGCTTTTAAGATACTGAATGGATCATAATGCTTCAAGTTATCATGAGTTAAATTGTATTTTATCATAATTCATATTCCTAACCAGGCTTAAATTTCATACCTGATGAACTATGTTGAAGATGGACAATGTTTATATTCCTGATTGTCAAAAGGTGTATATAGTTTACTATAGGTGTGAACTTGTCTAGAGTAAGGGATGCTTAGACAGCTGCTAGTAGTGTTTCTGGGAGAGGTTAACATATGAAAGCAGTATGTAAAGAACTGTTACCCTCACCAACACCAGCGCCTGGGGGGCTGAAGGGGAGAGAGATAGAAAACACACAGGTTTGTTTCCTGGTTTTGATGGAACACCTGAATCCCTTCCCTCAGATACCACACTCCTGTTCTTCTAGTCTTTGAGCTTGAACAGGGACTGACCCTCTTGGGCCAGGGCTAACGATTTAGAGCTCAGGCTGGGGCTCATAGCAGCTGGCTTTTCTGCTTTTCAAGCTTTTCAGGTGTCTAACGACACTGCAGGCTGACTAGGTTCTCCACCACACAAGTGACATCTCCTGGGACTTCCTGGTTTGTCAGAGAGGGTGAAGTAATTCCTATAATGAATCTGTCTGTTCTTATACCTGTCTTAAAGGTACTATGTCTTTACCATGAATTTTCAAATTTGATAGTTTAAGTCATGCAACTCTGTTTTATTTGTGCTGTGATTTATAATGTTTTTTCCATTAAAAATACAAAGTTTTGACATAGCATGCATGTGTGTACATGCATGAGTACTTTATCTTTTTGTAGAAATGAATAAAAAGAAACAATAAAAAAATTACCCCATCCTACTTCTATTGTCTAGAAGACTAAGAATTAGATGCAAATGGTGAGTGGACACAAGTACTTTTTATTTCAGTACACAGCTTTATATTCGTTAGCTTTTGTTCACTAATGCAGCTGATAAAATATATGTGGAGGGTGAGGTTTCCAGTTCAACTTGTGGATATCACTGGTAACCTGTTCTTTCTGGGACCAAACTTCAATTGTTAGAATTCTTCCACAGAGATAACTACATGCACAAGTACCCAAAGAATTATGAAGTTACTCATTAATACCCTATAGTGCCAGATTTTTACTGTTGTCAGAGTCACTTAACATAAACAGGGAAGAAAACAAAATCATTAGGAAAAAGACAAAACATGGTTTGCAACAGAAGTGTATCTACATGATTTATTTCTACATTTATGCCATCACATTACATTATACCTGTGGATTGTCAAAATACATCAACATGATTTTACCTAAGGCAATGGTTCTCAACCTATTGGTTGAGACCCCTTTGGGTGTTGCATATCAGATATCCTGCATCTCAGATATTTACATTAGGATTCATAACAGTAGCAAAATTATAGTTATGAAGCATCGATGAAATAATTTTATGGTTAGGGTCACTAGAACATGAGGACATGTATTAAAGGGTTGTTATTAGGAAGGTTGAGAACCACTAATGATAAGGCAACATTTAGTTTTCATATCATAGAAATAACAGAGATAACATAATATCTTCATGGGTTTTATGATTATATTCTTCCTATCTCTCACTCCAAAGTGCCACCCCTAAATACCATGCTAGGATGGTATCAGGAATCACACACTACAAACATAGTGCCCTCACAGAATATATATAGAACACAGGGAGCCCAGAATGTCACTCACAAAAACAGAGAACAGTTTCATTATCTAGATGCTGTCACCATTATTAAAATAGCATTACTATTACTATTCTTTTTTTTTTTTTTGAGACAAAGTCTCACTATTTAGTGTTGGCTGGTCTGGAACTCACTATAAAGACCAGGCTGACCTGGAACTCAGAGCCCTGAGATTAAAGGTATGCACTACCACACCCGTCCTGTCTTTATTATTAAAGCCAGGTGTCCCAGGAATTCAGGCAAACTATTGCTGAATCTTACAGCACTCGGTGGTTATCCTGGTATCTTAACTAGAGTGTAGAGACAGTCACTCATGAAAGATAAAAATAAACTAAACATTTGTACTGGTGAGAAACCTAAAGCCTAATCTGGCTTGGGAAAATGTTCCATCATCACGTGTTTCTGCAGTTAGGATCTCGTATTCAGTAAAAAGTCCTTTACCTTTTGGTAAGATTGCCATTTTTACTATGTTAACCCTGCCTATCCATGAGCATGGGAGATCTTTCCATTTTCTGACATCTTCTTCAATTTCTTTTTTCAGGGACTTAAAGTTCTTGTCATATAGGTCCTTCACTTGCTTGGTTAGTGTTACCCCAAGGTATTTTATGTCATTTTTGGCTATTGTAAAGGGTGATGTATCTATAATTGTCTTCTCAGCTTCTTTGTCCATTGTATATAGGAGGGCTATATACAATGATTTTTTTGAGTTGATCTTGTATCCTGCTAAGTTGCTGAAGGTGTTTATAAGCTTTATCAATTCCTGGGTGGAATCTTTGGGGTCACTCAAGTATACTATCATGTCATCTGCAAATAGGGAAAGCTTGACTTCTTCCTTTCCAATTTGTATCCCCTTAATATCCTTATGTTGTCTTATTGCTCTGGCTAGAACTTCAAGTACTATATTGAATAAGTATGGGGAGAGTGGACAGCCTTGCCTCGTTCCTGATTTGAGTGGAATTGCTTTGAGTTTCTCTCCATTTAATTTGATGTTGGCTGCTGGTTTGCTATATATTGCCTTTATTATGTTTAGGTATGTTCCCCGTATTCCTGATCGCTCCAAGACTTAGTCCCTTTCTATATTTATCTTGACTTTTATTAAGTAAAGAATTATTAGTTGTAAAAAAAAAAGAGTAAAAAAGAAAGACTTAATAAAATTTTTTGTTTCGTGGAGGAGAAAAAAAAAACAAAACAAAAAAACAAAAAAAAATAAACTTCTATTTTATTGAATTCCTATAATACAAACAAGGCTGTAGTTAGTTCCATTAAACAAATATAAAATTATAGGAGCTTGGTTTTCATAGTCCAAAAATTCTGTAAGATGTCAATACATCTAGGTTTTCTGTAATGTAGAGTGTTGAGTTGACTTGTATGAATGAAAAACCTGAGAATAAATCATTCACTATGGCTGACTCTATTTACTAATTCAGCAATCCTCTTTTCCAAAATATCTAGCTGATAATGTAAATTTTAAAACTTATACAATGGTGTTTTTATGTAGAACATCTGACGATTCTGAAACATCTGGACATCTCAGAGTGTCTTCATTCTCAAAATTACATTGTATGTGTAAGTATATAGCAAAAATATTTTGTGCAAAACTTGAATTGTAATTCTAGTGTATAAGAAATATGTCATGAAGGAGGGAATTTTTTTTGTTGGATGAAATAGATTCTAAAGCATTATGAACTCTGAAAATACTCATGACATAGTAAAATGTTGAAAAAATAAAGCAGTATAAAACAGTAAAAAAAAAAAAAAAGTCCTTTACCACCTTTCTAGATCAACCATTTCCTTACCCATCTGAGTTTTAGAAAGGTGCATTATAAATTTAATTCTGAATTTGTATTTAACATAAATGAATTACTTTAAGGTCCAAATTGCTATGTGCACATGGAAAGTGAAGGCAGAGCCTGGGGTGGGGAGGACACAAGGTAGGGCAGGGAAAGGGAGAAGCACAGAAAAGAGGCTGGTGGAGAGTCAACTAAAACAAACTCTGCTCGAGTGCCTCAATGACACCTCCGACTTTGTACAAATACTTTTAAAATTAATAAAAGTCATCATCTAAATAAACTGTATTCAAATGGCCAGTATCTGATTCTAAAAAGCAAAAGTATTTAATCGTTAGATTAATCATGTAGAGAGTTTTTAAAGTTTTTTTTTTTTTTTTTGATGGGTGGGATGGTTTTGTTGTGTGTGTTTTCTTTTTGAAAAGAAGGTTATTAGATTAAACATTTGTTCTTAGGCAGCCATTGAAATAAATTTCCAGCAAACCCAAGCTCAGCAACTTTTGAGCTAAGTCAATGTCAAAGATGAGATTTAAAAACAGGAACAGCCAGGTGGTGGTAGCACATGCCTTTATTATCAGCACTTGGGAGACAGAGGCAGACAGATCTTTGTGAGTTCCAGGCCAACATGGTCTACAGAGTGAGTTCCAGGACAGCCAGGGCTACAAACATAGAAATCCTGTCTGGAAAAACCAAAACAAACAAACAAAAAACCAAACCAAACAAACAAACAAAAATACAGGAAAAGCCAATGAGCAGGCTCTAGGGGCAGAGATCAAAAGAAAATTCCTATAGGTCCTCTCCCCTCTCCTCCCCTCTCCTCCCCTCTCCTCCCCTCTCCTCCCCTCTCCTCCCCTCTCCTCCCCTCTCCTCCCCTCCCCTCCCCTTCCCTCCCCTTCCCCTCCCTTCTCTTCCCTCATCCCTTTTTCTTCCCCCTTTTTGCCTCCCCCTTCCACACCCCCACTCTGGCACAGAGTACCCTGGTGAGCACTGGGATCCAGCCCATTTGCAGTTCTCAGGAGCTGGTCCCTCTCTGCCACAATATAACTGAAAACAGGCAGAAGAGTGGACTGAGCATTATAAATGTTGTCAATCAACAACTGCTCTATCACTTTGTAAAGGGGCCCCAAAACAGCTTGACCACACAGCTGCCATGACAGGCTTAGGGGCCTAGAAATAGCTTCTATGACAGGCTTACTGGCAGGCAACACCCAGATCTAGGAAAAGCCTTAAGCTGACACCATCCAGGGTTCCACCCAGGGATGGGGAAGTACCTGACATCCCAAACTTTCCAACCATTAGATAAGGTGGCCAGATGTCCCTGAGTCTAGCACACACCTGTTTTTGTTTTACAATTGTTAGCCAATCAGGGTCCTGGACCCTGGAAATCCTCTCTCCCTAACCTCTGCTACGATAAAAATCCCACCCTGCCTGGGCTCAGGGCTCTCTGCTCTCACCACTGCATTGAACAGACAGAGAGACCAAGCTCAGAGCTTGAAGAGAATAAAGGCTCTTTACTTTTACATGTGGGATTCAGTCTCCATGGTGGTCTTTTGGGGGTCCCTGTGATCTGGGCATAACAACTTTAATATGACAGATTTTGCTTTTATAGACAGCACTTTCATAAAATAAGGTTTTACTGATTGTTCTACTATATTTACAAATTAGTTCAGCTCTATTGTTCTCCAAGTACATGGAGTTTACATTATCTTACAAGTAATGGTTACTTTAAAGTGTCCTAGGCCATAACAGGAATGTTTAATTGCTTTATTTGGTATAAAACTCATAAAAAGTGAAAAACCTAAAAATAAAGAGCAGACCATAGATACAAGGTAGGAAAGACATCAACATCACTATGTTTAATTGAAGAAATGGTGATAATGAATTCCATCAATGAAAGGCATGTGAGAGTTTGTTGCTAAGACATAATACTCAAAGTTGAGTTTGATACAATATACTGAACTTTGTAGAAAAACCACTTAAGAATAAGTAGTTGTCCATATAAGTGAGGGAAACTATTGCCAACACAAACGGATCAAAGGTACACTAAAATTATCTACTTTCCTCCTCAACTCCTTTTATGCAAAAGAAACTGTAAATCCAAATCATCTTTCTTCTACAAGTTGTCTTGATCATCGTGTTTTATCACTACAATATAAAAGTGACTAATACACTGCTGAAAGCCAGAAAAATTCTTCTCAACAAAGAAAGTGAATCACAATATAGCTTCGTAGGAGTGAGTCTTCAAGATTTCTTATAACTTTAGCACTATTATGAGAGACAAAGAAACAACTAAAAATGGGTCTTGTAAGTAGAGGAGTACAGCCTTTTGGCTCTTTTGCAAAGTGAGTTTTACCAGTGATAACTGTGGAAAGAGTATGGGGAGCAAGTACTGGGACTCTGAGCTTCATATGGCCCCATTTGTATAGGAAAGGATTACCAGCAGTGGGGGTTCAGCCACATAGGTAAGTCTGAGCTGCTTCAGAGAGGATTTTAGTCAATAACAGGCAGCCACATGAAACAGAACTCAGACAATGGCAAGTCGTGGAGAAATACAGCATCTTAGTATCTGTATGGGATTGGTTCCAGGAATCCCTGTGCTTGCCAAAATCCACAGATGTTCAAGTCTTTTCTATAAGATAGAATTTGTATATAGATTAAATCCATGCTCTTATATGCATCAAATGATCTTTATATACCACATAGTACATAATATCATGTAAATTTTATGCAAATGGTGTACTGTACTTATAGGGAATATAGACAAGGATTCTTCAATACAGATATAAAGACTTTCCAAATGTTCTCAGTCTTCAATTTGTTGAGTCTATGGATGTGGACCCTGTGGATCAGGACAGACAGAAGAACAGAAGGCTGAGCAGACAAAAGTACAGAAGGCTGAGCACCAAGATCAGAGCACAGACTCCAAAAAGCTCCAGATTATTTTGCCAAATGTCACTTTATGGAAAGTGAGTTCATTAAAAAGTCATTTTGCCGGTGACCTGCAACAGTGATCTGCCTGCAGCATATACTGGTGTAATAACAGTACAGTGTTATGGGAGTAGCCAGCTATTTTTGATTGGATTTAAGGCCTACCCATGAGACAGAACCCAGACCTGACACTGCTAAAGGGACCAAGAACCTGAGACTAAATAGTGCATGGGCCTAGGGAAAACTTAGTACTATTATTCTGCTGAAGGAGCACAGCAACAAAATGACTCCTGATACTGCTATACCCATCTGTACTTAGTACCCACTGGCAAATAGAAAATCAGTGTTCTCCAATGGGGTCTCATCGGATGTATCAGCTACACTCCAGGGCAGGCAGCATGCCCATGGGTAGGTAGTTGGCCAACACAAAATGAACTCCATGGTATTTTTTTGTTGATTTTTTTGTTTCATTTTGCTTTGTTTGGGCATTTTTTTTTCTTTGCCTTATTGGTCCTATGTTTTAATTTTCATTTTTGTAGGTTATTTTTGTTTCTTTTCCTTTTTTGTTTTGTTTTTCTTTTTCTTTCTTTCTTTTTTTTTGAAAAGGAGATAGAGAGGAAAGGAACATAAAATTGGGTGAGTAGGGAGTGGGGAGGAACTGGGGGACAGAAAAAGAAAAAAAAAGTTAGTTTGGTAAATGATCCAGGAAAATAAAAATCTGAGTACTGATGGGTGCTCTCGAATGCATTTCATTAATGATCATATTTTTCTCTCTCTGTGTTAGTAATAATAATCTATTTATCAAATGCCAAAGTAAGGGCAGTTTATTTTCTTTTGAGTATGTTCTTAAGCTGAAGTTTCCTAAAAAATATTTATGCTATTTCAATATACCCAGAAGGATATTTTCTTGATCACACTTAAGCAAAATATATCCTTGCATATAGTCTTAATTTCTAGCATGTCTGAGATAATTTAAAACATTTAAAAGTAATATTCCTTAAAATAAATTGATGGTGTATTTATTAAGTTCAGTAATTAACCGATTAAAAATTGTTCCTTCAGGGAATTCATTTTGGATGAACTACTCTGTCTTTTATGTGGACAGAACAGAGGATTGAAATGGCAAATTCTGTGCAGAATGGTTCTAATTTGGGTTGAGCTAGGGAAACTGTGGTAGTTTGAATAAAAATGGCCCCCTTAGGCTCATAGGGAGTGGCACTATTGGGAGGTGTGGCCTTGTTGGAGTAGGTGTGTCATTAATGGAGAAAGTGTGTCACTGGAGGTGGACTTTGAGGTTTTGGAATCTCAAGCCAGCCCTATTGGCTCACTGTCTCTTCCTGCTGCCTGTGGATTCAGATGCAGAACGCTCAGGTACCTCTCTAGCACCATTCCTGCCTGCATGCTGCTATGTTTCCCACCATGATGATAGCAGGCTAAACCTCTGAACTGTAAGCCAGCCCCAACTAAATATTGTCCTTTATAAGAGCTGCCATGGTCATGGTATCTCCTCACAGCAATAAAACCCTAAGGCAGCAACTCAGGACATAATGCCTAGGCTCCATATTTGGGGCCCACCTGTAGAAAAGGGATCCTATAATAATTCTGGGTGATGGAAGGCTGAGTCTGTGCCTACTCGTATTTATATCCGGCTAAAGCCCAAAAGACTATAAAAGCAGCTAGACTAGATTTTCAGAAGAGGAAATGAGACCAAGCTTGGAAGAACTGGGGGAGGCAGAGACTGAAAATAACATCGGGGCTGAGAAGTTACACGGAGAAGAACATACCAAACCACCACAGACCACAGAGTAAGTAGTTTTTGCTTACAGCTCCCAAGGTCAGGTATCTGTTAGTACATAGATTCCTTTTGTAGAGAAGAATCAGTGTTTATTATTCTGGTTTGGGCTGAATCCTTCACAGTGACTATGGACCACAGTGCTCAGCAGTGGAACAGCTTTAAACATGTTTTGACTTTCCAGAGTTATGTGGGATGTTAAAAACCCTTATCAAATCATGTGTTCACTCTCTCCTGACAAAATCCTGATTTTTGCTTTGTATGGGGTAACTCACCAGTTTTCAGGATCTCATGTCACACTGGTAGTACTACATGCCTTGATCCCTGAGGAGATGCTGAGTATGGTCTCAATGTTTGCCGTTTCTTATTTGTATGCTGAAATCCTAACCACTTGGATGATTGTGTTAGGAGATGAAAGATTTGAGGAGAGGCCTCAAATGAAGGGGATAACCAAAGAATCTGGATTGACCCTTCCACCATATATGGAAACAGCAAGAAACAATTTGTCTGTATGCCAAAAGCAAGGATTCATCAGATGCTGAATCTGAAGGTATCTAAGTTGGACTTCCCAGATTCTACAACTGAGAAATAAATTTACTTTATTTGTGGTATTTTGTTACAGCAACCCAGGCAGGCTGAAACAGGAGGAAAGGAAGCCACATAAGTGATGCTAGATAAGGCAACAGTCTTTAATCGTACCCAAGTGTCCTTGGGGAGCACTTTTAGTGTTGAAATTCTGGATGGTGGGGGGTACTGAGTACTGTGACTGAGAAAAGGCTGCAGGCGTGTCCTGAAAGCCATCGGTGAGATTAAACTTCAAAGGTAAGGCTGTAAATAACTGTTACTAGTTAAGCAATGATAACATCACTTCTCCACTGCATTGGACTCTTTAACTTTATAAATCACTTAGGAACACTTCAAATATAAGAATAATTATTTAAAACTAAAATCTATTTTCCTCATCAATAACTACCCCAGGTACACAGCTCTGAAACAGAAAGGAGCAATTTAAGTAATAAATACCAAATGTAGGAATTATATAGCTGCATTAAAGGTTAAAACATAAGCTTACTTAACCAGAGTGGAAAAATCTTTATTCATTAAAAAGATTCTTGAAGTAGGATCTGGAGAGTGTGTGATGCATGAAGCAGAGAACAAACTATGTTAACATAGGAAAGACCTGGGATTAACCATTCCAAACTCCCTTTCTCTTCTCAAATATCCCAATTTTTGAATAAGAAAACAAAGGCAAAGAACCTGCCATATTATCACATATTTAATCTGACCCAGATCCAGATACAATCCAAATTCTTCAAGGCAATAGAGAAGCCATTTGAAGTTTCAGGGCTTCTGTGCCTTGGTGCAATGTCAACTGTGCCAGGTGACAGTTAATTTAGTGTCTGTGGTTGTATTTTTGTGTTCAAAACAGTCACTCACTTTGTCTATTGAGCAACTGTAGAAGAATTGTCCATGTTTGTTCTGAGTAGCAGAGGATTGTATGTGAATCACTGCTTTCTCTTTTTCTAGTTCCCTTCTGGCAACTTCAATGGACATACTCTAAAAGGGTATATACATAGACTGTGGTCTCTAAGAGGTGTTCTCTAATTTGTGAATGTGGTTGAGTGCATCTCTGTGCTTGAGAGATAGATCTTATTAGTGGTGCGAGTATCTTTACTAAAGGGTGCACTTGCTTAGCATGTATTTTGGTGCATGAGTTGTATCTTTATCAGTTAGTTCTTCGATATCCTTAGCTATTGTTATCACTTGCTAAAGAGAAATACAATATCCTGCTATATGCCAAAGACAGGGTTGGTGAATTTTGGGATTTTTCTAAATGGTTATCATTCACAATTCTTGGAGCTTTTCTGAGATAAAATCTCTAAAGGGAATTTTCATACTTCTCATCCTTGTGAGCACTAAAAAGCTTAAAACTTGAAAGAGGAAATCAACTAGTGGCATAATACCCTTGGGTACAATGTCGTTGTATGATTTCATTACACCAATCATCACTGACTACTGTTGAGTCTGGGCAAAGCTATTTTCAGAGAACTAGTAGGGCGTGCACAATAGAAAGCTAAACTTAGAGTCAGACACGGAGTAGAATTTGACCACGCTGTCTTCAGGCTCCCCTCAAGTCTACACATAAACTCTGTTCCTAGGAGCTCATTAAGGGGCAGGCATGAATTCCCAAATCTCTATTGCCTAACACAATAACACTGAAAAATTTCAGTAACTCAGACTCTTCTAGTAGAGGGAAAGGGGATAACTAACGGCTCACAGAAATGTTAACTGTCTGTGTACAAATGCTTATATTCTTAATAACAAAGACCTAGTGTTTGAAAAATCATAATTTTAGCTTGTTTCCTCTTATTGCTGTAGGACATAAGTGTTCTTTCAGTCTTTTTCAGTTTCGGGAACTGGGGGACAAGAACAGGTCAAACATGTAACAGTGAATCAGAAGGGGGAAATTCCAGCTTTAAAGTGCTCAAGGCTGAGTCCAAAGACCCCAAATTACAACACTCACAATGGCAAACAGAGATATCACTTATGAAGATCCAAGCTAAGATCAGTCTGACAACCTGCCGCAGATACACAAAAACTCAGGTCCAAACTCAAGGGCACACTATCAGGAAGTGAGTGCTGGTATTCCATAGCGTGATTCCATTACCCTCACACAAATTTTTTAAAATACTTATTTTAAAAGAGATCTGAATTCCAAGCCAACCCTCCATTCATCTCCCTATTGCACAGGATACCTTTTGTAGTGTAAACCAATTCCCATAGACAACATGCATCTGACCTCAGGAGAGACCCCTCCTCTCTCTCTGGTTCCTTTAGGACATGCCTTGGAAAGCCTGTTCATTGCACATAAATAAATTGTATCTATGAAAGATATGCAAGGTCTTCTAAAGAATTTGAGTCAGTGAGCTTAAATTACCCCCCCCACACACACTAACCACCACTATATCTGAGTATCTTATTAAACTTCAAAAAAAGCAGGCCATTTCCTACCTCATATGAATGTGAGAAAGAATGAGACACATCTAAAGAACCAGAATTTCTTAGAATATGCCACCAGTATAGCAAAGCTTGCTTCAGGTACTTTTCAGAGTATTGATAAATCTACCTTAAGAAGAAAGAGTTGAAACAAAACTGGGAAATCTTTTTCTCTACCTGTGATACAAATGGATGAGCTATTATTATATTTAATATGCTTTGAGAACAGATGTGACTAAATTAAATCCCCTTGGGATATATGCAAAAGTGGTAAAAGCTTCAGAAGGGAGCTGAGAAGTGATTATCACAGACAGTTGGAGCAGTGCTCGCCTTGAGGAAGAAAAGCAATGATGTGAGGCTTACCTTACTGGACAGTCTTAGTCCCCACTCACGGTTTCACAACCCTTAAACATGTAAGCACTAAAGGACTCAGTAAGAAATGGATGCCAATGATGAAGATGGGGAACTTCAATATCTAGCAATAGGTAAAGTGTTTGCACAAAATACCAATAAAAAATAGATGCTTTGAACAATGCTATAGACCAAACGGACCTGATAGAACTATTCACAGCACTCCCTCAACAACAGAATATACATTCCTCTCAAGCACACATAGGATGTTCTTTAGTATAAATCACATTTTAAATGAAAAAACAAGTCTTAAATTCAAGGAGACTGAAGTCAAACCAAATGGCATTTTAAATCACAGTGGAATAAAACTAGAAATGAGTAACAGAAGAAAGGTTGGAAAACTCACATAATGTGGCAATTAAACATACTTTCAAGCAACTAATGAGTCAGAAATGAAATCCAGAATGAAACCACACGATACCTTGAAACAAATGAAAATGCAAATCATCATATTACCCAACTTATTGACTACAGCAAAGCAATATTAAAATAAATGTTTGTGCTCTGAAATAGCACAGCTGTATGCCTTAAGTTACTGAAAAAAAAAGAGAATGAAGCAAGCCCAAAAGTCAAAAGAGGAAAAAAATAATAAAGATTATATATGGATGAAATGGAGAATAGAAACTAGAAAAAAATCAACAAAACTGATTATCTATCTATCTATCTATCTATCTATCTATCTATTTATTTATTTATTTATTTATTTATTTATTACTGTCTTCTGGGGAATGGGCATGGCATTCAAGAGCTCTACCATTGAGTTACACTCCTAGCTCCCTGAGAGTTTAGTGTTTGAATGTACAAAGAGGGGTGAGAGAGAGAAAAAGAGAGAGAGACAGAGAGAGGGGAATAGAGAAACCATTAGGTAGACTAAGAGTAAAGAAAGGAGAATAAAAACTTATGGTAAGGAACTACAATAAACATTTTATACCATTAAATTAGAAGGCACAGATGAAAGGAGTAAAATTCCAGAAGGAAGCATCCTACCATGATGGAATTATGAAAAATACACAATCTGAACAAAGTCATAATTAATGGAGACTGAATTAGTAATCAAAGTAATCCATCAAAGAAAGCCCAGATGCATGCAAATAACTAAGGCAGCCTTCTCAATCTTTTCTAAAACACTGAAGAGGATGAAATGTTTTTATGAAGCCAGCATTGTTGTGCCAATAAAGCCAGACCAAGACACCACAAGAAAAGAGAACTATAAGCCAATTTTCTAATAAAAACAGATTTAAAAAAATGCAGGCTGTGTGTGATGGTTCATTTTAATTTTTTAACTTGATACAACGTAGGAAACACAACCTGGGAAGAAAGTCTCAATAAGGAATTGTTTAGATCAAATTGTCTTGTGGGAATGTCTGTGGGAGTTTCTTGATTGCCTTAAATGATGTGAGAAGACCCAGTCTGAAGGTGTGTGGCATCATTGCTTGGTTTTGGGCTCTGGACTGTATAAGAGAAGAAAGAGTGAGCCGAGTACCAACGTGCATGCATGCATTTCTCATTGCCCTTAACTGTGATGTGAATAGCTGCTTCGGGTACTTGCCAGACTTTAGCCAAGAATTGTGAGCTAACCCCACCCCTATTCCTTCCTTAAGTTGTTCTTTGTTAGGGTATTTTATTCTAGGAGCAAAAATGAACCAAGTACTGGGCATGGTGGCTCATGCACTTGGGGCAGTAGTGAGAGCAGTGTCGTGAGTTTGAGGTCATTGGGGTCTACAGTGTGAGTCCTAAAACAAACAAACAAACAACTGGAAAAACAAGAAAACTACAGCTCACTAAACAGACAACACATGATGACCAAGTATGAGTTAGTACTGGGAAGCAAGCACTGCTCAATACAAAAATCAAGTGAGGTACTATATCACACATTAACTAAATGAAGGATAAACATAACAACATCATTTTGATTGACAGAGAAAATTACAAAAGCTCTTTTGTAATAAGAACTCTTAACAAACTAGGAAAGGCAAATGAAAGAGCTCATTGCTTACACTGCATTTAATGAACACATTTTTTTCAAAGATCTTCCTCTAAGGCCATCAATGAGGCCAGTGTGCCTACTCCTATTGTTGAAGATAGAAGTAGGAATTCCTGGCCAGAATAACTAGACAAGAAATGGAAATAAAATGAGGAAGTAAACTTGCTTCTGTTCTTATATGTAGTGAAGAACTGTGACTGTGTTGCAAGGAACTGTGCTGTACTGCAAGATGCAAAGTCAATATACAAAAAAAGTTATGTTTCTGAACACTAACAATGAACTATCTGAAAAATTCATAAAAAGTCCATTTACCAGAGCATCAAAAAATAAAATACTTGTGAATAAATATAATTAAGGATGTTAAACTGAACACTATGCTAAACCCTACAAAACACTGATGAAAGTAATTAAAGAATATCCAAACATATAGGAATATATCCCATTTTCATGGATTGGAAGAAATAAAATTGTTGAAATGTCAGTATAAAGCAATGTGCTGTCTCAATATGATCTTTTTCAAAAGCTTAAGGATAGCTTTTTTCCAGTTATAGGAAAACCACTTCTTAGATTCATATAGAATAACAAAGGACATTGAACAGCAAAGTTAGAAGCATCACACCTTCCTGATTTCAAAATATGACATAATAGTATTGTAATATGATCATCTGGGTACTGGGGTTAAGAAAAGCATGTAGTTCAAGGAGCAGGAACCAAGGAGTAAACTCATCCATGATCAATGAAAAGAGCACAGGAGAAAAGCCAATCATTTCTGGATGTGTGTGTATCCAGACTTAGCAAAATCACCTGGGAAGTATGTCCAAAGCATTACTTTGGATATTACCTTATTTTCTATGACTTTTTCAGACTGTAGATGAACAAGGGTAACATAGAGGATGCTGGCATTATTACATATAAAACACACTCCCTGTTAGTACTTCGTGCAGACTGAAGCCTCCTAGGTTTGGGTCGGTATTAATCTTCAGATGGATGTACACATTTTAAAATGTGAATTCTTGGTGTTTCTTATGGTTTTCTTTATGATCACCAACTGTTGGCTATTGCAAAAGAGACTGAAACATGTTTGTTCGTAAGCCTTTTAAATGAGCTTAAAAATAGAGAAGCTCTTCAGCAAATATCAAACAAAACTTGTGATGAAGAACACATTCTGTGTCTTCACTATTGAGAGAGGTAGCCCCCAGACTCACTTGGCTATCAAATATCTAAAATGTTGCTGGCAATACTATAAGACTAATTGTAAGTGTTATTTAATTTTGTTAAACTTTACATTTGAAAAGCTCCATGTATTTAGTGACTGTATTATTAGATATAGTTATAGAAGCCCGGGTTCCAGAAAACTGAAATGAAATGTCCAATTTAAATGAATATCTAAAAATTACTCTGGACTATAACAGGAAGAAAGTTCTACACAGTACTTGACTCAAACCCAAATTCAAATGTTTTGAGCAACTGTATCACACAAATACGCAAGTGCTGACTGACAGTCCCAATGGGGAAGCAGCAGGAAGCCTGATGATAACTGTCTTCCAATTTGCAGTCCAATGTAGTAGTGCTGTCTCATACTTATTGTCCAAGTGAATTTCTCTGTTCTGGTTTAGTAAAAGTGGTAATTCATTTCTTACAGAATACAGAGCTGAAAGACATTATCTTAGAAAAGAAAGTTTATGGTCAATGTAGATTGAAAACTGTGAGAAGAACTTGGAATGTTGTAGAAGGAAATGTGAGTTCTGGGACTCTAACCATCTAGGAAGCCAAAACACCTTAGAAATGAGAAACTAACCTTAAGAATATGATGAGTGACAGCTCTAAGAATCGATATGCTTAGTGTTACATGCATATTACTGTTTTTAGTCTATTAAGCAGGTAACAGACACTAAGAGAGAAAATCGAACAGCTAATTGATTGTCAAACAAGAATCAGAGTGTGAGATATGACAAGAAAAGCTGATACTCAGAGAAGGCTGATGTTATGGCTCTTGGGGCCAGAAACTAAATTATTACTGCATGCATTTTATGCTGGATCTTTTTAAAGAATGGAGTATCCAAGTAGTATGCTTCAAGCTCACTCTTTCTTATTTATGAAAATTTTAGGATTCTCATGAGCTAGTTATTTAAAATTAAATATAACCTCATAATCATATAACCTTAAAATTATATAACCTCATTAACTCTAATATATATATATTATATATACATATATATGTATATATATGTATATATAATATATATATGTATATATAATATATATACACATAAAATTATATAACCTCATTAACTCTAATATATATGTATATATATATACATATATATGTATTTTATGTATATATATATACATAAAATTATATAACCTCATTAACTCTAATATATATATATATATATATACACACACACACACACATTTTACATTTATTTAATGTGTGTGCATGTTGTTTGAGTGTATAGGTATGTAGGCACATAAATGGAAGTCAGAGGACAACTTGAAGGAATTGGTTATTTTTTTCTACTGTGTGTGTTCTTGAGTTTGAACTCAGATCAGCTGACTTAGCAGGAAGCATTTTTACCCACCAATGCATTTTGCCAGACCTATATTTTGTATCTGTCATCTTAAGATATTTATCCTATTGTATCTCCATGTTAGGATATATGTTGATACATATCTCTCAACCCACTACTCAGTAACTTCTCACTGGGACTGTGAAACTAACTAGAGTTACAGTATTTATGCCAAGAAATTCTGGAAACAGTGTAAGTCAGAGCCCATTTACTGTTTTATTGACTCTCTAGACTTTAGAAAGTAATGTAAAAGTGTTATTAATCTATGTCAAGTGAAAAGTATGCTCTGTGGATAGCCATTATATCATGAACAACATGGAAAATTGAGTTTTCAAAAGCTATTATTTGATTCAATAAGAAAATTGTACCATTGAAAAATGAGTTTCACATGTGTCTTTGTTGATTAATTTTCATTTTGCCCACTGGTAACTGAAAACATTAACAAGAACTCAGATTGTAAATTGCAATTGTATTGCCTGTGCATGAGATTTTGGTAAAAATTAATCCAAGCATCCATGGAAATCAAGTGTTAATATGGAATTTACAATAAAGAGTGATATCTACTTTAATACTAGTTGTAGGTAATATACCTTTCATATATGAACATATATATATTATCACAGATCTGACTGTCAACACTTTGGATTGATGATCATAGTTCAATTTATTTATCTTTTTAGGCCAAAGGTATCATCACTCACTAATTAGATAAAGGATAAGATTAGGTAGTGCATATGAAATGTTTATGTACTATTAAACATTAAACAAGTAACACATTGATTAGGAAACTGTTTTTCTTCTTATCCATGTTGTCTTTCATGTTTTAATAGGAAAGAATCTTAATTCTTAAAAAGACTCATTGGAGAAAAAAGGTTGCTTTATAGAGCCAATAAAATTATGTGTAATTTATCTACCTGATATTTCCTTGCTTACATTAAACGATCTTTTTCTTAAACTGCCAGATAGATTATACAGAATCATTGACTCTGTCTCAGTTTGAATTGTACAGATATGATCTCCTAGTATATAAGGCTAAGGACAGGAAGAAGCTTCAATACTGCTTAAAAACAAAGAAGCATCAACAACTGTGTAATGCCATGGGGAGGTGAGGTAGACAGAATAATTATTAGGAATGAAATCTGGCTCAAAGTCCAAGGACCAACTCTTCCAATATTTACCCCTGGCTCATAAATTATCCAGATATTGTGATTCATTTCATCAATGTGGAAAATAACTCAGAGGAAGCAATAGTATCTGTTCATGGACCATCATAGTTATCACTGCTGGGTTGACTTAGTGGAGCTAAGGGAGATCAGATGAAGTCAACCTCACTTAGTTTTCACCATTTGATCAGATTAAAATATGGAACATCTTAAACTAGTCACAGAGCTCAATGTGACTGAAATAAAAATAAGCAGCGAAGGAAGGGGTATAGCTAAAGTTAGTTTTCTTTTTCAGTATTTTACAGTGTTGGTTTATAAAATATGGACTAGTGATATTCAACTTGGGCATCTCATTGGGAGTAATTATTTATAAAAAAAAAAAAAGCATCAAATGCTAGAGCTGATGTGCCAAGAGTAGCAATTGTTTAATTTGAAGTGGCCCTGGAGTTTATCTTATTTTTATATTATCTTGTTCAATTTTATTTCCTGGATGTGGATAAGAGCCACTAGCTGGACAGTAAGATTATTTTAGTTTAGCAAGAACTTCAGAGATCAGGCTTGTAAAATACAAGTCGGAGAGCCTAGGCATAAATTGAATTTCTCATCAAAGACTTGGGGTATAGTGATTTCTTTGCCACTTTTATAAAAAGGAAATTAATAAATAACACTAATTTGCATGTACTAGTTGAGCTTAAAAACATTAAAAAGCAAAGGAACTTTTCTGTAAAATTAATATTTGAAGATAAAATTACCAGGCAGAACTTATCCTTTCTCAAAAACATTTAAAAATTATCTATCACCATTTGGTGAAATGAATAGCAGCTTCATCCTTAGACTATACCTGAATCCTCTTTTCTGATCATCCTAGATCTTTTCTTAAAACTAAAGTTCTTCTGGAACTGTCATCCCTATATTAAATCAAAACCCAGAGTTCATAGTGCTTCTTGGCTATGGGCAGCTTTCCACTGCCACATAGACTAATGATTCACTTATTTGCTAAGCCTGTTAGAAACATTTGAAGGAATGATGTGAGTTATTGTTGAAGTCCTATTATTGAGAAATCATTGGTAGTGTATTTGACACCCTGAGGGGTTTTTTTAAAAGCAAACAGCAGAGAAGCAACTCAGTTGTTAACATCTAAGTCACTTCTATATTTGAGCATAAAATGCAGTTGCTTTGACTATCATTTATTCATTCACTCAACAGAACTCTCACCTTTGATATTCCTACACATAGTTAAGGTTTTCCTTCTGATTCTTCTATATGTATAATTTATGTATTGATAATTGTCCATATTTAAAATAAATTATATCTCAGTAACACATCCTTATAGTAGTCCTATTAGTTTAACAAATGTTAGAAAAGTTGTTGTTTCCTCAGTTGATGTTTTGTTATACACTGTGGTTGACCAAGGCACAACTTGGGGTGGCCTTTAAGTATCCTCTTCAATATGCTTCCCTGATGCTCTCAGAGACACTTCAATGAACATGCTCTCCAGTGGACACCAGTGAGCCTTTAATACAAACTACTATAAGGTAATCAATTTGGCATCTCTTCTGCAAAACTGTCTTTTTGATCTCTATGTATAAATTCTGTAGCTATTCTTGAGGGCACATTACTATACTCTGTTGAAATAAGGACATTATTTCCACATGATTTCTGCTTCATTGTTTACTTCAACGAATCAATAGCTACAAAGCTGCCTTCCTAAGGTCATAGTATTAACTCATATGTAAATGGTAAGTAGTTTTACAGGCAGTCTTGAAGTACTCAGAGAAACTGAACTCATTAGCAATTTGAGGAAACAGGCGTAGGATGCCTGTCTTCTTTCCATTGTTCTAACATTTGGAGATGAAGGAATTGTACAAAATGGTTAAGCTTTGGAGGCTGAAATCTCTTCAAGAATTTGTTCTTACTAAATATTACTTATCATTGAGGTTCAAATTCAATAGTTTATATTCTTGGAAGTCTTTTCTAAGTTTCCTATCAGACTGTACCATATACCTCTAAAAAAATCCATGTCTTTAAATTTCTCTTTTGTGTTATACATTAACTCCATGAGGACAGAGAAAATGTCCATTTTATCAATTGTTCTACAACTAGCACCAAGCACACTGCCCAATACTGTACATTTGGTGAATACCTGATTAGTACAAGAGTGACTGAAATAATAATAAACATGGTGGGTCTGCTATGCACTGTATATTGCATTATTTGATCTGTGTTGGGTTATATAACTTAATCAAATCATTATATAATTTATATTTCTCTCTCTCTCTCTCTCTCTCTCTCTCTCTATATATATATATATATATATATATATATAAAATCAATGAAAATTCAGGAATACAGAGAAGAGGAGCCAAGACAGAACTCAGAATTGCTTGCTTCTAAAGCCAATGCTCTACCTGAAATGTCCCATTACACTGGTCACTACTAAAGTGAAAATGCAGAATAACCACTGATTTTGAAGATACGTTTGTTATGATTTGGATACAAGATATTCTCTGGAAGGCTTATGTGTTGTAGGCTTAATCCCTGGCTTGTGTTTTTTGTAAATTCAACCACTAAATGGTAACTGGATCATGAGGCCTCTGACATTATCAATGACATTTTATTATTAATGAGCTTCATAATTTATTGGCATTCTACTAGGTGTTGGCAGAAATTAGAAGATAGAGTGGTTAGAGAACGTATGTCTTTGCCTTTCTTTCTTCTGCCAATCTGCTTCCTGATTGCCATAAGTTAGTAACTTAATCACCATTTCCTGTTACATTGATGGCTGTCTCAATACCTCAAACCCACAGCAATGTTGGCAGCTGATCATGGATTGAAACTTTTAAAAGCATGACCCAAAATCTTTCCTTCTTTAAGTCAGTTTCTCTTAGAAAATTTGTCACAGTGATGAGTAGCTAAGTTGCCATAATCAATCTACTTTGTTTAATGTTTATTCCCAAATAAATGGACACTGGTAAGACATATATATTAGACACATTAAAATAATGTAGCTGCTCTGTTTCATAGGATCATGATAACTTTGTTTCCATTTTGATTTCACCACAAAGTTGCATGATCTATGCCAGGAAAGAACTGGTTCAAATATTAAATTTTTCTAAATGATAAAATGACCAATAGTATTCTCTAAAATTCTCTTTTTTATTTTATATAACT